>NC_053168.1:51558788-51927374 GCF_016835505.1 Polypterus senegalus | reverse complement strand
TAACCTTTAACACTTTAAACCACACAAGTACTTTAGGAATAACACAGCCTGTCACGCAGCACTTCAAGAGACTTACTTATTATCAGCATGAACAACATATGATGTTTTAATGATATCTCATACCTAAATTTTACTTTTGGTCTACAAGAATACATTTAAACATACAAAGGCTCAGCACTCTTGACTATAGGCCATTTATCAGCCAAGAATACCTTCTTTTCGTACTGTTCCCTAATATTGAGTGGAGCTCTTACTCTCAGCCTTAATAAACCTCGCAGCACAGAGGTAATGACGAATGGCATAGAAAGTTAAAAGCAGCATGGTATTTATTACAGGAATAATAATACCACTGGAACAAACAATAGTGGAAAATAGGTACTGATAGAAAAGTCTGGATAAAATAGTCTTAAAAAAAGCTTGCGATAAAAAGTTACAGATGACAAGGATGAATGTCCCAGGGCGGCGTTTGATTTAGTAATCGATGTTCATTAAAAATGCTGTTAACTGACGATCAGATGAAAACTGGTCATACGTGTCTGTTTTCTTTTCTGATGTTGCTCTTCCATCGTAGCTGTTTCTCTTCTTCTGACGTTGCTTTCAAATGAGGCATGTTTATTATAAAATGTCATGCCGTGGTTTCACAACACATGAGTGTTGCATGCACCTGAGTGGCTGGCTGTCAATGCGATGGATGAATTTTGCACAAACTCTTTAATCTATCTTTTCCTAGATAACAAAGTTTTTTGATATTGCCTAAAACATCAGCACGTCCTCCTTTCCCAGGCTGTAAACCAAATTGTTGTCTCAGATGTCCATCCGTAAAGTAATCAATATCCTGAAGCATCAGCTCAGTCTTCCTTTCCCAGGCCGTAAAACCATTTTAGCACTATGCTGTGAACAACTGTTATAAAAGTGAGGTATAAGGGAAGAGGATATGACTTTTTTATTATAATGCCTATACAAGTGTCCTACATCTGAATTCATCTTGTTGTGAATGAGCAAAATATAATAATAAAAATAGAGAGAATAATCTGTAGATTGTATACACCATAACAACCAGCAACCTTCTGATTGCAAGCACAGATCTATGGCCTCAGAGCCACCACTCTGCTTGAAGTCTTACAAAGTAGGGATTAATAATCCCAATTGCTGGACTCCAATTCCCATTATGCTTTGCAGGTACCTGTGTGGTAACCCTGGTCTGGGTTTGCCACCATCTAGTGTAACAGGGAAACCGCTGCTCAGAATGCAGTGTCTCCTCCTGTTCCTTAATTACATTGGCCTTCTGGCTGGGTAATGAACCATGCCCTGTCCCAGTAGGGACACCAGCCCTTTCCGGTGGTCCCATACACTATTTAGAAAGGTCTGTTGATTCAAAGGTTATTTGTTTCATTTTAATTTTGTGCTTTAATATTTACTCCTTATTTTTATTGTCCCTTGTATGAGTTTTTCTGAATAATAAAACAATACTTTTTTGATGATTAGTGTTACAGGTAAATATTATAAAAACCAAAAATACAAGATTAAACAAACAAAAGGTAAAACTACGATCAACCCAGTAAGTCACGAAAGAGTTACACAAAAGTGCACACAAAAACCCCACCCTGACCCAATGCAAAGAGCAAGTTAGTAATGTAAACCCCATTACATTATACTTCCTCATATGAATTACAGCAACACAAGTTAAACAAAGATGTTGGAAGGAAAACAAAACCAGCCCTAATTTGTACCTTTTGGCTTTCTTTGTTGTCTTCACGTTCAGGAAAATCTTGAGGGGACCCTATACAATCAAGCATATGATTATTACAAAATATATTATTTCGGAATTTGGGCTTACACTTGAGGAAATGGTAGAGTAAAGGTTATATGTCTATAACTAACCTATAAGTGGTTAGTCTAGTAATATGATCAGACAATATGAGTTGGAAATTGGTGATAGTCTACATGAAAGTGCTTAGTAGTAGTGACTTTTACCTTTGTCTCATTTAGAAACTAGCTGAAATACCCAGCATTGCCGAGGAGGAACATAAAGTGTTTTTTTTTTTAAATTGTTTGAGAAAAACAACATTTAAAAAAACACAACTTTAAAAATAAAAATAAATTAATAAACAATGAAGATTCACTAATGTGCGATCTTGTATGTATGTTATCATCCAGTTGAACCGGCCAACTCTATTTAATTTCAAAAGCAGCAGGCGCGCAGTTGGCTCAAGCATAAAGAATGCTGGCAGTCACCTCCAGTTCGACTTCTGGTGGTCGTTTCGAGTGTCAACTGGATGATAACATGCATACATAACCGCAAGATCCCCCAACCTACCCAGAAGGGGGTGGGTTAGGGTTGATTTCATCCTACAATATTTTCAGTTGCCCATTGAGAAACATGTGTAACAAGTTTCATGAAAATCACTCCAGCCGTTTGGAAGTGATGCTGGAACATACATACATACATACTTACATACTGTCACAATAACGAGACATGAACAGATAAAGGTTTGGGGCAGACACCCGTGTAATATGGTATCCCGGCTGCAAAAGTCGTTTTTGTCACAATAACCAGCACTGAAGTGCATACAACGGAGTCCAAAACAAGACTGAGGGAAAAGGGAAAAGGGGCAGGTTTTTAAAGGGGAAGACAGGAAGTGAGGTCATAAGGATCGAGCAAGTGGTCTTCAATCATTGGATCACAGCCGGACGTGACATCAGAGGGGCCGGAGCTGGTGAGGTCGATTTCCATTGGCTCGGTCCCGTAGGTGATGCCAAGAGAGCCAGGTGGACTCCCCCGGGAATGGTCTACAGGCAAGGGAGAAAAAGAGTCAGTGTACTCTGCCCCATCCCGGCATGCCTCTGAACTGCCTTCACTCAAGCCCTTTAGCTGCCTCCCATGCGCACATGTGTGACAATACATACATTGACTTTTATATATATAGATTACTTTTATATTTCTCAAAGCATAGCATAATACTCTCATACTTAATCCAGTTCAGGGCAGCGGGGCAGTCAAACTCAATATATACAGTATCAGGTAAAGAGCAGCTACTAGTCATATACAGTATAAGAGACAAACCCCCACAATATTTTTGTTAAAGTGTTTCAGTTTATTATAATCATCATTTTCATGTGTTGGTCCCTTATCAAACTCACTAATCCAGCTCATAGTAATGGAGGCCAGAGTGCATCGCAGAATCAGTGAGTGCAAGACAAGAGCCAACACTAGATACGACCACACTTGATTGCAGGTGATACTCATCTTTGCTGCAGCACCATACAGGGCAAACTTAGACTCACCAATCAATTTAATGTGCACCTGCACTTTGGCCAGGCCATCATTCATCAGAGCTGCCCCTTAACCAAAACCCATTTGTCTTATATGTTATACTTGAACATTATCTTCTAATTAATATCTGAAAAGTAACAAACTAAATTATTCAAAAATGGTGCTGGTCCATCACGAATATTTCAGAATGAATATTTAAAATGGAAAACTTTTATAGTTTAAATGTATTGTTTAAAAGCTTATCCATAACTGTTCTGAAACTGTAGACTTTTAACTAAATGGTTCTGCATACTATTCTCTGCTTTTGGAACATCAGGATATCATTGCCAGCTAATCAGACCAAGGATGGCACAGGGGGTACATTCTTAAGAAAACTTTAAGAATTACTGGTATATTGCTGAGTATTTCAAATCAATAGGTAATCAATTTGGATGAAGAGTATTCCTGTCATAATGTTGTATGGCACACTATGTTTAGATATTAAATATTCAAAAAATTATAAATAAGATGAATGCTCCTTCTAAGTGAATCATAACTAACATGTCAGAGTGTAATAACAAGGTCTATCAACTGTGATTTACATGCTTTCCAATGAGAGCTATACATTATTATTTTTAATGTATAATGAATGCTTGATTTCTTATTTCCCGAACCGTAAAATGAGCACAGAATTTGAACAATTGTTTCTGACGCGGGTTGTCCGTTTTCATAACATAAGGCTACCAGTTTTCGTAGTCAGTCTTTTATTATTTACATGTCCCAAACCAGAAGAAGACTATATAAAGCACAAACTGTGAGTTCAAGGTACAATGAATTATGCCAGTAATCATTCACTGAGTGGTGGTAGTGCTGTTGAGAACTCTTTACAAGATCAATAAATAGAAAAACAGGCTAGCAATTTAGATGTATTAATGGTGTGCACTGTATATCCCAAACCAACTAATCAACTATAACCTGAATTATATACTAGCTGGCACTCTAAAATGTGTATTCAATTTTTATATGTATTTGTCATTTCACTGAGGCACCATTTTTATTATAAAAAATTGCCATATTGTTCTCTGTGTGCCTTTTGTGGTAACATAACATTCTCAAACTTGCAGTCCAGACTCAATCCAAACAGCAAGTGGTGTAAGGCAGGAATCAGCCCTGGACAGGGAGCCGATCAATAGCACACATCCTCACGAATACAGTGATAATCTGAAATCACCACATCCTTAACTTTCCCATCTTTGTGGATGTGGAAGGAAAAATCACAGAGACACAGGTAGAGTTTACAAGCTCCGCATGGGCTTTGTCTAAGCATGGTATTCAAAGCCAGGACACTGGCTCCCAACTGTACAACTCTAATTAATGAATTAAATACTTTCTGTTTCACAACAACAATCTGAAATTATGGTCTGTAATCAATTAACAAGAAGATAACTCCTTTAAGAATTCAAATTAATTTTTTTGCAGCAATGCTTTATAACACAAAGGGCTATAGTGAATGCATTTTCTGTACAGAGCGTCACTATTTCACAAGTACCACTAGGGGGTGCCAGCAGTACGTTATTTTTTTTCACTTTTTGTTACTTGAGCTCTGAATTTTATTAGATATACATAGTGGAATCATAACGTGACTAGGACACTGACCAAATTTAACATATAATAAACTGACATGATCAAAGTAAAATTTAAAAAACATATATTTTTAGTATGATTTCCAGTACTGCTGTATTTTGTAAATTACAAATTTCTGCACCATTGTGTATGATTACTTGATTTTCCTCAGTATATGAAAAGTAAAACATTAAGCTTTCTATACTTTTTAAATGCTGTTGAAGAGATTGTGTGACAATATTTAGTCAGTTTGTCATACTCTCAAGCAAGACCAATCAATGCACTTCCCTAAGAATCAGTCAGGCATTCAGTGAAGTATTACAACATTCGACACTCCTACCACTGTAAAAAAGAGTGTGGTGCTGGATCAGCGTGTGCCCCCCCAACAACTACAACATGATATTATGACATACAGACACATTATGTGAGGGTGGGTAAGAGAGATGGACCCTTTATTAAGGGGACATTTATAAGAATGAGTAGTGGCGGCTACGACAGGAGCTCCTTATTGTAGTCAAATTCTATTACACGTTCTAAAGTCACTCTGAAAAGGGTAAGATATATAAAAATTTAAAAAATATTTCTTCACATTTATCACATGCTTAAATCTATGCCATCTTTGAGCTAAGGCTACAAAATCATTTGTTATATATATATATATATATATATATATATATATATATATATATATATATATATATATATATATATATATATATATATATATATATACATACTAGGAGGCTCTGCCCCCTGCTCACTTCTCTGCCGCTTGCGTATGTGGATTTCACTTTCACCAAACAACAAATCTTTTAATTCTCGAGGATACGCCTCTTCATTGGGAAGAAACACTACTTTTCCCTGATGGCAACATGAATTAGCTGATAAACAAGTCTCCGACTTAAAGTTTAAAGTCGAACAATAGCTACATACTTCTGTCATATCACCTATGTCCATATATTCGATCTCTTTTCGCTAATGCAATCTTTACTATCAGTTTTTTGAGACTTTTGAATTTTAGTACTTTCATAATCTCTAACCTTCTCTGCATGTGTATTGCGCCGTTTTTGAACCTCTTTATGACGTTCTACTTTGTCTTCTACTCTTTGTCTTTTATTTCCGACCCTGCTTGGAGCTGAGAGCGCAGGAACTGTGTCTGACAATAGCATGCACACGAATGAGAAGTGATTGGATCATGGGTGTGGTTGTAAATGTTTGAAAGGAGTGCGGGACTTGTCAAAATCTCTTGGCAAAAAGCCTTCTCTTGCGGGACCTGAAAGTATCTGTCGCGGGAGTTGAAATTATCTCTAAGAAAGTCTCATCTCAGGATTTTCTTTTATTATATATATATATATATTTACATATATATATTTATTTTCTTCATAGTCATGCTGTGTTTACCTTGCACCTGACAATCTGTGATTATCTTGGGTTGTGCTAATTGTGGATGTAAGCTAAATGGTACTGACCTACAAGACCCAAACTCTCATATGGGCTAAGAACTTGCTGGTTACATGCCATTACCATTCTCCAGGAAACTGATAGAAGTAATTTAAAATATGAATATAATGTCAAAATCAAAATGAACTCTTGGTGTTAAAATAACAATTATAAATGTTCATATCTAAAGAATGGACTCGTTATATTTATTCACGTAAAATGATTTTTTGACACTGGTGATTTTGCTTAATCTACTTACTTCAATTCCAGGTCACAAGTGGTGTAAACTGCTGAACGTAAATGAAGGAGTCTTACAGCCGGATTGTATACTTGTACTACACAAGTAAGATGGCATCTGATGTGCTGTGTTGCAGTTCTGATTACCACACCACTAAAAAGACACTGCAACAATGTAGAAAAGAAAGCCAAAGGCATCAATGAACTACTGGGCAGGGAAGGAAATTAAACATATTAAATATACAACAGTGTAGGACTTCTGGGGACCAAATCCAGGCCTTTGAAATTCTCAAAGGCATCAATAATTGATATTTTACTTAAATGGTGAATGACATGCTCAAGGCACCAGTGGAATGAAAATGCATTCAAGACAGATGGGTAGAGTCTTCGTGGAATTGACATGTTCTTCCTTTGTCCTCCTTGCCTTGTGGCCTATGTAACCAACAGAAATCAAATCTTAGAGTATTTTTCAATTTTATCGTTTCTGTATTTTCACATGAATCTTATATTCACTGGCACTTTGTCTGAGGCATTGTATTTCCTTACATCCTCTTTTTAGTCAATAACCCTTAATTGAATGAAGTGGCTTTGGCAATGTTATGTTATATAAAATTAATTTCTGTCTTTTAGAGCATCATGTGATTACCACTGCACCTGTTTCTACCAGACTTTGCAGTTATTTCTGTTATAGTCCAACTTTGAATATAGGCATTTAATACAGGGCTTCTCAAACTCGGTCCTGGGAACTCCCTGTGACGACAGGTTTTTGTTCCAATACCTGATAACGCTGATGTTATTTAATTAGCTGGTATTTTTTTTCTTTTATTCCACATTCAGAAAAGCACAGTAGCATGATTTTTACATTTAGAAGACATTTAGAAATACTTCTGCTTTTGCTATTGATTTAAATGCTTAACTCTCTTTTGTTGATTTCATTATATTTTGCCCTTTCTCTGTGCAGCTGTTCTCCATCGTTGTATCTTATTAATGACAATTAAAAATGAGCAGAGCAGACACGCTGGCAAACAACACTGAATAATCAAAAGCTGCAACTACTTTAGCATCAGGCCCACTAATTAGTAAATAATGGATGTGGGGGATGGCCCGGATACAGACAGGTAGACATGTTTAAATCACCCACAACATGTTTAATTACACTATATAATTTTTTACAAAAGTGCACACACAACCCCCAAACTCCCCAAAAGTCCAGGCCTCACAATGCCTCTCTCTTCTCTTCAGGCCGCCTCTACTCCTCTCCTCCAAGACCTCGTCAACTCCGCACCCGACTCCAGCCAACGAATAGAGGGAGGCGGCCCCTTTTATTCCCACCCGGATGTGCTTCAGGTGCCTTCCGATTAGCTTCTGCCGGCACTCCCCAATGTGGCGGAAGTACTGGATGCACACCCAGAAGCACTCCAGGTGTCCCTGGTCTTCTTCCCCCCAGCACTTCCGGGTGTGGCGAAAGTGCTGAGGGCCAGGGCTCCTCAGGCATTGGGGAGCCCCTTAGCGGTGGCTACGGGCCCCTATAAGACTGAGCTTCCAAGCTCCATTCTCTTGGTCCCCAAAGCCACCAGGGCGGTCGCCCCCTCATGGTCTAGAGGAGGCGCAAGCCCTCCTCCAGTCCTCCTGGGCATCTCAGCTGGGCAGCACCCCCAGCCATTTGCCACATGGATTAATTAAACAATTAGAACACCTAGAAAAGTAGAATGAAAATCAAGATGAAAATACTGTTAAAAAAGAAAAAAATACATTACTCTCATATAACTGCTTGGTCATTTTAATATATATATATATTTTTTTTTTACCAAACTTAGTTTTCTAATTTCTATATTGTTCCCAAAACACAGAATATGGGAAATTACACATCACTTAATTAGCCCAGGAGTCAATTTAAAAACAGAAGCTGGTTGGAACAAAAACTTGCAATCTTTACTATCAGTTTTTTGAGACTTTTGAATTTTAGTACTTTCATAATCTCTAACCTTCTCTGCATGTGTATTGCGCCGTTTTTGAACCTCTTTATGACGTTCTACTTTGTCTTCTACTCTTTGTCTTTTATTTCCGACCCTGCTTGGAGCTGCCACAACCGAGTTTGGGAAGCACTGGGCTAATAAATGAGAGATTTTCTATGTATTAATATCTAAAATAAAAAATAAAAACCGAGGCAACTTCACTAGAAGTTGCCATTTTCACAGGATTTTTGCCCCTTTTCCGCTCAATCCATCCAGAACACAATATGATATTCACATGATTTTTACTTTAAAAGAATTAGAGATGATTGCATAACAAGACAGTACCACTTTCAGTTGTTTGTGTTGACCACAAAAATGATTAAGAATGTTAAAAAAAGAACAAGATTTTTACATTTACCACTCAATAACTCTTTAACGGTTTATCACTATCAAAAATCCATTCCCTGTTTTTTGAATGCTCATTTTATGACAAACAAAAAAGGTCCTAATACATTTTTGTCAAAGGCAAATAAGGATAGAAATGACCCATTTGTGACCAGATCCATGCTTGAGGTGCAGTAACATAAGTGTTTCAGTTGTTGCATTTACCTTTTCGTTTGTACAGTTGTATTTTCTGAGGTGGCAGTGATCCAGGTCTATAAAGAGGATTGCTTGCGTTGTATTTACTCCCAACCTTACAGGAAGGGGCTCTACCTCTGAATTACTGTTCTCAAGAATTCTTCCATTTTTTTTCCTCAAATTTATTTTTTTGGAGTTTTTTTCTTTTCTTTCTCTTCTTAGGGAGTCAACACCTGGGGTCTGTCAAAAAACAGGGTCCTGTTTGTTTGAACACCATTGGCTGAAGAAGTCGACCCCTGCAGACTTCAGTCTTAAAATGGCAGAAGTGAATCCAAAAACTTCAACAATTACCTGACAATAGTATCTTTTTAAACTATGCATGGAAAAGTTGAACTATGGATGTTCAATTACTGTCTTTATTGAGGTGTCACATAATAATCTGACCACTGCTGCTTACAATAATAAATACTTACATTTAGAAATTTGATTTCTTTTTCCAAAGTAGCTTTTTGAGAAAGGTTGTTGCCCGATTGTTAAGTTTATTTTTGAGAACAAAGTGCTTGTTACGTTTATTTTTATGCGGGAGAAAAGAATACAAAAAGGCTCCAAACAAGTATATATTTGTGACCAGTAAACTATGTTCCACCTCCACATCATTTTATACGGGGTCATGGGGAGCAGGAGCCTACAGTGCAGAATGTGGGAGGAAACAGGAGTCTCCTAAAAGCCATGCCATATTACAGGATCTTACAGGTGATTTTCAGTTGCAGACTCGGTTTACATGATCTGCATGACTGACAGTTTTTGTAGTTTGACATCCCCACTGATTCAGTCCAAACAGTATGAGACTCACCTGGGCAAAATCAGGTCATATTGACTGTATATGTGACAGCTGACAACCAATAAGCACTAACCTAAAAGGTCAATGCATATAATGCAGAATGAGCACTAAAGTGTATGGAAGTTTTTTGCCTGACAAAAAGAAAAGTCATCTCTGATATCTTACGTTTTATGTAGCACGATGGAATGAAAAAATGAAAAATAAGAGGGGAGCAAGATTGGGACTGCACACGTCACGGCAGGCAAGCATTTGTATAGCAGCAGCTGTGTCAGGTAGCACATTATTGGCTGTCAGTATAAACGTATGAAAATCTGGAAATGGGAAACTGAGATGGAAAGTTGTTATAGGTCAAGGAATCTGTCATCCCCTGCGATATCTAGTCATGTAGTCTGACATCCTTTGGTTACAAGATCCGCAGTGTTGGTCATCAAGTTTGACATCCCCTCTGATTAAAAGTCATGTAATGTTACATTAGCTTAAGAAAACTCAAATGGATGCAAGAAAAACAGTCAAAACATTCAAAAAGCCAGGGAATATTTGGGAAACTGAACCCAGAATCTGGAATATTATGGCTGCAAATGCAGTTGCTGTGACAGCAACAAAAACTCATTTTGAGACAAGTGGCAATGTTTTGAAATATTTTTGAAAAACGAAACTAACAATTGCTGGATACTTTATTTATAAGAAACTAAACTGAAGTTGTTGCACTAATTTCTGGGGTACTTGACTAAGAAGAAAACAAAGAAAACATTGGCATCAGAACAAATAACAGAAAGTTATCAAAATTGAAAATTTGATATATGACTATCTAATTAGCAAAACTAAATTATTTAGAAAAGTAATTATAATTGTTCATTTGTATTGGGGCAACAAGTCTGCTCACTTCACAGCCTAATAAGAACATTACAAGACACTGATGACAGAATTCAGCCCAATAAAGGCATCCTTCTCTTTTGATCTTCATCAAGTCAAGTTTTAAAGGTCCCCAGTAACTTATTCAAGGTATCCCTCATTCTCTGTGAAGCCAAACCATCGAGTTTCCATCTGTACCCCTGTGTTCCTGAAAAACCTTTTCATAGTAACAGCCAGGATTAACTGTGCTACATCTCTTCATAATTTTAAACACTTCAGTCATGTCATCTCTTAAACCCTATTTGCATAAATTTGGTTTGGCTCATTTAGTCATTTGTCATAGTTCATACTCCTGAAATTCTCTGGAGTTTCTCTTGGACTTGTCTTTTTCATAAAATGGAGGAGACTAAAATTGCACACAGTACTTCAGATGAGGCCTCTCTGGTGTGATATACTGTATAGCTTAAGTATAGCTTCTTTCTTTGACTTTAACTTGTACTCTACATATTGGGTCTCTTATTAGCCCTCTTAATCTCTTCTGTATGTAGTCTGGAGGTAGAAAGTGAAGAGTCCACTGTGACTTGTATGTCCTTCTCGTAAGTTGTGCTGGTGGGTTTCAGACCCTTATTGTGTATTCAGATTTAACAATTTTACTCCCCATGTGTAAAACTTTACATGTCATTAGGCACATATTGACTTAAATCTGAATTCTTTCCAGGTCCGTCAGTAAAGATTCAGCTGATTCTTCATAATCTGCCATTCCAGCTACTTTGGCATTATCTGCTAACTTAACCAGCTTGTTATTTATCTTCTTAACAAAGTCATCTTGTAGATTTATATGTATTAGAAAGAGCAGCGGTCCCAGCACTGATCCCTGTGGGACACCATTTTCAACTTCATCTAATTCTGAAAGAATGTCTTACACCATAACTCTTTTTTTGTATTTAAGACAATTTTGCACCCATCTAGATGCTGCACTTTGAATTTTCTCTTCTTTTACTTTGATCAGTAGCCTCTTATATACGACCTTATCAAAAGCTTTTTGAAAATCAAGATAAATATCATGTGCATCTCCATCATCATATCCTTTTGTGACAGCCTCATACTCCAACTTTAGTGAAACATGATCTCCCCTGTCTAAACTCAGGTTGTCTGTTCACTAATACACCTGTTCTTGACATGTGATGCTCACTATTTTTCATAATAAGTGCATCTATTAATTTGCCAGTGACACATACTGTATTTACTTACTTAATTATAGTTACTTGAAAAATTCATTTGTAAAGCCCTACGCAAGATTCTGCTTGCAGCACTTCAAATGTACTTAATGCTAATTGATGAACACATTGAAATTATTTCACTGTGATTAGGTTTGTCTGTTTAGCTTCCAAGAGTGATCCTGGACTATTTATGGAAAAAAACCTCAGTCTAATAAAAGCAGGTGTAAGGGAAGTAATGTGTCAAATGTAAAAAGGGAAACCTTTTCCAGAATAGTATGTGTGAAATAATTGGGCCTTAAGGAGAACTCTAGCAGCATTTGGTACAGTTGATTTTATTACCTCACCCATGTTGTGTAAGCCAGCACACTTCTAAAAGGTGTTAATGTGAGCAGGTTTACTAGTACATGTACAGAGCCTTTTCTATTTCCCCCTTTCAACAGATGGCAAAAGATGACTTTAAGTATGAGAAAACCTGCACCTAGTGTAACGCTTGGGCAGGCGTAGGAGCGGTGAGCTGGGAACAGTGCCCAGCCTTGCATAAGAGCTTGCTGCTTGCACTCATGAAGCTTTTCTGTCAGCTACGAAGTGAGAATTCCTTTCTTGCTCAGCTTGATGAGAAAACAAACTCAATGGTCACTGGCTCACACTCCAGGGCCAGTGCCAAATGGCACATTTTTTGAACTGAGACACTATGGCAAGTATGGCATATATTGCAAATGATAAATAATGACATTTGAACCTATAAATGAGAGTGACAATCAATACATTGTTTGTCTGTTATAACAAGGGACCCCTGAAAGGGACATAAATAGATGTTCCCCGCAAGAATCATTGTGGCAAGTTTGACATTAGAAGGAAAGTAAAGCAAGAGTGCAAGTAGACTGGTTATGTTGTGTAGGAAGTACTATAGTCTATAAATAAAATATTTTCCAGTCAGTGGAATTTAAATAAGAACCTAACTGAAATGTGTTTGAACTGTACCTCGACTGCTTTAACTGACTGAAGTAGACCAGTCAGTTAATGGAGATCTCCTTTAGATAACACTTCTTCTGAGAGACCTTGTAAACCAGACATCATGGGTTTGTGGCAGTTACCACAGTGTAAAATGTGAAATGTGGCATGGATTTTGGTGTGATTCAATGAAAATTCACTTGGCGTAATTGGCAGGATTTGTACTGTGGACCAGTGGAGTGTTGAAGCAATGCTGTACAGTATAGTGGTGGCTGAATGAGACAGAGCTCAGCTGATAGCATCAAGAAGTGCTCTGCTTTACATTTCTTAAATCCTGAACCTGGATGAACAGGAAATGGAATTCTTCTATAGCTAACACTTCAAGGAAGCGTCTTTTGAGGGCCCTTGTAGTCTAGAAGTTGGCGGTTCACGTCTGACCACTAGCAGTTACTACAGTAGAAAGAGTGTGTCCTGGGATGGATTGTGGTGTGATTCCATGACAATAGTCCATACACGGCATACAGATGTCTGATTCTTCTTCTTTAACCTTCACTTTCTTTTCTTCCGTTTTTCCTCCCTTTCTCTCATGCTGACTGATTCTTATAAGGCTCTGTGGGCGCAGCATCTCAGTTGTGCAGTGCAGGAAGTCAATGAAGCAACTGAGAAAGACTACACCTTCACGTGCAGGTGCATCTTGCCCCAATTACTCCACCAACTCCCTGCTGCTGCGTGAGCGCACCCACCGAGAATGTGCTGGCTAATTGATTATTCATTAAAACGGCCATTTTTTCTGAGCTGCAGACTCACTATACCATAATATGAAATAGATGGTTGTCTACACTGGGCTTGTGTGCATCAGCAGAAAAATCCTTGAAGTGATGGTAATGCTGCCAGCCATGGGATTTATTGGAAAACTGTGCTGACTGGTAGATTATTTGCCTTTAGCATATTTATGTAGCTATCTAGCTATACAAAATGCAATTTAGTTGTATACAGGTAAGCAATAGACTAGTTTATGACTCTGTAGAGTGTCAAAAGTCTCAGTTTTTTAAGGGTAGTGTGAACATACACACAGAATGAAAAAACACAATGTTCATTTTCTCCACTATAAAAAGAGACCTGGAAGCAAGCACAGATCATTAGTTCTGTTTGAAAAACAAGAATTCCTCACTGTGTCATTTCATTCCGTTTGTGTTGAACCCAATAACAAATTAATACATTTTCAAATGGTAGTTTGTTTCAGTAGAGTGGCAAATATGTTTTTAGGGATAAAACAAAAAAAAAACATCACACATACCTGAGGGGGATTTCATTATAATGTCTGAGATCATTCCTTTATATTAGCCTTGCAAAGTAAGGATTGCCTAGTTGAAAAAGATGACAAGGAGAGGAAAAAAAAAAGTTAAAAAAGTGTTCAGTCTGTTCATTAAAATCCAACAAATGAAAGTGCAAAAAGTGCTGTGATTCAAAGAGTTAATCAATAAATAATCTGTTAAAAACAGTCTCAAGTTAAAATACAGCATTAAAATCAGAGTAAAACAAGTATAGTCATCATGGGCCTCATGCATAACACTGTGAGTAGAATTCACACTAAAACATGGTGTACAGACAAAAATGGAAATGTGCGTACGCACCAAAAAATTCAGATTCACAAAACCATGTGTAAGCCAACTTCCACACACTTCTGTTAAATAGATCCTGGTCAGCATGAAAAGTAACACTCGTGCACATGCCTACCTCCTCATCCTGACTCCTCCCAGAATTTTGCATATTTTAATATACAAATAAGTAGAAATAGCCCTTTCTGTTCAGTGTTCAGTTAAAAGACAATGGAAAATCGATCCATCCATCCATCCATTATCCAAACGACTATATCCCAACTACAGGGTTACGGGGGAAACAGTGGAAAAAAACTGTTCACTTCAACCTTGTAGTTTATTTTGTCATTAAAGTAGAACGTTGTAAACTAAATCTTAAAATTAGTGTTTAGTTTACAATAGTTTCTCAGATCCAATTGTAACTAAAGTAGCATGTTAAATGCTTTGTATTGTGTGTGTTCTTCTTTGTGCTCTATGCAGGCTTTCTCTTACACCAACAGGAAACAGAATACATTATCTTCATGATTTTACAGCTCTCTGAACAATTTAAATACTAAGATATATACATGACTAGCAAAATACCCGCGCTTCGCAGCGGCGAAGTACTGCCTTAAAATTTTTATTAAGAAGAAAATTAAACCTTTTTAAACTGAGGGAAAATATATCAATAATTATTTGTTAAGGATCTCTTTGTATACCACATTGTGAGTACGGCCCTCCGGTTGTAATATGACCAAACTGTGCGCTGAGCTTACTCTTGAGCATGCAACGTACAATTGGCCATGTGAACAGTAATCTTGTTTCAAATCTCACAGCTTGGATTGCTGCTGTCATAATCGGTTTGAGTTTCATGGTTTGTTTCAATTACGACAGTATTTGTAGGACTTGTGTTGAAGTGACAATCAGCATCTGTTAAGCATTGACATTGTTGACCGTTATGACCGTTACGCGTAGAATTTCGAAATGAAACCTGCTTAACTTTTGTAAGTAAGCTGTAAGGAATGAGCCTGCAAAATTTCAGCTTTCTACCTATGCGGGAAGTTGGAGAATTAGTGATGAGTCAGTGAGTGAGTGAGTGAGTGAGTGAGTGAGTGAGTGAGTGAGTGAGTGAGTGAGTGAGTGAGTGAGTGAGTGAGTCAGTGAGAGCTTTGCCTTTTATTAGTATAGATAACATTTTCATAGTATATAAATTAAAGCATGTGTTAAACAAGGGGGCAGGGTTGCGCAGTGGTAGCGATGAGCTGACTCCCCGTCCAGGGATTGTTCTTGGCTCCCGCAAGATGCTTGCTGGGACACAGGTGACCCTCGATGAAATAATTTATTGCAGCAGTACTGACTCTTTCAGATGTGCTAACCTACAATTCCTGTCCTTCCTTTTCTTTCTCCAAGTAACCAATCACCACACAATAAGTTCAGTAATAAATGTCAAGACATCTGTAAACTTAGATCGCATATTCTTCAAAACTTTTAAGGAACATTTAAATATCTTCATAGTACATGTTTACTTAATCCATCCATCTGTCCATCCAGGGTCACACCTGTCCCAGCAATCATACAGTGCGAGGCACACTTCCTTCATGGGGTGCCAGCTCATCGATACCACTGCGCTACTGCACTCAAAAGTTTAATTACTAAAAGTATATATTATTTAAATAAAGTTAAAAATGTGTCTATATAATGTAATATACATACTTTAATGTATTTCATCTTGAAAATGATATCAAGAGCTCCAAGAAGATGGCATTTGGAAATCTAAATCGACTTAGAATCCAATCGTCATCATCTGTAAATGCGCGCTCTCTTCTATTGAATTGAATTGAATTCCTTTATTGTTATTGTATGGTAAAATAAGATTCAATATGCAAATCCTCCATAAACTTAATTTTATAAGCATAAGTACAATATAGTGCAGATAGTGCAAATGGTTCATAAAGTGGCTCAGGTTGTGCAATATTACAACTGTAGTGCACGTTTACAGCAAGGTAATTGTATTTATAAGTACAAACAGTTCTGCCAGGAGCACTTGATGGACTGATTGGGTGCATTTATAGCTCTTGGGATGAAACTGTTTCTGAACTGTGAGGTCTGTTCAGGAAAGGCTCTGAAGCTTTTGCTGAATGGGAGAAGTTTAAATAGACTGTGCACATGGCTGAGGCAGCGAGTGGTGTACTGAAAGTAACTACCCTAAAGCAGCTGTGGCATTTAGAATAGTTTGGGCATTCCATGGACCATTATTTTGTTACAGGATGATTACAATGCCTTAAATGTATAAACAATATGCAGTTATTTTCAGTGTATTTGATAAAGCTACATCAGTGATGTGAATCTAAAAAATAAAGGGAAACCACACAGGAACAGCAGCACTGCTTTGACACGGGGTGCTGCCAGTTTGTGAAACAGAGTGTAAAACTTGCATACTCAAGGGATTGAGCTGGAGTGAAAATGTGCGTGGCTTTAAGCCAAGTTTAGTTTTTATACATCATGATGTGAGCGTGGAAATGGGTGTACGGAACATTTATACATGAGGCCCCAGGTCCTTAATGTTTCTTCTCTGATCCCAGACAAACCCAAGACAACTTCCTCTCCATACCCCAGCTCACCCATAACTCACTCAGCCAAAGGAGACACCAGAAGCTGCAATCCTCACCCCCATCTTGGTTGCCTCAATCGGCATCAACTAGACTGCTTGGGGATGGTTGTCTTCCTGTCTTCCTTCACACTCCCCTTGTGTAGCTTGGATCCCAGGGGAGGACTCCACCGCAATCACACCAGCTCCTCTGAGAATGGGGATGATCTGCACCTAGTGTGCTGATCCTTCGCTCCTCCATGGGGGTAACAAACGCGCTGCCTCTCACTCACTCACTCACTCACTCACTCACTCACTCACTCACTCACTCACTCACTCACTCACTCACTCACTCACTCACTCACTCACTCATCCTGTTTCATCACCTGATACTGCCCTCACGGCTCTGACTCTCTCTAGTTCTGTTCTGTTTCCGATTCCATTTGGTTTCTCTTTCAATGATTACCCCCCAACCCCCCTGCTATGCAGACTCCTTTTATATGGCTTGATTGGGCTTAGGTGTGATACACTGCCTCCTCCGAGGTGTGAATGAGGCACCTGACTGATCTTCTTGCATTTGCATGTTAGTGCACAAATCAGCCAAGCAAAGCACCCCAACCAACCCTGGAGTGAAGTGTGTATGTTCTAAGTCGTGATTAAAAACTGCACTGCGCCACAGACCACTCATCACATCAGGACGTCTAAAAATCAGCATCTGTTAAGCATTGACATTGTTGACCGTTATGACCGTTACGCGTAGAATTTCGAAATGAAACCTGCTTAACTTTTGTAAGTAAGCTGTAAGGAATGAGCCTGCAAAATTTCAGCTTTCTACCTATGCGGGAAGTTGGAGAATTAGTGATGAGTCAGTGAGTGAGTGAGTGAGTGAGTGAGTGAGTGAGTGAGTGAGTGAGTGAGTGAGTGAGTCAGTGAGAGCTTTGCCTTTTATTAGTATAGATAACATTTTCATAGTATATAAATTAAAGCACGTGTTAAACAAGGGGGCAGGGTTGCAGTGGTAGCGATGAGCTGACTCCCCGTCCAGGGATTGTTCTTGGCTCCCGCAAGATGCTTGCTGGGACACAGGTGACCCTCGATGAAATAATTTATTGCAGCAGTACTGACTCTTTCAGATGTGCTAACCTACAATTCCTGTCCTTCCTTTTCTTTCTCCAAGTAACCAATCACCACACAATAAGTTCAGTAATAAATGTCAAGACATCTGTAAACTTAGATCGCATATTCTTCAAAACTTTTAAGGAACATTTAAATATCTTCATAGTACATGTTTACTTAATCCATCCATCTGTCCATCCAGGGTCACACCTGTCCCAGCAATCATACAGTGCGAGGCACACTTCCTTCATGGGGTGCCAGCTCATCGATACCACTGCGCTACTGCACTCAAAAGTTTAATTACTAAAAGTATATATTATTTAAATAAAGTTAAAAATGTGTCTATATAATGTAATATACATACTTTAATGTATTTCATCTTGAAAATGATATCAAGAGCTCCAAGAAGATGGCATTTGGAAATCTAAATCGACTTAGAATCCAATCGTCATCATCTGTAAATGCGCTCTCTTCTATTGAATTGAATTGAATTCCTTTATTGTTATTGTATGGTAAAATAAGATTCAATATGCAAATCCTCCATAAACTTAATTTTATAAGCATAAGTACAATATAGTGCAGATAGTGCAAATGGTTCATAAAGTGGCTCAGGTTGTGCAATATTACAACTGTAGTGCACGTTTACAGCAAGGTAATTGTATTTATAAGTACAAACAGTTCTGCCAGGAGCACTTGATGGACTGATTGGGTGCATTTATAGCTCTTGGGATGAAACTGTTTCTGAACTGTGAGGTCTGTTCAGGAAAGGCTCTGAAGCTTTTGCTGAATGGGAGAAGTTTAAATAGACTGTGCACATGGCTGAGGCAGCGAGTGGTGTACTGAAAGTAACTACCCTAAAGCAGCTGTGGCATTTAGAATAGTTTGGGCATTCCATGGACCATTATTTTGTTACAGGATGATTACAATGCCTTAAATGTATAAACAATATGCAGTTATTTTCAGTGTATTTGATAAAGCTACATCAGTGATGTGAATCTAAAAAATAAAGGGAAACCACACAGGAACAGCAGCACTGCTTTGACACGGGGTGCTGCCAGTTTGTGAAACAGAGTGTAAAACTTGCATACTCAAGGGATTGAGCTGGAGTGAAAATGTGCGTGGCTTTAAGCCAAGTTTAGTTTTATACATCATGATGTGAGCGTGGAAATGGGTGTACGGAACATTTATACATGAGGCCCCAGGTCCTTAATGTTTCTTCTCTGATCCCAGACAAACCCAAGACAACTTCCTCTCCATACCCCAGCTCACCCATAACTCACTCAGCCAAAGGAGACACCAGAAGCTGCAATCCTCACCCCCATCTTGGTTGCCTCAATCGGCATCAACTAGACTGCTTGGGGATGGTTGTCTTCCTGTCTTCCTTCACACTCCCCTTGTGTAGCTTGGATCCCAGGGGAGGACTCCACCGCAATCACACCAGCTCCTCTGAGAATGGGGATGATCTGCACCTAGTGTGCTGATCCTTCGCTCCTCCATGGGGGTAACAAACGCGCTGCCTCTCACTCACTCACTCACTCACTCACTCACTCACTCACTCACTCACTCACTCACTCACTCACTCACTCACTCATCCTGTTTCATCACCTGATACTGCCCTCACGGCTCTGACTCTCTCTAGTTCTGTTCTGTTTCCGATTCCATTTGGTTTCTCTTTCAATGATTACCCCCCAACCCCCCTGCTATGCAGACTCCTTTTATATGGCTTGATTGGGCTTAGGTGTGATACACTGCCTCCTCCGAGGTGTGAATGAGGCACCTGACTGATCTTCTTGCATTTGCATGTTAGTGCACAAATCAGCCAAGCAAAGCACCCCAACCAACCCTGGAGTGAAGTGTGTATGTTCTAAGTCGTGATTAAAAACTGCACTGCGCCACAGACCACTCATCACATCAGGACGTCTAAAAGGCAATATGAATGTTTGTTCTTCTAGTAACTGAAATCAATTTCTAGAGTTAAAATTAATTAAAAAATCAGTGCTTCAAAAAACAAATGATGTGAAATAAGCATTAATAAATAAGGCTTAGATGAGCATACAAAAATTTGCTAATATACAGAATCATAACACCTTAATTCTAAGACAGCTTGCTAAATCATAATCTCTAAGCAAAGTTTTGCTCAAAAATAATCATGTATTGTTGGGTTTTTCCTTTATTCTGCAATAAATGTGTAGCTTCAGTGACAGACTTTTGTCACTGTCCTGCTCCACTGACAGACTGAGGAGATCGTTCCTCCCCCACACTATGCGACTCTTCAATTCCACCCGGGGGAGTAAATGCAAACATTAATTTTATTTTATTTTTTTTTCATTTTTATTACTATTTAATTTAATATTGTTTCTTTGTATCAGTATACTGCTGCTGGATTATGTGAATTTCCCCTTGGGATTAATAAAGTATCTATCTATCTATCTATCTATCTAAATGTCAGATTGTATGGTGCCATATGTGGCTTGTGTATCGTGTGGCTAGCAACCACTTTACATCATAAAATGGCTCACCCCTCACAAGCAAATACACCCAAGAACAAAAATAATTTCACAAAATGCATCCAGCATAGACAGCATTGTCATAGCACTAAAATGATAAGCAAATGAAAAAACAAAAATCTAATTTTATTTTTATGTTTATTATTAGGTACAAATTAACTCTTTGTTTTGGGCTTGTGCATGCTGTTCATAGATTCCTTTGATTGCACCTTTCTTGGTGCTTTATTTTTATTTCCTCTTTTTATACAAATTTTATGTTTATTTGTACTCTATGTGGTTTGAGGAGTGAAATAAAGACTTGCTGCTTCAGTCATAAGGCTTTTGGGTTTTAGCTTGTTGTTTTTTCAAAGCAGATTTGAGATTTGTTAGATGTCCGTGAACATCTTCCTTTCTCCAAGGCTTCCCACCACTGCTTAAATTCAGGCCATTCAGTGACACATTTTCTGCTTCCAGAATTTTTTTTTATGTTTGTACCAATTAAGTTTTTAATGTACTTGACAACTGTTAGAGAAGTGAGAGAGGAGGCGCTGAAGGAATAAGTGCTCTCAATAAAGTTGGGTCGTGCTCTCACTGACCGTAAAGAGAAATGGTATTAGGTGGGTTCGATTCACTTGAGAGTGTGGATAAGAATACTCAACAGATGTCAAGTGTGTTTTTCACGTCTTCTGTCTTTCTGTCTTTCTGTCTTTCACGTTTTCTGAGCTTACAAGAGTTTAAGAGCAGAGCATTTGACATGGGACATTTATTAGCTGAAAAGGATCTTCATCTTTTATCCATAAATGAATATATTATACCATGCAAATGATGCTGAATAATTATGACTAAAAATTATTATATAGGATGTCGCATGCGGCTGGGGGTGGAGCCCAGCCGGGACGCCCAGGAGGACCGGAGGAGGGCTTGTACCTCCTCCAGACCGCGAGGGGGCGACTGCCCTGGTTGTGTTGGAAGCCCAACCCTTTTGGGACCCGTGCCTGAACAACCCTGGACCTCAGCACTTCCGCCAAACCAGGAAGTGCTGGGGGGAAGAGGAGCTGGGACACCCGAAGGGCTTCCGGGTGCGCAGCCGGCACTTCCGCCACACTGGGGCGTGTCTGCGGAGGAATGCCGGGAAGCAGCTGGAGCCCATCCGGGTTCCTATATAAGGGGCCGCCTCCCTTCATTCAGTGGCGGAAGTCGGGTGGAAGAAGGACAGAGCTGGAGAGAGGACTGGAGGCGGCCAGAAAGGCATTTAGACTGTGAGGCCTGGACTTTGGGGGATTGGTGCTGAAGGCAATGGGACGTGCACTGAACTTGGTTGTAAATATAATCATTGTAAATAAACGTGTGTTGGGTGCAAAAACGATGTCCGTCTGTCTGTGTCCGGGTCAAGTTCCACAAGGAACAAGGCAATACAGTACTTACTTGTATTAAACATTAAGGAACAGAAGAACAAAAAAAAAAAACATATATTTTTATAAATGCACAACTGCTTAAATCGATGAACCTTTATTTTGTTTAATTTTTGAATTTTTTAATATTTATTTTAAATCGTTTATAAATTGTATCACTATTCTAATGACAACAATTTTTTTTTTTTTTCATGATTGCCACCAGTTTGTCACTGACGTTGCATGGTTATGACTACTAAGGCCATCGCCAGTCATGTCAAATGGAGATTGTTATGTTGCTGCCATATTTTTTTTTTCTCTGGCTTAAATTTATTCACTATCTTATCATTGTTTTTGTTAAATTTGAATGATTGTTATTCATATTTTTTCTCATTTCTGTTGGTTTTGTTTATTATTCATTATGTATACGCTGCCCTTCTGTGTACTTTTTGGTGTGTTGAGTCCCAAGAGGTGGGTTCACCTTGTTGTCACTGCTGATGTATAAGCCGGACAGAGAAAGGATCCAGCAGGTATTCATTGAGTCTGTAGTGGAGTTTACCTCTTTATCTGTGTTGTTTCTTGATTTATTACTGGTTTCTTTGATGTTGTGTTCTCTTTCTGATTTTCGAATTCTGTTTTGTATATTGAGACCTGGCTGCTGCAATTGGCTTTTGTAGGCTCATACATTTTTTCTCTTTGAGCATTTTTTATATATATTTTCTTTTGTTAAATGAATTCTAAATTTATATGGACACTTTTTTAAGTTGTCCAAACAAGCCAGAGGTTTATGGTTACCCTCTCTCTTACAGGACATTTTTATATAAATATATTCATTTTACATTTGAAAGTCAGCGGCAAGTTTTACGAGTGCTAAGATTGAAGCCTGGTACTGGTTGGAAGACTGGCTGACATAGGTTGAGCTTCTTGTAGGCAGACTAGTGAAGGTCCTGGCCTGCTTTATGGGTCTTTTGGAGGCCTCACACACCCATTTTGCAATGTCTGAGATGCCACATCAGAACAGAGATCACTTGATGAACCAGGCCATCTGCTTTACCTGTATAAGATGGCAGCTCTCAAATACTCATTATCAAAGCATTAGATGAACCGATTTCAAAACAAATGATGAAGATTAGTGTTAACTAGTTGAAATACCCAGAGTTGCCTGGGAGGAAAATAAAGTGGTTTTTTTTTTGTTTGATAAAAATATAATTTAAAAAATCACAACTTTAAAAATAAAAATAACAAACAATGAAGACTCACTAATGTGCTCTCTCATAAAGCAGCAGGGGCGCGGTGGTGCTCAAACAAAGTATGCTGGCAGCCACCTCCATTATGCCCTCTGGTGTTCGTTCCGAGTGTCAACCGGATGATAACATGCATACAAGATCGCAAGAGTAAGAGAAGGGGGGTGGGTTAGGGTTAATTTCACCCTACAGTATTTTTAGTCGACCGATGAGAAACGGGGACGCTGGAACATACATACATACACACATACATTGAGTTTTATATATATAGATTGGGGGAAAAATGAACAAGTTGGTGTTAGAAACCCTACTTCTTTTTTGACCTTGTCCCTGGTTTGCACTTTGGTGTTGATCTTTGGTTTGGTTAGCTTCCTTTTCATACTTAGATTTCTGTCTGTTGATTTGGCTTTGTTTCTGACTGTGCCCTTTAATTCTTCCATCTCCTAGTCCTTTTCTATTGCAATAAAAGTAAAAATATCCTCAACACCAAAGGCATTTGTAGGTTGCTTCCAGTGTTTTTTGGTTGCATGCTGAGGAATATTTTTTTGAAACACAAATGCACAGAACAGCTTTTATCTTCCACTCATCCCACAATCCTCTGCAGGAAGCATACATCTTTGACTCTGCTTCTCTAACATGAGTTAAACCAATAGCAGTCACACAGACCTTAAAATGCTAGGTAGAAATACACTCACTGAGCAAATTATTAGGAACACTTAATGGTTGGTTTGGGCTGAATAAACACCAGAATGACTAAAGAGAAAGAAAACTTCTCACTCGGTTGTCACGATCACAGTGAGGAATTATACAAATGTACTGCTGTTGGTAAAATGGAGCTCTAGTCATGCTACTTGACACACTTTAGCTGAATGATTTGGTGGCTGGGCGGCACGGTGGCGCAGTAGTAGCGCTGCTGCCTCGCAGTTAGGAGACCCGGGTTCGCTTCCCGGGTCCTCCCTGCGTGGAGTTTGCATGTTCTCCCCATGTCTGCACGGGTTTCCTCCGGGCGCTCCGGTTTCCTCCCACAATCCAAAGATGTGCAGGTTAGGTGGATTGGCGATTCTAAATTGGCCCTAGTGTGTGCTTGGTGTGTGGGTGTGTTTGTGTGTGTCCTGCGGTGGGTTGGCACCCTGCCCAGGATTGGTTCCTGCCTTGTGCCCTGTGTTGGCTGGGATTGGCTCCAGCAGACCCCCGTGACCCTGTATTCGGATTCAGCGGGTTAGAAAATGGATGGATGGATGGATGGATTTGTTGGCTGAAAGTACTCAGTGTTAGGGTTCAGAGAGAATGTGCAACATTGTTCATAACGGCACACAGTTTTCTTTTAATTCTTTCCTTTTCTACTACCTCCGGGCTGTCCAGAGTGTGTCCTGTAACTGAGCTGATAGTTTTCTGCTCACCTCAGTGGTACAGAGCAGTTATCTGTGTTACTGTAGTCTTTCTGTCAGCTCAGATGAGCCTGGCCATTCACCTCTGACCTGCCTCGTCAACAAATCATTTCCATCCCCAAAACTGAAGCTTAATGGATGTTTTTGTTTGCACCATTCATAGCCTGTTAGTTAAGTGGGCTTCTCTTAAAGTGATGTTACCAACCCAGCACACTACAATGTAAAAAACTGCACTGGCCATCACAGAGTTATAGAAGAAGTGAAGGATATGGTGTCCTACATTAAAGGAACATAGACTCCTAAGGAAAAACAGCCTGTGTACCCCAGAGACCTGTCCAATCTGTCATTGATGTGGACCCCCAAGTACTTGAAGGAGTAGAATCCATGAATTGTGACTGGACATAGGAGCTTTTTGTTGCAGCAAAAGTCAATAACCAGTTCCTTGGTTTTGATGATCTTAAGATGCAGATAATTCTCTTTGCACCAAGAAACAAAGTTCTCCATCTGACTCTTATATCTGGTCTCATCCCCTTTATCAATACACCCCATTAGTGCAGAATTATCTGAGAATATCTGCAGGTGACATGACATGGTGTTTTATTTATAGTCTGTGGTGTACTGAGCAAAGAGAAAAGGAGACAGGACTATTCTTTGTGCTGTTCATGTTTTGCTCACATCTGTATCAGAAACACAGTCCTTGAGTTCCAGTTTGTGACAGAGGATACCACAAGGTTGGTCAGCACAGGCCTTAAGAACTCAAGGGCTGACTCCATCTGTTCCCATAGCCAGGGCCATCTTAACAGCATCATAGGCCCTGGGCAAAGTAGTGAGATGAGGCCCCTATTTTCATAGCAAAACAGAAACATACATAGACATCAGAAACATTGTGGGCACCTGTTCAGTGCTCACTGTACCAATACGTTAAGACTGCCCTGCTAATAGCTTTTCCTGTGTGTAACTTCCTCAGTTGTTTCCTTACTTGGTCTTCTGTTATGCACAGCCCACACTGATGGTCAGAGGTGGACTTGTCACTTGGCACTCCAGTTGACATGGTAGCAGATGTTGACTGTTTGTTAGGAGAAGGTGGCAGTGGGAAGGAAAATGTATTAAAAATTGGTTCAGGGGATTTAATTTTGTCCCCTTCTAGCCTCGGATTGCTTGAGTCCAGTAATTATACCCAAACCCTTCCAGACATCCTTCATGTTATTCTGAATGAGTTTGTTTTATATTTTAGCTTTGCAAGCTTCCTTTCTTCACTCAGCTTTTTTTTTGAAAGCTCTCTTTTTCTCATTTAGGAAACCTTTTAGCTCCTTAGTAGTTCAGGGCCTGTTGTTTAGAAAGCAACATGCAGTGGTACCTTGGTATAAATCCGCTTTGGAATAAGACCAACTTGGTATACGTCCTGTTTGGACGCAAAAAAGTTTGCTCGGTATACGACCTTTGTTTGGAATACGACTTGCATGCTAGAACACCACGTGCTACCCTTGTTTACCTCTCTCGAGACAAAGCCACGACTGCCCACGAGCGTCAGTGTGCCAGTTGCTAGCATTCAGTGAACAACCCGTGCTATAACTCTATGTGAATATTCATGTGATTTTGTGTTTTTTTGTGTAAATTTGAATTGATTGTTGAAAAGTATGAAGGTGGCATGTGTATCCAGGACATGGCTGCTGCATACTGTATGCCGAGAACGACGGTATCTACGATTGTGAAAAACAAAAACGTTATTAAAAAGTAAAGTGAGGTAAAATTTCTATTTATTTCATCTAATTGCTTTTGTATTTATGTATTTTAGTATTAAGCCGTTTTAAAATTATTTTATACAACCCCATCAATGTATAATATGCCAATAACAATAGGATTTTTTTCATGGGAACGGATGAATCATTTTTTATTTCTTATAAAATTATTTCTTATGGGAATATGGGAATGTTTGGTATAAGTCAAAGGATCTGGAACGGATTAAGGATGTATACCCAGGTACCACTGTACTGTCTTTTAGGACACAACTGTGTTACGCAGACATTGATGCAGTTTTTAATGCAGTAATGAGACCCTCAAAAATTGTCCCTATGTGAATCACACATCAATTCTCAGTCTGTCATTTGAAAGCAGTCATTCAGAGCCGTTTCAGCCCCCAGGCTCCACTTCCTCATTGTTTTGGTGGTAACAGAATGCTGTCTAATAACAGGCTTGTAACTGGGAATAAGATGAATCAGGTTGTGGTCAAATTTGCCTAAAGGTACCAGTATTTTACATTTCAAGGCATCTTTAACATCTGAATACAGCAGGCCTAGCTTATTATTAACTTGTCATAATTCCTTCATTCATTTAAAAATATCACATATTGTAACTTCAGGGTCGGAGTGAGTCATCATTGAAGTGAATGGGGAAGAATAGGAATTAAGTCCCCATTTGCAGAGGGAGGAATATAATAATAATAATGGAAGGAAGGAATATTAATAAGGGTGATGTAATTTATAGCCCTCGTTAAATAATGTGGACTAATTTCAATATTTGAATTACTAACTGCAGTTTTAACTGTAATATGCTCCTTTTTACACCATTCCTCATTCAAATAATTGACCAGCTATCCATAAAGGTTTGAATTGAGGAAGTATTACTTAACTTATTGCCTCGTACTCTGCCTGTTAGTTTGAGACTGCTACCCAGTTAGACTAATGGTATACACTAAAGGTCTTCCTCGGTTCAATAATCTTGTCAGCATATTGCAGAGCTGGAGCCAAAAATCAGGTGCATATATAATCTAATAACTGTCTCATGTATTTAACCTTACATTTACCTTTAACCACTGACTTTTATTTAAGTTTTTTTTTCCAGTATGATTTTATTCCTAATGAACTGTTGGTATATCCTCTGGGTACAACTAAATAATGGTGTTGCATGGCATGGATGAATCATTACTTGACAGAAATGTCTAAATAGAGGAATACATTTTGAAGATCATATAAGAGAAGTACTTAAACTGAATCTCAAATTTAAGATGAAGGTAAAGAGTTATTTCAAATTAAATAATACAAATGATATAATGATGAGAGTGAGCCAAGGGCAAAGTGAAAGATGAAAGACATCCTCAGCATGTAAAAAGTCTTCATTGTAATGTAATTTTGCTTATAAATAATTTCATATCAAGCATTACATCAAATCTGCTTTTCTAGAATTTACCATATTACCTACAATGGATTCAAAAATTATTCAGACCCTTTTTTCACATTTTCCTGTATTGTAGCTTTCATTATTTTCCCATATCAAGCAACACTCAATGACCCAGAATTCAGGTCTCTCCAGAAATGTTTCAAAGGGTTCAAGTCTGTGCTCTGCCTGGGCAACTCAAGAACATTCCAAAAGCTGCTCCTAAGCCACTCCTGTGTTATCTTTGTTTTGTGTTTATGTTCATTGTCCTGGTGGAAGTTGAACCTACAGCCTAGTCTAAAAGGACAGAATGCTGTTGAGCAGGTCTTGATTAAGGATATCTCTGTACTTTGTTCCATTTAGGTTTTTCTCAACCTTGTCTAGTCACCCAATCCTTATGGCTGAGGAACAATCCCACCTTGCTTCACCACTGGAAGGGTACTGCTTAAGTGATGAGTAGTACCTGGTTTCTCCGGACATGATGCATAGAATTGCAACCAAACAGTTGAAACTTGGTTTCATCGGACTAGAGAATCTTGAGTCTGAGAGTCCTTCGCTTGCCTTTTACAAACTCCAAGCAGGTTTCCATGTGTCTTTAACTGAGGTGACCCAGATTGGTGGAGGGTTGCAGTGATGGTTGACCTTGTGGCAGTTTCTCCGATCTGCATACATATTCTCTGAAGCTCAGCCAGAGTGACCATCAGGTTCTTGCCATTTATCTTAACATGGCCCTTCTACGATTGTTCAGTTTGGCTGGGTGTGCAACTCTAGGAAGAGTCATAATTTTTCCAAACGTCTTACATTTTAGAATTAAGGTGGCCACAGTTATCTTGGGAACATTTAATGTTGCAAAAACATTTTGTAGTCTTCCATAGACCTCTACTCAAAACAATCCTGTCTTTAGGCTCTGCAGGCAATTCCTTTGACCTGATGATGTGGTTTTTCTCCTGATGCATATTGGCAACTGTGGGACCTTCTATAAAGGGGTGTGTGCCTTTGCTAATTATGTCAAATCAATTGATTTGACCACAGGTGGACTCAAAACAAGGTGTAGAAACACCTCAATGACGATCATTAAAATGGGATGTACCTGAACCATATATCAGGTATCATAGCAAACTGTTTGAATACTTATGTCAATGTCAAATTTCATTTTTGATTTCAATAAATTTTCAAAAAGTCCTAAAATCTTGTTTCCAGTTTGTTATTCTAGGATTCTAGGTTGCGTGATATAGGAAAAAATTTAAATGATTTTAGACACAAGGCTGCAACACAGCAAAAAGTGAAGGAATCAGAACACTTTCTGAATCTACTGTAATTTATTCCAAATATTAGACTAATGACAATGTCTATTAGTTACAGTAACACTAGTGTAAGATGCATCCTCCCAGTATTACAGGTAGTGCAACAAATGAAAAAGTACGAACGTTCTCTAAAAGTATGCTAACATCTTCTCAAACCATGAAGAAAACATACAAATGAAAAGACAAATCACACTGATATTCAGTTGATAGAAGGATATTATGCGGGTGTTAACGCTCAAATCACGCTTGAAAACCCAACCTATCTTGTTCTGGCATTTTAAAAGCCTCTAACTTATACAACTTTATTCTCAAAACAACCCATCTGCAGTACTGGTCCATTTATTCATGCTTACTACAACAGCCAAAGAAGAAGAAGACTATTAGTATGTGTTTATTTAAACTTTTCTAAATTTATGTTACTCAATGTGTCCCTTGTTGAACGATCTTTTATCTGGCAACTTTGTAGCATGCACATGTTAGCTTTTGATCAATGCTGTAGGTAACAAAGATTGATTCAAAGTTCCATCTCTCTATTATAAAAAAATTCCTGTGGAAGGAATGACTAGGAGATGATATGTGATCTTCACATTAAGATCACGAAAGACAAATAAAAGAACCGCAAGACGAAAGAGAATGGGCAAAAAAAACAAATCAGTAGTGTAAAGGGAAGCAGCACACACAGATACAGGTGTCTCAGTGCATATAAAGCGTATAAAAAACAAAACGTTGTAAATGAAATGTCGACGAATAAATTATAGCATTAGCACAAAGAAAAAGGAAATTAATCATCAGGACCAGGTGTAATTGAAAAAATAGCAGGACAAAGCGATGTCAGAAATAAAAGGAAAAGAGCAGAAAACAAAGTCTTTTCGCATTCGCATCATTCAATGCACAAAACGTAGATTTACACAATAATGGAACATACGCTATGACAATCTGTGGACCTGCAACAGTTAAAGCAAAGACAAGTTTAATTTCAAAGAAAACACAATACGGTCAGGTGTATATTTATGATCACGGAGAAGCGATCACAATGCAAGCAGCAGAGACACAAAGTAGCAAAAAGGACAGCGGCTGGACAGGATTTAAAAAGATCGAAGGGCAGTGCGACAGCAGCCTACACCGACAACGTGAGCAGCATTATACATCCTGCAAGACAGAATTTAACCATGCCCAGGGCCGGAAATGAGGGAGAAGTATTGTTTTTTACAACGTCACGTGAGACCAGGCAGTGAGCCATCATTTAAAACAAGTCCACAGACATCTAACCTAGCAGTTGTTGGATCGCTTTTGCCAGACAAGCATCATGTGCTCCCAGCTCTTAAAACAACAACATGCGACAAGCAGAACAGGCAGCTTGCAGGCAGCAAAAAGACAGCAAATGATCCAAAGGCATATCCTTAGAGTGCGTTCAGCTGCCCCCCCCTTCACAACACGAGCAGCATTATACATCTGGCAAGAAAGAGATGTAACCACGCACGGGGCCGGAAATAAAGGACAAGTATTGTTTTTACAAAAGTTTTTAAAGTAAAAGTGAAAATAATGCATATGTAACAATTCCCAAGAAAATAACAATCTCTTTAAATTGTATATTGCCTGCCTAAAGTAAAGTCATCCCTGATGGAGGATTGCAGGAATCGTGGAAAAGAGGGGTCCTTTCATCGGATTAGTGCTATTTCAGATGTGGAATGGCAAAATAAGGGAGGCAGCTTGATGAATGAGGTCTCCAAGACTTAAAACAAATCCAAATCATATTATGTGATATTATCTCATGTGAAATTCTACTCCGTACTTCTAGAATTTTTATTTTTATACTGTATTGAGGATTTATTCTGTTCTATGTATTGTACTGTATTGTATTGACCCCCTTCTTTTTGACACCCACTGCACGCCCAACCTACCTGGAAAGGGGTCTCTCTTTGAACTGATATTCCAAGGTTTCTTCGATTTTTTTCCCTACAAGGGTTTTTTTTGGGGAGTTTTTTCTGGTCTTCTTAGAGGGTCAAGGCTGGGGGGCTGTCAGGAGGCAGGGTCTGTTAAAGGCCATTGCGGCACTTGTGTGATTTTGAGCTATACAAAAATAAATTGTATTGTATTGTATATCCGGTAAACCAAACACGGGGGGTGGGCGAGTGAAGCGAGCAGGGGGCGGAGTCCCCTAGTTTATTTGGATAGTTTTGTTGGATTGTCATTTGAATCCATTTTAGAAATACATTATTCAGGACACTACATCATTGATAAAGATATTTCAACTATAAAAACCTAAATTAGAAATTTACTTATACATTAAAGTCTCTTTTTATTAGAATGTGTTGTCACACACGTGCGCATGGAGGCAGCTAAAGGGCTTGAGTAAGGGCAGTTCCGAGACATACCGGGATGTGGCAGAGTACTCTTTTTCTCCCTTGCCTGCAGACCATTCACGGGAGATTCCACCTGGCTCTCCTGACATCACTTCCGGGACCGAGCCTATCGAAGGAGACCTTGCCGACTCCAGCCCCTGTGATGTCATGTCTGGGCTTGAACCAATGGCTGAAGACCTCAATGAGCCCGACCCCTATGATCTCACTTCCTGTCTTCTCCTTTAAAAGCCTGCACCTTTTCCCTATTCCCTAAGTTCTGTTCTGGACTCAGTTTTGTGAACATCAGTGCTGTATTCATTTGTTCGCTTTTGCAGCCAGGAAACCAATTATACGGGTTGCTGCCTCAAACCTTTCCATGACTCTGCGTCGAGTTTCTGACAGAGTAAAAACTCTATAAGCTTTATCCTGGGTATGTCAAAACTTTTCATAGAGTAAACTTTAAGTTGCATATGACTTTTCAAAGATTTTAAAAGATTTTACTGAGTTGTTCGGAAACTACCATACCATATTATGTCATCCTAAGCTCTGTGACAGTACTATGGGGAGCTATCTGGTGTGTTATGTCAGTTCCCAACCACTGGGGACCTTGGCCCCCTGGGACGCCTGGAGGCAATACCTTCCCTGGGACATGAGAGGGCAGCCTCCCTGGTTTTCATTGGGGCCATGGGAGTGGAGCTTGGGAGCTCAATCCTGTTGGGGACCATGGCCATTGCCAGGGGGCACTTGGACAATCCCAGAACCTTAGACTGCTGCACTTCCACCACACCAGGAAGTGCTGCCAGAAGAGAACCTGGGCACACCAGAAGTGCTTCTGCCCATGCAACACTTCTGCTGCACCAGGAAGTGCTGCAGGAAGAGCGTCAGGGAGCACCTGGAGCATATCTGGGTGCATTGTAAAAGAGGCTGCTTCACTCCATTTGGGGAGCCGGAGTTGGGAGGCAGAGGATGGAGCTTGGGGGAGAGGAGTGGAGGTGGAAAAGAGAGAGTAAAGACAAAGGAATGGAAGGAAAAACACTGCAAGCCATTTGTGCTGGTTGGTACATTGTGTGGTGCTGTGTGCAGAAGAAAACAATAAATGTGAGTGTTTTTGGGATGTTTGTGTCCGGGCTGAATCACCACAACACTCAACAACCCATAATGACAAAATGATAACATCCATCCATTATCCAACCCGCTATATCCTAACTAGAGGGTCACGGGGGTCTGCTGGAGCCAATCCCATCTAACACAGGGCGCAAGGCAGGAAACAAACCCCGGGCAGGGCGCCAGCCCACAGCAGCATACACCCACACACCAAGCTCACACTAGGGACAATTTAGAATTGCCAATCCACCTAACCTGCATGTCTTTGGACTGTGGGAGGAAACCGGAGTACCCGGAGGAAACCCACGCAGACACGGGGAGAACATGCAAACTCCACGCAGGGATGACTAGGGAAGCAAACCTGGGTCTCCTAAGTGCGAGGCAGCAGCACTACCCACTGCGCCACCGTGCCGTCCAAGTGATAACATGTTATCAGAAAGATCTGAAAATGTATTCAAAACTAAAAGCCAAAATCTGTCATTTATATACAGATTCTGTGAACCTTCCTGGCATTAGCCCCCTTTATGGGCTGGTTTTCCTGCTTGGTGGTTCATTATCTAGAATTATGAAGGCTAGGAACAAGACAGGGAAGGATTTTATTTTGATAGAGTTGGTTAGCAAGGTTTGATCTTGAGTGAGCATAATAGGCTCAAGAATAGATGGAATGGACCCTTTGAAAAGTAATTTAAGAGATTTACCTCACCTTTTGATAAGTACATATTTATAAGTTAGTGTCCCAGTCTTTTGTCCTGTTTAAACAGTTACACTTCACTTCACTACATGTTATACCTGTCTTGACTATAGTCAACAAATAAATGTGGACTCTTGATTACTCCAAAAGGATATCAAGCAAGGAGCATATCCACTTGAAACAGAGCCAAAATAAATGTAAATATCCACTCTTATTTCTTGAATCTGAATGTAGCCACCCTGACCAAAACCTTTAAACGTATTTCTATCCTGTGTAAAATGTCATACATAACCATAATAATTTGTTAAGAATAACCAAGATAGCATTCATTCATTCATTGTCTAACCTGCTTAGTCCTGAATAGGGTCACAGGGGTGGTGATGCCTATCCCACCCAACATAGGGCGCAAGGCAGGAATAAACCCTGGACAGGGCGCCAGTCCATCGCAGGGCAAACGCACACACACCAACCAAACACTACAGCCAATTTTTAGCAACACCATTTCACCTAACCTGCATGTCTTTGGACACAAAGAAGGGGAGAACATGCAAACTCCATACAGGGACGGCCTGAGATTCAAACTTGCTCTCCTTAATGCAAGCCAGCAGCGCTGCCACCTTGCCAACACCTAAGATACCAAAAGCATAAATAATACCGAATCATTTAATAAGTATTGGTACTTCAAGTAATAAACACCTTACTCACATGCATTTATTTTCATGTAATATATCTCTAATGCTCCTCTAATATAAACAGGGAGAACAATTATGCATTCAAATTAAAAAGCAGGAAAACCTCTGAAAGTTTAATAACCCCACTTGAAATTTATGAACATTATGATTGCAGTGTAGAACAAAATAATGAAAACACAATGCAAGACAGACAATGGAGGACGGAGGTCCCTGTGTCAGCTGCAACAATTCAAACATTGATCGATACAAACAATTTTAAGTGTTCTTTTTTCTTTTACCGATAACTCAAAAGTTTACACCTTCATTTTCTTGCCTGTTGATCATCACTCATTTTGTAACATAATAAATTAATGTCATTAACAGAACTTTCTCTTTTATTGTATGAGGTTCCAGAAATAATGCAAAAATTATTTTAAATAAATAATTAATAAATAAAATAAACCTCATAAGGTCAAGTAGCGATTTGACAGTTTCAGAATGCGGAGCCTGGCATTTGATTTTGGCAACGTCTGACCGCAAGTCTCACTAGTAGCTATAAATGCTTGAGACCAGACTTAGCAGAAACTTGTAGCAAATGGGCTATATTTGTAGACTTCCGTGTTTTTGACTTTTTTACACTTTTCTGAAAGCACCAAATCTGTGTCACATTTTTTTTGTTTGTTCTAATTTTGTCTTATGTCACATTTGATTTCAAACATATACATAGATCTAAAATCTACTTTGAATTGTTCTTTCAGTTAGCTTCATTCCTGTATGTACTGTATATTAGCAGCAGAGAGACTGGGATAAGACAAATTTATTTTAGTTAAAAAAACCACAAAACCATTTTCTGAAAACGGATACATTAATGCTTATCTGCGATCTCTTAACACACTTAGAGGTGGCAAGTTTTTTTTTTTTTTTATTAATTTTATTACAATCCATACATAGTAATCAAGTTTTTACAAAAAAAAGAATTATGTTAAGAACAGATCGATCCCCACCCCTGAGAGAGAGAGCAAGCCAAACAGCGTAAAATTTAAGGCTTGTGAACATACCTAAATTAATAAATTCTCTGTGCTTTATAAACTTATTTTAAAATATTACTGATTAGATCCTGCCATGTTTTGAAAAAAGTCTGTACGGATCCTCTAACTGAGTATTTGATTTGAGAGGTGGCAAGTTTTTTAAGAGTTGTTCACTGTCTCCTCGGACTCCCATATTCCGCTTTTAGCAATGCTTACTTCTACCCAGTCCATGGATTCTTTCCAATTTTTTAGTAAGTAAACCTACTTAACAAGGTTTTGGGAGCTTTAATCCACATCTTTTGGTCATAGTTACATCCCCAGATCACATGCTCAGTGTCTTCCTCACCTTTGCAGTTGGCTGTTTGGGTGTTTGTCTCTCCAACTGACTTTTCTTTACTCTCAGGGCTTCTTAAATTCCAGGATGTTGGGTTTCGTTTCCCATGCCACGCCAATTAATATGTTGGTATAGTACTTTACTCTTAGCCTTTGTCCAAATGTTTTTGGATTCACTTTTGAATATTTCTTGAATCCATGTTGCTTCTTACTTGACTTTTTTTTGTTGTGGTTGTCGTCATGTCATCCATGTATGCCCTGATTGGAGGAAGACATAGCCCATTTTTCAGACGTTCCCCTCCAACCACCCACCGTGATGGTGGAATAATGAGCTCCATCACCATTGTGAGGTCCAGAGGAGAGATGGTACAACCCGCCATTATGCCAGTCTCAAGATACTGCCAGGCGGTGGTACTATCCCATGTTGTGATGCAGAATTGGAGGTCCTGGAAGTAGGCTTTGACCAACTTTGTTATACCCTCTGGGACATAAAAGGGCTTGAATGCTGCCACAGGATCTCAAGTGTAACTGACTCAAAGGCATTGGCAAGGTCTAGAAACACCACATACAGATCTTTCTTTTCCTTTTTGGCTGTTTGCACCTGGTGCCAAATAATGTTAGTGTGTTCCAAAAGCCTTCTATCCCTGCCTTCTGCACTGAGGTAGTAATGAAGTTTTTAGTCTGCAAGAGAACTTTTGGGCCACAACACTGAAGAAGATTTTTCCTTCCATGTTCAGGAAACTAATATGGCTGAAGTGGTTGATGGTTGAGGAGTTTTTCTCCTTGGGAATCAAGATCTCTCCAGCCCTTCGTCATGCCTTTGGTATGATTAATTTCTTCCATGCCAGCTTCACTAGTTTCCATCTGTACTTCAGGACACCAGGAGTATTCTTATAAAACCTATAAGAAACACAGTTAGGCCCGGGAGGCAGATGCTGATCTAGCCCACTTTACTGTGCTCTCAGCTTCGCTTCATATAGGGAGCTTTGTGTCCATCTGGTGCTCTGGTGGTTGGATTGGTGGGATGTCATTTGGCATGGAGATTGGCTCATGCATCTGACTGTCAGAATAGATCTTCCTCAGGTACTCCTCAAGTTCCCATGCAGGTACTTTAAGGATCCTGGTTTCCTCCTTGACAAAGAGGCTTTTGAGGAATTTGAAAGGATCTCTGTAGAAGGCAGTCCTTGTTTGTTCTTTCTTCTTAGGTTGCTTCTTCAAGCTCTCTGCTCTTTGCAGCATTGCAAGACACTGCTTGATGTCCAGTATATGCCTTGAGACCTTTCCTTTCCCCTTCTGTGGTCTTGTTCCACTGTTTTTTTCCGGCTCCTACTTTCTTTATCAAGTCTTTCAATCTCTTGCTGTTTACTGGACTTGAGCTGGGATGATTGTTTCTTCCGTGCCCTTGGGTTCCTGCTTTTCCCTCTGTATCTTTCTGGTTAGGTGCATTGGTGGTCCTAAATTGTCCCTAGTGTGTGCTTAGAGTGTGGGTGTGTGTGCCCTGCGGTGGGCTGGCACCCTGCCCTGGATTTGTTCCTGCCTTGTGCCCTGTGTTGGCTGGGATTGGCTCCAGCAGACCCCCGTGACCCTGTGTTCGGATTCAGCGGGTTGGCTAATGGATGGATGGATGGATCTCTCTGCCCCATAGGTGTAAATGAGCTCTCCCATCTTTTCCAGTTTTCTTTCAAGATCTCCTTTCTAGCCTAGCAATTGTACAAGGTCTGTGTTGATAGTTGCCCACTCTTTTTTCTGGCAGGATTTGGGCCATAAGATCTGGGGCTTTCTTCCATCCATCCTCCTTTCTACTGATGGCTGTGGCTGGATAATCTCCAGGCTCATAACCATTGGTGGGTTTGTACCTGGTTGAGCTTCGTCTAGGTTTCTGATACCCTGTGGGCTGTGGTGCTTGTCCTGCCACTGGGCTTCACCCAACTGATTTGCCCTTCCTCTGAGGAAGTAGTGGCCAATGTGAGGCCCCACACTAAACTGTCTCAGGCATCTATCCTGCCATGATAGATTTTAAGTTGTAGAATATAAATGTAAGTTTTTCTGTAAGACTTTTTGAGAGATGTGCATACGTTGAATTCTATCAGATCTAGGGAATGCAGTCAAAGAGAGCTGCAGTCCTGTTGCCCTTTAGATCGTTTAACTTTCTTTTTCTGCATTCAAATCTCCCTTTTAATAAGCCACTTTGATTATTACAACTGTTGTTTCGTTCTTGCTATTTTTTGAATCGTTGTCTATGCTGCAGCCTTGATTTTTTAGCCCAAACCTCCTTGTTGATGAGGAGCTGTCCAGGTTATGACTCCTATGAATATGTTGCATTACCAAGCATGCAGGAAAGGGGGCTCATCAGTATGTAGCATTTTCCTCTCAAAACAGCTAGCATCGCCCCTGACAGTATACATACTTTATTGTTTAAATAGTTTTGTGTTTTCTATGCATCTGTAAAATGGTATTGTTATTCCTTTTTTTGGCCTAGTTATGTGCCGTATCATTTTTACTCTAATTCTTCCTCCAAATATCATTGTGAAAAATGATTCAGCATTAAAATTGCTTCTCGGAATATAGGATATTTTATATTTTATGTTATATTTTATATCTGAAACGAGAGTTATGAGCGGTGGAAAGGAAATGAAAACATTCTTCTGGAGATTTTCTTTTACTACAACTGTTGAAAAAGCATTGATGGCCTTTATCTAGTGTGCTTTTAGATTTAAGCACTGCTGCTTCGTTTCAGTGCAGAACTGTTGGGCAGGATGACACTGTTTTCCTGCAATCTGTTGTGGACACACTCGCTCCGATTTTTATTTTTATTTTATTTTTTTTGTAAATTCATAGGATTTTATGGATTGTAATCATGCACCCCAGCCCACTGAGAAAATCCAACACTTGCAATGGCACCAACCTTTGGTGCAACTGATAGCAGCAGCAGTTAGAGCACAGAGTTTACTGTACAGTTATGTTTTCCAGGACAGTGGCACACACATATGGGCCACTGGCACACATGCACGAACATTGCCACAGGACAGTGGCATACACACACGAAAGACAGTGTCATGGGATAGTAGCGCACACTCATGGGCCAGTGTCTTTTGGCACTATGGGTCAAGTTCTAAGTGTCTTATCTTACATTACAGGTTACTGAGGTGCCTTCCCACACTCCTTAGCACGCCAGTCTTAGGGGCAGTATGGGCCTCCTAATGGCACAGGACGCTCATTACAATAATTAGGAGCCATTACACAAGTGTATTTGCTGTTGTAAGCTTTTTTCTTTTCTCTTGTACTTCTTTTGAATGTAAACATCACTGCACCCAATACGTAATGTTTGCAATTGAACTGGATGTAAGGCAAAACTAAAGAAAATAAAGAGGGTTACAACAGTCTTCTGTACTATTTCCTTTGTCCAGATCAATGCTCACATGAAATGTTTTTACTGTTTTTTTTTTGTTTACACCTGTACCCTGAAAAGGGAATTCAGTTCAAATTTTGCAGCATGTTGGGGGCCTGGAAGAGCGCGAGCAGTAAAAGACTTCAGGAAAGCAAGAAAAGATACAAGCCTCCTAAGGACTAGATAGATAGATAGATAGATAGATAGATAGATAGATAGATAGATAGATAGATAGATAGATAGATAGATAGATAGATAGATAGATAGATACTTTATTAATCCCAAGGGGAAATTTACATAATAATAAATTCACACAATAATAAATTCACATAATAAGAACATGCACATTTCCTTATTGAGGATTAAGCATGGTGCCATCGAAGATACTCCAGTTGGGATCCCCTTAACATCTCATGTTTTACTTTTATATTTCTGACTTCCATTTCTGCTATCTATGGAGAAATATTTATCAATAAAATGTGCATAACATCGTACTGCAATGAAAATCTTTATCTTCTTATCCAGATAGTCAGGTCTTTGTGACAACATTAGCACAACTGCCAATCAATCCCCACCCAAAAACAGTCCATTGGCCCAGAAAATTGGCCCTAACAACAAAGCAATGGCTGTCTATAATTGTATTTATGAGAGACATCGTCTTAATTTAGTGCATTGTACGCTCTGAGGTTCTGATGTAGCTTATGAACACAATGCACAATGCATACATATATACAAATATATCAATTGTGTGTGTGTGTATGTATGTGTTATTCTGCATTCAACTCAGAGAAAGTAAAAACATGGGGTCAAATGTAAAATATTTAAAGAAGTGATTAACATTTAGCCTCATAAAATGTATGACATTACTATGTATTTCAAATAGGCAATTTATTAAAATTTTGTACAATTTCAGCCCCATCAAAACAACATTAACTATCAAAAACACATCCCATCCAAAGAAACTCTCCATTTTAGCAAAAAATGCTATTTACTTACCGTGCATACAAAGACTCTACAATTAAGTTGATCTGTTTGGTGCCACTCTTCAAATCATTTTACTGTCCTTTCAGCATTCCAGATGTTTTGGAAGGCAAAGCTGGAGACATTACAACAGAGAAAAGCAAAGAAGATTTTCATGTGAAATCATTAATTCAAAAGGCAAGAGGTCCACAAATACTTTGTAAGCCCTGATACTAATCATGCTAATTGTTCTTTAAAGTTAATTACTTTTAACAATATTTTAAATAGATGTATGACATTTTGAGCAAATAGTAATAATAATAATAATCTCCTTACCTCAAAATCTCCCTGTCATATTTCTTAATTGTTTTATGCCACTGTAAGGAGTCAGATATTCTAATTTCTCACTTGGATCCCTCAAATACCTGGTATTGAATTAATACCATTAATCAATGAGTTCATACCATTAAAATTACACAGAGAATACCAAAATTCTAGTGTGTTTCTCATAGTTTTAAGATATAAAAAATAAATATTGTGATTTTTAAAACATGACAAATTTCTGTGGTCAATTCTGATTATTCAGAAGGTGTTAGTATCCATAACCACTAGGACTTAAAGAGTAGTGCCAGATACAAAGCAAGTCACTGGTTTAAAGTACAGATTATTTGTTTAGTCAAATTTTTCAGCAACATTCTTATCATAATAAATGGAAAAACATTGATTTTTTTAACCATACACCCCCCAAAAAACAACTGTCAAATGAATCCCAACATATGATAGTTAAGTAATCTTTTCTGGTGTGGTAATACACCCACTCTTTCCCCCAATTCCCTTACCTTAGGGTAATTATGGGTAATTATTTTAAATGAAATATTTTGTGAAAGAAAAAAACCCAAATAAACAACAAAAGAAAAAACCTTGATCCAAAATATTAAGTGATCCCCTATTTCCAATGTTTTGCCCCCTACAATTGTGGGAAGCAAGAGAGTGGTATCTGGCTGAGGATCCTGTCCAGAAATGTGATCATGACATGAAAAGTGTTATATACCTGTAAATGAATACTAAATACAAATGTCATAAATTTTGTTACTTATATGTCAGTCAATATAAGGTTCCTCATCGTCACGCCTCCCACGTAATTGAGTGCCTGCCCATATAAGGCCATCTGTCAGCAGCAATCCAATAGACACGCTGCCGCTAAATATTCATGGGTGAAGGACTGTGCTTATGCAAATGAAGATGAGATGGTCAGGGATAGACTAGTGTTTGGCACAAACTCAGCGAAAGTGTAAGAGAAACTTTTAAGTGCCGGGTCTTAGCTAACATTAAATAAAGCCGTGGACACGCAATATCGCATGAGATAGCACAAGCACAGCTGAGAACCTTCGATGCATGTACTCCGAGCAGCTCACGTGAACTGACTGTGAACGCAGTACGCAGAGGACAAGCAAGAGCTCCAAGGAGCGCTGAACAAAAAACGCATTACACAATTGAGAAGGCAGCAAAAGAATATGAAGCGAGTGACGCATACAAGCATATTCATAAGTGCAGCTACTGCGGAAACAAAACACGGTGTAAACTTTAAGTTTAAATTAAGTTCATAGAAGCACTGCCACTGGCGTTTGTCATGCCTAAGACGAATGTAATATATTCGTGAGATACAAGTTTACTAAGAGGATGCAGGGTATAAACGAGACTTTTGATCACTTTGTAATGGAGTTAAAATTGCTGGTGAAGGACTATGCTTATGCAAACGAAGATGAGATGGTCAGGGATAGAATAGTGTTTGGCACAAACTCAGTAAAAGTGCGAGAGAAACTTTTATGTTCCGGGTCTGAGCAAACATTAAATAAAGCCGTGGACATCTCAAGATCGCACAAGATATTTGCGAGATACAAATTTAATGAGAAGACGCAGGGTATAAAGCATTGATGCTAGAGAACTGACGAAGTTATGGAGAACATGGAAGGACAAGTTCAGATTATACACAGAACTTGCAATGCCGGAGGCAGAGGAAAACACTAAGGGCAGATTATTCTGTTATCTTATTGGAGAGAGCGGCAGAGAATTGTGGCAGGCGCTGACCGGTGATGTAAGACCTGATGAGTTAACCATGAGCTTGATGATACGTAAATTTGATGAACATTACAAACCGAAAATAAACGAAACTGTAGAGAAGTTCAGATTTTTTTCAAGAAATCAGGCAAGGGGAGAAAATATAGACAACTACGTCACAGATCTAAGAGTGTTAGCAGGCACATGCAATTTTGGGGAGATTAAAAGTTCCCTTATACGTGACTGAATTGTGTGCGGAACCAGTGATGCAAGTTTGCAACAAAGATTACTGAGAGAAGACAAACTGACTTTAGAGAGGTGCATACAAATATGCAGAGCCATAGAACTGTCGAAGGAGAACAGCAGAACAGTCACACGGGCTTCCCTATTCTGTACTTCTCCCGGTGCGTCTCTCTAAACCCTCCGTGCGGGAAAATTATCATTAAGCTTAACAATCTTATTGTTACACCTTCTATGTGCACCCCACCGTCCTTATTACAGAGTCTTCCTTGCTTTACTGCTGGCTGCTTCTTACCATTCAATTTCCTAGCTCTTTATTTAAACAGTTTTCCTTCTCACGTTTCCGCTCCTTCGCTGTCTTCTCTCTTTTCATTCAAAATACGCGCCTCCTTGCCTTCTTACAGTCAGTTCCCCTTACGTCACACCACGGTACATTTAGCAAGGACCCACAGGCGTAGTTTGCCCCCAATTCTTCTTAAACTGATATCCCACAGACAGTTAATTACTGGGACATAATCTCTAAAAGGAAGCACGTGGCAGAAACAGTTAAAGGCACACAATGTACCACAATGCACAACCGTTACAAGACGCTGTCGCTAAATACTCGCAAGAGTTACACAAGTTCATAGACACGCTGCCGCTAAATATTAGCAGGCAAATCCACAAGTTAATACCAAGAATGCCTGTTAAACATCTTACATTCATGAGTAGCGATTTGGGTGATGAACACTTTGATGAATGAAACCTGTTATCTTTACAATGGTTGACAAACACGGAATGTAACTTCAACACAACACGTCCTCCAAATACGAACCTGATTGAAAGAAATAATGATAATCAAATCCTTGATGACAGCAACACTCATAACAGTGACAAAACAATTACATTGACAATCAGGTTGTGTTATTTTTAAAATGTTTCCTTTTCCTTTTCATAACTTCTTTAACACACTACTTCTCTGCTGCAAAGCACGGGTATTTTGCTAGTTCCTTCAATAAAAGAACACAGATTTGTCAACTGATTTCTGGAAACTTACTGGGCAATTACAATTACATCTAGCGCATCATCACCTGCAACATTGCTACACTGCGGTCTGAGATATTCTTCAGTGCTATCCAATCACGCCACCAACAAACAAACAGAACTTAAATCTAAAATAAAAGATAGTGAAAAAGTGAGGACAACAGCAGTAGAATTATGTGTTGTGTTTACTGTTTAAATAACTCAATGTCTTATGGTCGTTGGCGATTTGGTCAATTCTAGTGCTCACAACGTAAACATATCAAAAAGTATTAGTAAAATATCAAACAAAAAAACAGTTTTTGGGACAAATGTTTACACAATATACAGTTCACTTACATTATCTGTTAATCTTCAGGTTCCCTTTGCAGATAATCTGGTGGAAGGAGGAACACCGATCCACAAGTCTAGCTATACCTGTACTTGTGCCAATTTTGACAAGCGTGCGTTTACTATTTTTCACCTTTTTGTATAGTTTAAGCAGTTTTTCATGTGCAATAAAATGCTATAATAAATATTTTCATATTAAACTATCACTTTAAATTAGCAAAACTTTCAGAAACATTTGACCTCATTTTGAGACTGAGCAGGGAATAGCATCACTGAGCCACTTCTGTAAATGTTGAGTATCTCTTTGTATGTCCTTTCAAAGTTTTTCTTGTTGCTCACTGGTGGTAAACTTTTCAGTTGCCCTTTACTGAAGCTTATCAATGAAGACCCCCTAGCTCAAAACAGGTACAACCTCCCATCAAGACCAGTATCTGCTTTTTCATCTGCCTGTCTTTGTATCTTGAAAAAGAATGCCTGACTGGTGTGCTGAGTGTGAAGGTGAAAGGCGACTTGTAACATAAACATATAGTGTATGTCCTTGAGCTGACAAAGGAAATATCTTGAGTTGGCCAGTTCTCTGTTTAGTTGTTCTGCCTCTGTGATATTCAAGAGGCCTACCGCTTCAGGAAGGCTTCTAAGTCTCTCTTCTGGTCTTTGTTGGTTTCTTTGATGGAATCTGTCATAAATTAGTCACCTGTTGCTATAATGGGATGTATGCACTGAGGACCTGTGTCCACTGTCAACTGACTTAGGGGGCCACATTGCTCGATCAAATTTTTAATGCAAGGAAATGAAATTTGAAGTTTTTCCTGTAAGGCTTTGGACAAGTTTTCTTGAGTGACTGCACAAAGTCTTCCATCATTAGACTGAAAAAACTGCTGCTTTGTGTGATTGTTTGTTTGCCTTGCCACACGCCCTGAAGTATTAGAGATATATAATGTTGGTGGGTCTGAAAACTTAAAAGGGCATCTGTGTAGTGGAGAGCAGTAATATACCATTGGAAAGCAAGCACCCAACATGCAGGACTCCACCTAACAAAGATGCATGAATGTAAATGAAATAAAATGTGTTGCTTTAGTATGAAAACTTATGATAATTTCTACCTCTAGCTTTTTGTAGATTAGTAAACATTTTGGGATAAATATCTGTGTACAGTAGAAGCTCTTCCAAACAACTGAGAATGTCGGAAACTGACCCCTCTGAAGATACACCAACTCTGTGCATACAGCACTCAATTCTGTCTTTGTTGGCTGAGGATAGAAAAAAAACAACACACATGCAAGGAGACTTCAGGAAAGTGATCATTATTTAAAATAATTCAATTAAAGTTATATGGTTCTGAAGCAATGCTTTATTCTTCACTAAGAAACACCTATGACACATCTTAAACAAGAGAGAATACAATCAGATTGCAAAAATCAGAAGGAATGTGAGAGTGAATGGTAAACAGTATAAAACAACGGTCAGACCAACATTGGACTGATCAGAAACCTTTGAAGTTAAAAAGGTGCATTAAGGGAAAGCGGATGTTACAGAAATGACTATACTGGGATGGATGTGTGGAGTAACAAAGCAGGGTAAGATCAGAAATGAGAGCATCAGAGGTACATTTGAAGTTGGGGAAATCTCCAAAAAATACTAGAAAGAAGGTTAAAGTTCTCTGGGAAAAGAGAAAAGAGTGGTATATGATATGGGGAAAAGAATCATGGGAATGAAAATGTAGGAACAGAGGAGAAAAGGATAGCCAAAGAGAAAGTAGTTGGACTGTATGAAGGGGGATCTAAGGAAGCAGGGGGCACCAGACGAGAAAGTGTACAGCACACGAGAATGGAGGAGGCCGGTCCAAAAAAATGACAATATATAAAGGTGTGAAAGGCTTTAGAAGAAGACAAGTTTGATAATTTACATTAACACAGTTTGCTAGCTGCCTTTGTTGATTTCTATTTAGAAGCAAAGCTCACATTAACCAAATTCAAGCACAAGGTATTGTAAAGAAATATTAATTTTTTGATGGAACAATTCATAAACTTTTCTTACATTAAAAGCATATATATGTCTAATTTTGACATTTGAAACATATTTATCTACTAAATACAAGGCTAAAAGATGGGTTTAGCTGCTTTGGTGAATAATTTTTAAATATAACTTTGTCTACAATAAAAAAATAGCCTTCTGTTATTTATGTAAGGAATAAAATATTGGGTTGTATGCAGTTGTACAGAAATGTTACTAAACAATGGGATGTGATGTGGCTCAGATATTTATACAAAAAATGTAGCTCAAAGTGCTTTACAAAATGAATAGAAAAATAGAAGACACAATAAAAAATAAACATAAGTCAACATTAATTAACATAGAATAAGAGTAAGGTCCGATGGCCAGGGTGGACAGAAAAACAAAAAAACTCCAAAGCTGGAGAAAAAATAAAATCTGTAGGGGTTCCAGACCAAGAGACCGCCCAGTCCCCTCTGGGCATTCTACCTAACATAAATCATCATATTTTCATGGAAGGACCTGATGATGATGGTCACGTAGACTTCTGGCTTTCAGTCCATCATTGTTGGAGCATCATGATGCTTTGAGTAGGTGGTGGTGCAGGCCGCCACCACAAAGAAACGGGAAAAGAAACAGAAGAGAGAGGGGTCAGTACGGATTTTAGAGCCACCATGAATAGTTATTATGAAGAATTGAACATACAGAGTATCAGGATTATGTTAAAGTGAAGTTATAAAAAGGCCATGTTAAAGTAATGTGTTTTCAGCAGTGTTTTAAATTGCTCCACTGTATTTGCCTGGCGAATTCCTATTGGCAGGCTATTCCAGATTTTAGGTGCATAGCAGCAGAAGGCCGCCTCACCACTTCTTTTAAGTTTAGCTTTTGGAATTATAAGGAGACACTCATTTGAAGATCTAAGGTTACGATTTGGAATATAACGTGTCAGGCATTCCGATATATAAGATGGGCGAGATTATTTAAGGCTTTATAAACCATAAGCAGTATTTTAAAGTCAATCCTGAATGACACAGGCAACCAGTGTAGTGACATCAAAACTGGAGAAATGTGTTCGGATTTTCTTTTCCCAGTTAGGATTCTAGCAGCTGCATTCTGCACTCGTTGCAAATGATTTATGTCTTTTTGGGTAGTCCTGAGAGGAGTGCGTTACAGTAATCTAGTCTACTGAAAACAAAAGCGTGAATTAATTTCTCAGCATCTTTCAATGATATAAGAGGTCTAACTTTAGCTATGTTTCTTAAATGAAAAATGCTGTCCTAGTGGTCTGATGAATATGCGATTTAAAATTCAGATTACAGTCAACGGTTACCCCTAAATTTTTTACTTCCGTCTTAACTTTTAATCCTAGTGCATTAAGTTTATTTCTGATAACCTCGCTGAATCCATTATTGCCAATTACCAAAATTTCAGTTTTCTCTTTATTTAGTTTGAGAAAATTACTATTCATCCATTCAGAAATACCAGTAAGACATTGTGTTAGTGTATCGAAAGAGTCGGAGTCATCAGGTGCTATAGATAAGTACAGCTGTGTGTCATCAGCATAGCTGTGGTAGCTCACATTGTAACCTGAGATAATCTGACCTAACGGAAGCATATAGATTGAGAATAACAGCGGACCCAGGATAGAGCCTTGTGGAACACCATATCGGATATCATGTGTCTTTGAGATTTGATTACCACAACTCACAAAGAATTTTCTCCCTGCCAGGTAGGATTCAAACCAATTTAAGACACTGCCAGAGGCCCACCCATTGACTAAGGCGATTTCTAAGAATATTATGATCAATGGTGTCAAATGCAGCACTCAGATCTAAGAGGATGAGAACAGATAAATGGCCTCTGTCTGCATTTACCCCGAAGTCATTTACTACTTTAACAACTGCAGTTTCTGTACTGTGATTTGTTCTGAAGCCTGACTGAAAAGTATCAAGAATAGCATGTTTATTGAGGTGGTCATTTAACTGCATAATGACTGCCTTCTCTAAATTTTACTTAAGAAGGGCAGGTTAGAAATGGGTCTAAAATTTTCAAAGGCAGAGGGGTCAAGATTATGTTTCTTAAGAAGGGGTTTAACTACAGCAGTCTTAAGACAGTCTGGAAAGACCCCCGTATCTAATGACGAATTTACTATGTCCAGAATATTGTCAATTAGAACGCCTGATATTTCTTTGAAAAACCTGGTTGGTATTGGGTCAAGGGCGCAGGTGGAGGATTTCAGTTGAGAGATTATACTATGTAATTCAGGTAAATCTATCCTGGTGAAAGCATTTATTTAACATGTTTATTTTTGCAGAAACCCACCCTATTGTATTTTTTCAATTAATCCACAACATTTTGGCAATTTTTACAGGTCTTTCATTATTTTAAAATGATCTGTTCCTGTGAACTAATATAGCAAACTTAAACAATCTTGTGTTTGATGTATTGAGCTTTACAAAATAACATATTATTGCACATTGAGCACAACAAGCATGCTGAGTTATACCTGGGATTTGGCTAACATTGGCACTTCATTTCAAGCTTATTTTAGGACTTTCATCAACATCATCTGGCCAATCACAAATATTGTGATGAATAATGTATAACTATAGCATGAACTGACACAGAAACTAAAAAAAAATACTTGGTTTAGGCTCCAGAACTTTAAAAAGTGCATTCTCTGTTGATGGGGAGTTGGCTTTAAACGCTGGATCCACTAGGTGTTTTGAAAATCCTTTAAGCCCTTCAGGTTTTGGGACAGCTGGCCCAATTCTGGTCACTGATCCAATCCAAGGAGCAAAAGAAGAATATGTCAAGTTTTATGCACTGAGCGACATTTTACTCTTTCAAGTGTTAATTTTGCACAGTCAGTGTTAAAAAAAGTTAATACTGTGATTTTAGCATTGCCATTTTTACTGTGTAGTGTCAGTGGTAGCCCAAGATGGAAAACTGAAGGTAGAATACAGTGCATCTGGAAAGTATTCACAGCGCATCACTTTTTCCACATTTTTAATAAATTTGCAAAAACCTCAAGTAAACTTTTTTCACGTTGTCATTATGGGGTGTTGTGTGTAGAATTGTGAGGAAAAAAATTAATTTAATCCATTTTGGAATAAGGCTGTAACATAACAAAATGTGTAAAACGTGATGTGCTGTGAATACTTTCTGGATGCACTGTATAGCCCACAGAGTGCAGTGTGGAGCAATTGGAAGAAGGTATCTGGAGTATTGTATGACGGATAAAGGTAAGGTTTGTAAGACAGTGGTAATGTCTTGGACTAGGAATCCCAAAGCAGATAAGTTCCATAAGTTACAAAGGCACTTCCAAAACATGTCCACTAGAGGGAGATATAATTGTTAAACCCCTGCTAGTAATAAGGGCTTACACAGAGTCTTTAGAAATAAGATTTATTATCACAAAAAATCTTACTAAGGAGCTCCAAAGAGCATATAAAGTATAAATGATTTGCCAGCAAGGTAATCCCAAGCAATGTTCCAAAAACGGTCCAAAAGTAAGTCAAAACTAGAGCAAGAAGTCAAAAAACCCAATAATCACAAGCACAGCAACACAGAAGTAAACTCACCATTCCCAGGCACATTCGATATGAACTGCCAGGAACTGTGGGAAACGCTCTGGATTTATAGGGCGAAGTGCAGTTCCTGGAGGTGTTTGGCACATGGCACATAACACAGGCAGCTTACATGCACTGACAAAACCAAAAATTGAGAATGACGTACATATACTACATAAATCAAAGAGTCAAAAATGAACAAAAGAGGCATAGAACATACATTGGAACATCAATAAATGGATACGACAGGTAAGAACAGCAATGATGTATGGAGTTAAGACATGGCAGTAAAGGGAGCGTAGAAGAAGAAGTTGGATGGTGCAGAAATGAGAATGTTGAGATAGATGTGTGGAGTTATAAAGAGGAAGAGAATAAGAAATCAGACAGTAAAGTAGGTTACAATGGTATGGGAATGTGATGAGGTGAGACAATGAATATCTGGCCAAAAGAGTGATGGGAATGGAAGTACAGGGGAAGAGAAAGTGGGGGACACTGAGGCGGAGGTGGATGCACAAAGTAAAGGCACACCTGAAGGGTCTGACTTGGGAGGAGGTGTAGGACTGAGCTGAATGGAGATGGTTGGTCAAACACATATATAGAAGTGGGAAACGATGAAAATAAAGAAGAAGAAGAAGTAAATGCAATCTTGTCTAGTTTAGTCTAATTCAACCATTACAAACGTGCAATAGGACTTGTATGTCACACTGCCGTAAGATGTTGATGTGAACTGTTCATCATGATTTTCCCCCACCAAACACAAAATAAAATCACCAACCCAATCAATCTATATGACTGTACCCTTAGCCCAAAAGACTACTAGCACTTTCCATAGCAAAGATGTTGATTGCACCAGTCGTAGATCAGTCACTTCAGCTTGTTCTTAAGCAGTGCTGTTCATTGAGTACAAGCTGAGTGGCAACATGCATGTGCGGCTAAACTACTACACTTTATAGCATTTGCAAAGATAAATACATATATAAAGATAAAGAAACAGTGAAACAGGAATTAATACCAAGAGTAAAACTTTAAAAAGAGTAGCAGTATATGACTTTTGTTCACAGAATTAATTGAGGTATGACCAGATGGCAATGGAGGAGAGGAACACAAAAACTCCAGTTATTAGCATTCATAGAGAATACAAAATTTGTCCGTAACAGATGTCACAGGCGTGTGCATAGGAAACAGTTTAAGGGCTCCAGGAAATGTAATTATCCACCAAGCCAGGGGCTGGCACTGTGCTCTGATCCTTTATCTCTTTCTACCTCTGCAGACCGAGTGATTGACGATCCTATTATCACTATCCTCTACTCTGGTGTCCATCCTCCTGAACCTCGATTATGTCTCGTGTCTGTAAAGACATCACTGCTACTAATTGAGTGTTTGATCTACTCAAAATTGTCAGATTATATGGGGTTACCACGATGGTACCCTAACTCTTTATCTGTGATCTTTGTGTCATTTTTTCACAGACAAAATCACAGTTTTAATGGCAATTTGAACAATACCATAAGTACAAAGGGCTGCTTACAGTAATTGAGGGCTTTTACGTGAGATTATTATCTTGAGGGTTAATAATACAAATCAAAGTGTTTTGAAAGGTGCTCTGTAGAAGATGGCAAGTCTTGCAATGCTATTTGCATTGGTCAGGGAATCCTTCTGGACAAACGAAAAGGTCTTACTTTCACATGTGCTCTAAGATTTTAATCTTCCCTTTGGATAATAGTATTGTGAATTACTTGGCCACTCAGTACAGAGTATCATATATCATGAACAATTCAAATGGGACTAAAGTTAAGTTAAATTACTTTACCCAGTGCCTGAAATGGAAAAAAAGAATTGTCGATGTACGCCTTGTTATGTATGCTGAATAATGAGATGTGGGGTCGTGTTACATCCCCTCAGAGGTCTGCCAGCGTGTTGATACAATTTATATGGAAAAGTGGGTGGTTCTGGAGCTGTACCCCTTTTTAGGTGCAAATAAACCTATTGTTCTTATAAATAAATGTTGCTAATGTGGTCCAAACTGACAGTATGCATACCTTAACTAAAGGGAACGGGGAAATGCTGGTACAGAATACCTTTAAATCACTGAATTACACTCCCTCCTGGTGTAAAAACTAATTTTAATCTTATAAATGTCAGAAGTCCTCCAGAAATTATTACTTCACCCCACCTCCTGATGTAAAACTAGACCTGTTCGAATAGATCTGTTTAAGCATTTTGAAGGTAAATGTACAAAGTTCTGATACCACGGGAGATACAAAATCATTAATGTCTGATTCACAAAATATGAATAATTATCAAATAAAGATATATCTTGAGGAAAACCTATGAAAAACAGTTTGACAGCATTAGAAATAAATGTTCAAAAATGAACCAAGTCCTTACTTCTGACACAAATGATTCCTTAATACTGCTTGTTAATTCTAATCAATCAATCATTAGCTTTGTTCATATATTCCCTTTTGTCAACAAAGTTTACTGTATTTGATAGAAGATCTGGAAATCTCAGGGGTTTCAATAACATTTTCCAATCCAAATCATCTGTTACTATGTGTTTGCTTGGTCTTAAAAGATAACGGAAAACAGCAAAGAAAGAGCTCATCGATTATTTATTGCATTAGAAGCTCTCTTTAATAGAACTTGCAGTCAATAATCTTGTATTGAAAGAGACTACCTCATTGCTTGCTGTATTTAACAGTATTTTGATTATCATTTGATAATCTGTGTGTTGCTTCCACCAGGCCTTAAATAATATTGCTGGCTGACTGATAAAAAGTATAATCCAGCCATGTTGAACATGTTTATTCAAATATAGTCTTAGATTTTTCCTCATGAAAGCCTATCTTGATTTTGACGTAGCGAGGACTGGGTCTTTAAGAACGTATTTTTACAGCAGTCTCTGTTCTGTATCTTGGATCCCTGAGGTGGCCTTTCAGGTAGAGTTCTTGTGTCTTTGGTGGCTGACAATGTACTGTCCAAACCGCTGATGGAGGAAGTAGAAGGAGCTGCCTCCATTGTCACTTTTGGCTCTTTTCTGGTGGGGATAGCCTCCTGAATCTTCTGGTGGCCCTACAGAGGGTGTGTTGAATAATTTAGAAAGAAAGAAAGAAAGAAAGGCTCTGATATCACTCCCTGTGCAGTCTAAGGTTCTATCAAGAGGAGACATATTGGACCATGACAGTTATTATCCTCACATCACTAAAATTTACTCTGACAAAAATGGGAATACTAGAACAGATTTCCCTAAATACTATGCATGATTTCTTAACATATATTTAGGAGAGAGTTCTGGTTACTATTATATACCTGCATTAAGACTTCATGTTGTTGTCAACTGAAATTCCCAGTGCTTCTTGGCTGAAGTACTTCTGACCTGTTGGCCAGTTCCCTCTGATAGGTGCTTGTTGGCAGAAACCCAACTGTTGTTAAAATCTGGATATGAACCCAATTTCAGGCAGTCTCTTTCTAATGCTGGGAAAATTTCAGCACACAGTTGGCTCTTGAAAGTCTAAATTAAACTAAATAAAGGTCTAAATAAAAATATTTAGAAATGAATGAGAGGGGAGTTGGAAGGACCTTTAAGTTTAAATCTACTCTGGTCTACAAAACACATGGATAATGTTCTCACAGAAGGAAACTCTACAGTGCAATTAAAATTGCTCTGGGATGAATGCAAGCATTAACAAGCTAAACAGTTAAATACCAAGTTTCATTATCAGCATGGACTGCTTTCTAATTAGGAATCTAGTTGGAATAAACACCTGCAGCCACTGTGGCCCTCCAGGACTGTGATTGAGGACCCCTGCTCTAGGGCATGATATTTGTAGCTTTCTATAGTCAGGGAGTGAATCACTCCTCTGTTTTTGCTATATTTTGGTTTCTGATCTTGAGAAGTGACAACAGGTAGCCGATATAAATGACGAAATAACAAAAACTTCTTCAGTTCAAACACACAGCATTGGCTCTCTTAAAAGGGAAGTAAATTAGAAACTGTATATGATATTCATCACTTGTGAGTGTTAATATGTTTGTCATGTTAAAGTACGCCTTGCGGTGGGCTGGCGCCCTGCCCGGGGTTTGTTTCCTGCCTTGCACTCTGTGCTGGCTGGGATTGGCTCCAGCAGACCCCCGTGACCCTGTAGTTAGGGTATATCGGGTTGGATAATGGATGGATGGATGTTAAAGTACATTATAATAACTGCTTGGTAATATATTTTATAATGTTTGCGAATCATCAGTTAACTGTTTTGGGTGCATTTCCCTACTTGAGCAATGGTGTCTACATTTCCAGGTTTCTCTGAAATGTTGTGTACTCATGAGATGGAGTTGCTGTAAATATATGCAAGTACTCCCATCAAGTTTTGTTTTATAAATCACAACTTTTACAAGGAAAGTTGTGTACCCGCATTTCGTGCCCTTTTTTATGCAGACGCAAGTTTTATAAATCTGTCCCCAGAGCAGGAACTCCGTCAAAGTCCTTAAAGAAGTAAGGCAGCATTTCTATGGGAAGACTGAATGTACACTAATGGCTTCTCAGTCAATGTAATAACCTTCATAATGTAATTCTAAAAGAAGAAGAAAGAAAAGTTAAACCCTTATTTGTGGAATTATTTTTGTCATTTTGCACTTTTTACCATATAGAATTACCTGTTTTCAGTGTGGAATAATTAAGTTTATCTTGACCTTGGCAGTCATTTGCTTTCTCTTAAGGTCATTTTATTATACAGTATATTATCCAGTTAGGGAAATGCCATTAGTCTTTAGATTTAAGAGATGGTATAAATCTTCATTTTGTGACAAAACTTTTTATTTGTGTAGAGAGTATCAACATTTCCATACTTATTTTCTTTGCCATTTACAGTTCGAGGGGGACATTGCTTTTATATGTGGTAACTTACTGTACTGCATAAATTATCCTCAGCAAAATATTTCATATGTCTTATCTTTGATCTATTTTGTGCTGAATGTCTCCACCATGTATTGCTTCTTATGCTCCTTATATGCAGAGTAAGCATTTTGTATTTTTCCAGTTTCTTTTTTTCTCTTTTTAGGCAAAAAGTTATCTTTGGTTCTTTTTATTTTTACACCATTTCTTAATACATTTATTTACTATAATGAAAAATCCTTCTAGCTATCCACTTTCCAATACTCTTAATCAGTTTATACGTTTGCATGATGTAACAGCAAATAATTACTAGATTTCAAAGTAATAATAATAATAATAATAATAATAATAATTCTTAGCATTACCATTTGTTCTGAAAATACAACAAAGAGAGTTAAAATAACTCAATTATTACCACGTCTATTTTTGTAAAAGGAAGAAAAATAACCTTGACATTATTCTTAAGGGAAGAAGTTATATTACACTCTTGAATGCATTAAAAGTAGACTGTCTGGCACCAAGATTTCTGGCTGTTAAAATGGGCTTATAAATAATAACTAGGAATTAAACATTTATTGGACTACTGCCATATACCACCAAATATTTTTTTAAAACAGTAATAACCCCAGCAAGAATATGAAGCAAATGAAAATTGATAATTAACTGAAAAAATTATAACTGGATGACGGAGAAGAATTAATATGATTTTGGAAAACCAAAGAATACTCAATTTTTTTTTAGATAATGAGTAGAAACTCTTAGAAGCACATGTCATACCTTAATAAATCTCCATTTAATTTCTTTTAGCTCTACCTGGAGTGTCCTTTACTAGAATGGCAGGATCTGAGTGATGGTGACAGATGGAAATGAACCAGAGATTCGTGTCAAATTGACTTTTCAGTTTTGCTTTGCAAAAAAATTAACAAAACAAAGGCATTTCACAATCAGTAAAATTTGCACCTCTGACACAACAAGAAACACGTTTTTAGAAACCTCTTTCCCCAACCATATATATATCTAGTCCATAATCTAAAATTGGTGCACATGCTAGTTGCTCCCCCTGCCTGATCCCCCCATTAACATTTCCCAAAACATGAACATGGTTAACAACAATACCAAAACAATTTGTCTGACTTGTTACATTTCATTTTCTATGCAGCTTGCCATCTTGTCTCTTTTTTCTGTGCAGGGCAGCTGCCCTTCTTTACTCATCGCCAATCCCATTTCTCTACAGATTTACAGCTTGTACAGTAGAGTGCTGCTTTTCAGCTTGCAGCATGTTCCATTCCTCTGAGCAATCACTTGTTAGCATTGAGGCAAGAAAAAGGATACGCTGCCTACAAAAGCCTGACTCACTATAGAATTATTATTACTGACGCATATCAACAAATACCCAAACATGGGTTGACGTATCTTCTTTTTTCTATAATGTCGACACATTTCAATCAAATCCTTCAAAGCATTTTTGAAATTTTGGGTTATTTAGTTTTTCTATGTAGGTGGGGTTACACCTAAATAGTGATATGTTGAAATGTCTTTGTTATAAGATACCTACTGCCCTAGATGTACAATACCATCCTACCAAATTTAAACTTTTTAACTAAATAGGAAATAATATTTTTGTTGATGAGTGGGTGAGTTAGTCAAGGGGGCGCCACTTAGCCCCAGACCTAAGATACAATGTTACCCAACACAATTCCGAGTTCAAATAAAAAGGTTTTCATTTTCCACCAACACTTTTAAACACAAAGAACAGCCAAATTACCTCAAAACAAACATTTTTTTTTCTCCTCCAGTTGAGTGTCGCCCACTACCTCCTGACTTTGATTCATCCAAGCGAGGTAGAGTACTCCTTTTAAACTTGACCTGGGGTTGCCTTCAGTGCCACATTATGTACTCTTGGAAGCAATTCTGGCCCATATGGACAGCAAGGAGGACATATGGACATTAGGATAGTGTTGTCTAACAGCATCCAGGGACCCCGACAGGGCTGCACTTCCGGACTTCATTTCCCATACACTCCTGCGGGTGTCTAAACTGGGACAACATACCTATTGTATGGGGGATGGAACTGCTCCTGGCCTCCAGCTTCTGCTGGTCCATCCTTTATATGACTCTAGCTGGGCAAGAAGCTGTTTCACCATCCAGCCAGCGTGCCAGTTTGTCCTTCCACTATGGTCTCCTGTCTGGGCAAGAAATTATCCTCCATCCCAGCCAGAATGCCTGTCATTTGTCTTGGGCACTTACATACAGTATATATAGATTAAATACTAAGGCCCTGAAAAATGAAGTAAAATATATATATATAAAAAATAACATTTCAATGTCATGAAACAATCCTGCCTGTGCAAGAAACCTTACCGTGCATACTGTGCAGAACTTACTCTTAGTGTGCTCTCTGTGAAAGTTATGTTAATGCTGTGTCTTCCTGCCGTGTGTACATATTTCTTTGTAATCATAGAAAGATACAGTCTGCTTTAAATAAGTAAAACCCTGATATGTTGACTGAACAATCAAAATAAAGAAGAATATCAGTGAATAAGAAAAGGTGCTTATGCTTTCACAATGGAGGGTGATTTAGCAGCTGAGCCATGTAGTTGAAAAAATAATTATTTATTATGTCAATGTCAATTTCAATGTTAAATTTATTTATATAGCTCATTTAAAACAACATAGGAATGCTGTGGCCAAAGTGGTTTACAATAATAAAATAAAAGAAAAGCATACAATTAACATGAATAACATAAATAGAAATAAAATAAATGAACATAAGTAAAATAAATAATAAATAGAAGTAATGTTACATAATCACAATGAGTAAACCATCAGTATTACTGAAGGTCACGGAATGCAAGTGAATAGAAATGAGTTTTTAATCTTGATTTGAACAGTTCAATTGTAGACGACTCCTTTATGTAATGAGGTAAAGAGTTCCACAGGGTAGGAGCAGCAGCTGCAAAAGCTCTGTACCCCTTAGTTTTACATTTGGTACGAGGGACAACAAGAGCCAACTGACCAGAAGATCTAAGCAAACTAGATGGCTGGTGTAAAACACACAATTCGGATAAATAGGCAGGAGCAAGCCAATGTAAAGATTTAAAAACTAGCAACAAGATTTTAAAATCAATTCGAAAACTGACAGGCAGCCAGTGTAGCTAATATTGGAGAAACAGAATCAGACTTTCTTGCCCCAACCAGAAAGCGAGCAAAAGCATTCTGGACCAACTGTAACCTGCATATCAAGGATTTGCTAATCCCAAAATACAGTGAGTTGCAGTAATCAAGGCAAGAGAAGATTAAAGGATGAGTAGCTTTCTCAAGGTCCCTAGGAGATAAAAAAGACTTGATCTTACCTAATAGACAAACCTGGAAAAAGCAACTCTTGACTGCAGAATTAACTTGTTTCTCGAAAGCAAGGTTACTGTCAAAGATAACGCCTAGATTGCAGACTTAAGGTTTGCAAAAGACAGAGAAAGAGCCGAGAAGTCCAAGACCAATTTGGGCTTTAGATAGATAGATAGATAGATAGATAGATAGATAGATAGATAGATAGATAGATAGATAGATAGATAGATAGATAGATAGATAGATAGATAACTTATTTTGATTCAGATCAAGAAAATTATTAGCCATCCAGGATCTTAGTTCAGAAAGACAGTTGTGCAGTTGACTCATTGCAGAGTTACAGACAGGAATATAAACCTGTGTATCATCAGCATAGCAGTGAAAAGAAATGTTAAATTTCCTAAAAATAGCTCCAATAGGATGAAGGTATATAGAGAACAAAATAGGACCCAAAATGGATCCCTGACTTACTGCAGATAATGATATAGTTACCTAGTTAGGTAGTTAGTTAGGTAGTTAGTTAAAATTACATTTTCTGATGCACTTGGAAACAGCATGAGTGACATCTGTAAGCAAACTGAGGAAGTTTTAGATCCCAACTGCCATCTGCACCCAGCATGACCTTCCCCCACAATGACATCACATCTGTGATCTCCAGCTCCTCTCCACTCCCTGGACTTTGTATCTCTGCTGATGAAGTGAAGGGAGAGCTGTGACAACTCTGCATAAACAAGGCTTCAGGGCAGCATGGAATTAGTGTCAAGATGCTGAAAACATGCTAACCAGCTCTGTGGGGTCCTACAACATCTGTTATCCCTTTCCCTCAATTTGCAGAAGGTTCCCCAGATGTGGAAAACATCCTGTGTGGTCCCAGTGCCAAAGAAAGATCATTCCAGTGATCCCAAGGACTTCAGACCAGTTGATCTTATTTCATACATAATGAAGGCCTTCGAGAGGCTGGTCCTAAAACAGCTCAGACCCCTGGTTTCAGAACATCTAGATCCTCTGCAGTTTGTCTGTCAGACACATATAGGTGTGGAAGATGCTCTCATCTATATGCTCCATAGTACCTACTCTCACTTGGGCAAAGCCAGCAGGATAATGTTCTTTGACTTTTCCAGTAATTTTAACACCATTTTGCCTCATCGACTGGGAGAAAAGCTCAAGGCTTTGAATCTTGATGCTCCCACAGTCTTCTGGATAATGGACTACCTGATCAACAGACAGCAGTTTGTCAGGCTGAGGGATTGTGTGTCGGAAATGGTGGTGTGTAATACTAGCACATTTGAGGGAGCTGTCCTGTCTCACTTGCTTTTCACCCTCTGCGCAACAGATTTCCAGCATAACACCAGCACTTGCCATCTGCAGAAATTTTCAGGTGACTCGTCCATCATAGGCTGCATTAATAATGAACAACAACCTGCAACTCAACATCAGCAAGACAAAAGAGCTGGTGGTGGACTTTAGGTGTGCCAAGGAGCCTTCGTGACATCTCCCCATCTTGAGGGAAGGCATGGACATGGTGCAGAGCTACAAGTACCTAGGGGTCCATATAAACAACAAACTGGACTGGTCTGACAACACAGTGGTGCTGCACAAGAAGGGCCAGAGGAGGCTGTACTTGCTAAGGAGACTCAGGTTTTTTGAAGTGTACAGCAAGCTTTTGGAAATGTTCTATTAGTCCATAGCAGCTAGTGTGGTATTCTACGCTGTGGTCTCCTGGAGAAGCAACTTGAGTGTAAAAGAAACACAAATCCTGAATAAACGTATCAGAAAAGCCTGCACCATCACATGACAAACCCTTGACACACTAGAAGATGTTGCAGAAAAGAGGATGTTGGCAAAATTGGATGCCATTATGAAAAATCCCTTCAATTCCCTCTAGGAGGCACTCTATTGAAGCACTTTTAGCCACAGGCTCATTCCAACATGGTGTGCTAAGAAGAGCCTCTGGGGGTCTTTTCTGCCCATTGCCATCAGGCATTTCAGGGCTTCCACCTGGGGCTCTCGTTGAGTTTATTTTGAAATAGCTGAACATTATGTATGTATGTATGTATGTATTTATTTATTTATTTGTGTATTTATTTATCAATTGGCTGTATTATTTGTCCTGTGAGTCAACCCCAGTCCATAACACATCTGATTTCTGTGACTACCTCCTCTAAGTTGGCTGCCACGTAGGATACAGAACTACTGTATACAGTATTCATAGTACAATTTGACAACCAAGAAACTGTAAACAGCAACGTGCCACATCAAAATTAAGTTTTAAAAGGTATTGTTTTTCATTCATGAATACATTTCAGAAACAATGTTTTTCTACTACTGTATACAAATACAATTTTAAACTCTTTGTTCATCATTTACACAAAAATAGCTAAAGTGATTTTCACAAGCATTTGCATGTGTGTTGCCGCAGGTTCAACTTAAAATGTAGGCTATGTTGTGTTTTGGGGAAAGGGGTTATAATGGAGTAGCCAACTCAAAAACCAGTGCTGATGGGGGATCTGCAATTTGTATCAGGCAGCAAGAGTATCCTAGAGGTAATGGAAGGACACCGTTATCAGTGTGTGCACAGTTTTGTACCAGTCAGCGTGAGATCCCATCTAAAACCACAGCTACAGTGTTACCTTCTCAACTAAACTGGATAACAATTGTATTGTCTTACTGAATCACAGTTTTTGTCTAAGAGTATGTGATTTGGTCTCATCTTGGGTTGTGTTTAGGTGTGCTGAATTCCCAAAAGACAGCTTTTGACTGTTTATTTTCATCAGGACCCTTTTCTGAGAAATTCCAAAAGCAGTGTGCAGTTTTGCAAAACCTTTAAGGAGCAATGTTCCTTGCTTTCACTTCTCCAAAAAATGTTTAAAATTCCTTTTTGTGAGTTTAACATCAATTTCACAAAACAGTATTTTTATTTTGTCATGAAATATCATAAAAGAGTATTGAAAATAGATGGATGGAGAGATAGATGAATGTTACACATAATCAAAAGCACAAAATTTAGGCTGCCAAACAAGGACAGTTGAGGCCTTGTTTGTCAATCATGTACATAAGGATATCACTATGTTTTTTATCAAGTCAAGTCAAATCAAGTGGCTTTATCATCATATCACCCATACACTATATTGCAGCATGAATAAAAAGTAAAACTACTGTAAACCTGCATATTATTACTAAGTATGATAGAAATAAGCCACCATGAAACAGAATGAAACATAATGAAAAATCGAATCATTTTTCAGAACATGGAAGAAAGAAAATGACTGAGGATGGAATTAGTAACTTTAACGGTTTAAGTAAATATTATGATAAGGCACTTGTAATTTTAGGCTTTGATGTCAAATACAACATCATGGTTTGTAGAAATTTTAAATCAAGTTTGAATGTATCAACTTAGAATCATCTTTGTAACATTATTGAATACTGCCACCAGTGCTCTACTCTGTAATAACACAGAGGCCTGCACTGATGGGTTATGGAATTCAATCATTACACAAAAAGAACAACTCATGAGAGTGTGGTAAAGTGATGTCTGCGGCTGTTTGGTGTTTTTAATAAATCACTGCATTTCGCGTCTTTGTGTCGGAGGGGTATGGTAGCGTGGCAAGCGATTCCCTTGTGTGATACAGGAGCAGACGGTCCTTCACAGGTATAGGATTGTCCGTGACCCTAACTGAAACCGGGAGCTGCTGATTGCCCAGATGTGCCACATCTCCTTTTTAAAAGGGAAGCGCTAGTGCGAGAGAGGGAAATTGAAAAAAAAAGACAGAGGTTAAAGGGAGAAAAAAAACGAGAGAAGGCAGGACGTGGAAGGATCCGGTACGAGCGAGCAGAAGGGAGCAGGCTCGAGGGAGAGAAGATAGGCAGCTGAGAAGGAGAGCCCCTTGAGTGGTGAGAGAGGTTGATGCCCCAAAGGCTGAAGGAGTGATCATGCTGGCTGAGCAACAAGGAGAGCCAAAGCAATGTGCACTTAGAGGAGGGACTTGCTGTGGAAGACCGGGAAGGCAACAGGGGTCGAGAAGGCTTGGGAGGAGAGCTCCAACATGAGCTCCGTGGTTGTAGGAGTCCCAAGCTTAGGTCCAGCCATGGTGTAGCCATGGGACAGCAGAGATCCGGACCTGTGGAAGGTCAGCTGTGTGTGTCAGTTGAGCGACTCCTCTGCTGTAAGGCAGGGGAGCCGGCAGTGAAAAAGAAGGAACCAGGCTTGTTAGTAAAGACAGTTTCCAGCCAAATGATTTTAGCCTCATTTTTAATGGATTTATTTATTTTGATTTTAACCTCCACTGATGCACCTTTTTATGGATTACAGTGATCCCTCGCTATATCGCACTTCGACTTTTGCGGCTTCACTCCATCGCGGATTTTAAATGTAAGCATATCTAAATATATATCACAGATTTTTCGCTGGATCTCGGATTTCAGCGGACAATGGGTCTTTTAATTTATGGTACATGCTTCCTCAGTTTGTTTGCCCAGTTGATTTCATACAAGAGACGCTATTGGTGGATGGCTTAGAAGCTACCCAATCAGAGCATGTATTACGTATTAAATAAAACTCTTCAATGATATACGATATGCTTCCCGTGCGGTGCTTGATTGTTTGCTTTTCTCTGTCTCTCTCACTCTCTCTGCCTGACGGAAGTGGTGTGAGCAGAGGGGCTGTTTGCCTAGAGGATACGGACGCTCCTCTAAAAAATGCTGCTTTAGCGCGGTGCTTCGGCATACTTAAAAGCCCAAAAGCACGTATTGATTTTTTGATTGTTTGCTTTTCTCTCGCTATCTCTCTCTCTCTCTCTGACATTCTCTGCTCCTGACATGCATTCCTTTGAAGAGAAGATATGTTTGCATTCTTTTAATTGTGAGAAAGAACTGTCATCTCTGTCTTGTCATGGAGCACAGTTTAAACTTTTGACTAAAGGGTGTTATTTCATGTCTAGAGGGCTCTAATAATGTTAACAGTGTGGGAGAGTTTATAAGGGCTTAAAATATTTAAAAATAATCATACAAACATATGGTTTCTACTTCGCGGATTTTCATCTATTGCGGGGGGTTATGGAACGAGGAGGGATTACTGTATTTATTGAATTATTTTCTGAGCACTGCACTTTTTGAACAAAAGCACTGCTCATCTTTACACCATCCACTTGCTTCATGTGTGTTTTGTCCTCATCTGCCAAGCTCATCTTGATTACGGTATCAATGATTTGGGTTGCTCCCTCAATAGAAGAGGGAGCCAGGTCCCTATGGAGGAATATTTTGGATAAAATGAAATAAATAAATAAATGCGTAAATAAATAAAAGTACTGTGAAATGTGAGCATAAATAAATACATGTGTCATGAAATGAGAGCCTTAATAAATAAATATGTCATGAAATGAGAGCATAAATAAATAAATGTGTCACGAAATATGTTTTTCGTTGCTTATTTATTTATTTCATTTTAATCCGTAACATTCCTGCAAACCGTCATGAAATACGGCTTGAAATAAAACTGTCACTTTCACTCGTCAAAGTTGAGAGGGTGGGCTCTAACACGCCCTCTAGTTACTGATTGGTGAATCGATAGCACAAGAATTAATTAGAAAAATGCTTACTACTGCCGATTAAATGGATTCTGCTGAAGATATTACGTATTTCAGAGAGAGAATTGAAGATTTATCGGAAGAAATTACAATGTTGGAGGCCCTTTTAGAACTGAGTATTTGACCCTTGTTTTACGGGTAAAAAGTCAGTTGCATATTCGCAGCTACTTTTTCAAACAACTGTACAGCTCTGATCAGTGGTAAAGTTGTTCAGTTCAAAATATTAGGTGGAGCTGCTTTGGGCATTCCATGTCAAAGTACCTAAACTAATAGAGCTGTTGCAGCTTACCGTATATCAAACTGGCTCATTCGCCTTGTGATCGTCTTCTCTGATACATCATACAGATCTGCAATCTGTTGTAATTTTAAACCGCATAACAGGAGGTGTTCTATTGACTCAGCTGGAATGTCAAAGGATGGACGTCCAGAGCAGGGTACTGCATCACCTGAACTGGAGTGTAGTAGAGTCTGTTCCACCTGTTCTTCGATAATTTCAAAAACAGTTTCATCTATATCGGAGTCTAAAAGGGCCGCCAACATTCTAATTTCTTCCGATAAATCTTCAATTCTCTCTCTGAAATACGTAATATCTTCGGCAGAATCCATTTCATCGGCAGTAGTAAGCATTTTTTAATTAACTCTTGTGCTATCGATTCACCAATCAGTAACTAGAGGGCGTGTTAGAGCCCACCCTCTCAACTTTGACGAGTGAAAGTGACAGTTTTATTTCAAGCCGTATTTCATGACGGTTTGCAGGAATGTTACGGACAAAATGAAATAAATAAATAAGCAACGAAAAACATATTTCGTGACACATTTATTTATTTATGCTCACATTTCACAGTACTTTTATTTATTTACGCATTTATTTATTTATTTCATTTTGTCCGAAATATTCCTCCATAGGTCCCGACCCGCACTGTCACAGAGAACAGAAAAATTGATAATGTGATAATGTAGATGATAGATGGGACACTTCCATTTCAACCAGCAATATCAAAGGGTCAACATTTAGAAATCACATAAATATTGTCTTACCTTAATACATTACACAGATATACCCAGGCAACCCCAGGTACTTCGACTAGTTGATATATCAAGTTAAACAGTATACTTTACAACTTCTGTTTTTTCATGGATGCATTTTACACCATATTGTTTATTTTGTAAAAGTATACAGATTTCTATTTGCTGAGGTGAATCTGAATGTTAATACTAGAAGGAATTCTGGTCTTCTTAATTTTCCCCAGCTAACTGAGTGCAGGTTTTTGTATGAATATGTCAGGCCCACTTTTGATTCCTGTCTTGTTCCCAATGCTTCCTGGACAATCTCTAGGCCCCTGTAACATTGTAATGCATTAGGTGGGATTAAAATTTATGGGTGGATGAGCAGCTTTAGACAAAGTGATACTATTGAATGAAAAAAATCAAAAGAGAAAAAGAAGTTTAAAGGCTGCATAGTTTCCAAAAAAGAATGAAAGAAAGAGAAGACATATGGAAGGTAGAAGAAGAGAAGACAGAAAAAGGGTGTATATACTGTAAAAAAAAAATAAACAGAACAATGTCAAAGTTTTGGGGCACCTTACAGCCACGCCCATGTAATTTTAGCAAACAAATGAGAAAAAAAGTGTTATAGTGCAAGAACAAGTTGTATTGACTTTTGCCTCAGGTAGACTGTCCAAAATGGCAGCTCGGTTTAGGTGGACAGAACTGACGTCAGTGAGAGAACAGTGTCAATCTTACTTTCTGCATAGTACTATCATACAGCTCCATCTTCTGTCTCGGTGGAGAATTACCACCATCTAAGTCTTTAAGCTGTTCTCCATGCACACGTATGGGACAATACCCAGTTACCTATTGGTTTAGCCCTGGTATGGTTTTTCTTCATGCACTCAATGATTTGTTAAAATTTTCATGTATTAGTGTGGCGAATAAATTAATTAAAGTAAATGTAAAATGTATATTTGACTGAGCTGGAGTGCAGTCCCTTTTTAGAATATCACTCAAATCTGACAACCAGGGGCTTCTCCCTAGAGCTTAGTTTACCAATATTTTACAATTTGCCACAAATAAGCAAACAGGTTACTGTTCAGAAACAGTTTCTCTTTCATACCCAGGAATTAATTAAAATTGGCTTTAAGTAACTTCTGGAAAACAACAAATAACAATAATTACCATTCAATGAAATCCATAGAAATAAATCGAGTGTTGCAAATAACCCTTATTATTAACGCAGATGGCAATACAAATGCTTCTGGAAATCACATTAGCATGGTTTGTTGATACTGCAGCGCTCATAATGACCTATTCAAAGTGGCCAAATCAGTACTAAATAGCAATTTGCTAATTAACACTCACATTACTTCTTGAAAAGTCTCACCCTGAGTTGCATACAAGGTTTGTTTTGTTGACCTTGCTGAACGCAGGTTAATATGGCATTTATATTCTTTTTTCAAAATTACTTCTGTCAATGGAGTTGAATGAATGCTGGAAATAGTCTTGTTCTCTTCAGTCATCGATGTTATTCTTATGATCCACAGGACATTAAATGAAACAGCTGTTTATCCCACTTTGCCATTTAGAAGTGCTACTAATTTCATGGGGGCACGACAGATGTTTTTCATTTATAACAAACACAAGTATAGAGATGTTGCATTTCCTTAAGATGGTGAGTCACTGCACTTAAACAGCAGTAGAGCAGGAAAGCACTGTGAAGAAATGTTTCAATTTAAACTCTTGCTGCTTTAATGAGTAATAAGCCTTTTTGTGCTTAGGAGATTTGCTGTTAGACCATTTAGTTGGAAGTGCTGCAAAATATCTTTAACATTTTCAGAATTTATGTTTTCACAGTAAAATATGAGAAGTAAATTGGCAGTAATCACAGAAGATTTTTTTTCTGTATACAGTACATTGTGTGTTCTTTCTTTGGTATATTCATTAGTTTCATCTTTGATATTATAAAATATTCCTCATCACAAAATACATCCTCTGTGGAAAGAAAATCCCATTGAAGATTTATTGTCCAAGTTGAATGAAAATCAACTAGGAAGATCAGCATCCTTTGTTTTGCAAATGTTTGAAGCCCCCAGACAGGTCTGGTGATTTTGGAGAACCTGCGTTTTGGCTGTGGTATCTGGGGTAAACGTCACGAGGTGGGTGGTAAGGCTGTCTTCCTGGCATAGCAAGGAATCTTTGCTTCGATTTGGGAGATGGGTGTCATCGCAACTGACTGGAAAACGGGACTTTCCTATCTGGAAAGGGAAGGGGGATCGCCTGGATTGTGGCAGCTGCAGGGGGATAACACTGCTCTCAGTGCTGGTTAAGGTCCTTGTTAGGGATATCCTCAATAGGATCCATGATCACTTGCTCACCTTACAGCAACCGGAACAGTCTGGCTTAACACCTAAGAAGTCTACAATCGACTTCATCCTGGCACTAATGGTTCTCATGGAGCACAGACACAAATAGAGTTTCATTGCAGCCTTTGTCAATTTTAGTAAAGCGTTCTGAGACTTAATGGGATCCCCTGAAGGTTGCTGGATATCATGGCCAGCCTGTACACTGGTACTGTGAGTGCTGTGCTGAGTAGAGGCAGAACCTCTTTGTTTTTTGCAGGTGATTCTGAGGTTTATCTTTGGTGTGTTCTTGCTCCTACTCTGTTCAGGGCTTGCATGGACTGCCTGTTGGGCAGGGTCATGGGGTCCAGCAGCTGTGGGGCATCTGTTGGTGAAGAAAGATTCACTGATCTTGACTTTGCTGATGATGATGTGATCTTTGCAGAGTCAATGGAGGCTCTGATCGGGGTGCTTGAGAGACTGTGTGAGGAGTCTGAGATGTCTAGGGTTGCAAGTGCCCTGGATAAAAAACAAGATCCAGGCCTTTAATGACCTCTTGGGCACAGCCATCAGCAGTGTGTCTGTCTGTGAAGGAAATGTCGACCTTGTCGAGAGGCTTACTTACCTTGGCAGTGATATTGATGTCTCTGGTGACTCTTCCCATGAAGTCAGTAGACAGACTGGGAGACCATGAGGGGTCATGAGGTCACTAGAAAGAGGTTTGTGGCTCTCCTGATATCTATCTAAAAGGACAAAGGCCCAAGTCTTTAAAGTCCTGAAGCTTCCTGTCTTGCTATATGGTTGTGAGACATGGACGCTAAACTGAGATGAAGACTGGACTCCTTCGGTACTGTGTCTCTTTGGAGAATCCTTAGGCACCGTTGGTTTGACTTTGTGTTGAACAGCGTATTGCTAGAGCAGGCTCCATTTCTTGTGATTTGTGGGTGGAGCCCTAGGAGGCGGGGCCACACTGACATCACCACTTCTGAGCCATCTCTGCTCTAGGATGCACATTTAAAAGGACAGTACACTTGGGTGGTGGTTCAGTTTAGTTCTGTTAAGCTTGATTTGATTGTGTGGAATGTTACTTGCTTTTAATAAAATGAATTAAAAGAGGACAGTACATAATTATAAGGAATGGAAAATACATACACATATAAAAAATAACAATTCAAAAATAATAAAACAACAATAAAACATAATATATACAAAAATACAGAACCCATACATAACAAGGTGGAATCTCAAAGGAAAGTCCATAAGACAGTGGCTTTGGCAATAGCTGAAATCTTTTAATATTCAGCTCCTCTGGGATTATCTTGAGCTGTAATTAATATAGATTAATTAGTTTAGTTTTTATACTTGGGGATTTAAATTTTATGGTTATGTTCATCACTGGAGCCATCATTCAGAAGGTGAATTTTATTGAACATCTTTTCTGATACCATTTTGTTTTGATGATGGCCACATCCATTTTGTGGATTCTGTCATCATGATGTGGGTCCTGGTTGCTAGGGGTGTGGTCACTAGGGGGCATGACATTTGGGATCAATTGGTGGAGAGTTAAAGGTCATCGTAATGGCCATTTTGCATTTGAGGATTAAACAAAACTGCATCTTGATTTTCTTTTGATGTTTGTCATCTGCCTTTGATGTCCCATTTTCTCGTCTATTCATGTCTCATTCTTTGCCCTTTAACTCTATTTTTTCTCCTATAATCTTTTTCTGTTTTTTTTTTTTTAAGTCAGGACAGATGCCACGTATCTCTGGCCTTGCTAGGTCATATGTTTTGGGACTGAATTAAGACCATTTTGAGTGAAGATTTTTGCTTCTCAATTAGAAGGCATTATTTCTAATCCTTTTATGGCAGTGTTCAGAGTAACATGGAATGGGATTGGATTGTTTAATGACAAAAATTATGGTAGCTTCCTGTAGGAGAAGTGTAATAGAGTATTTTGCAAGGATTTTCTAATGTTGTTCTAAAATTAGTCTGCACAAGTTTCTGTTTAACTCCTGGTATTTTAGTTAACATAAAGAACTACTGAATAATATAATATTTTTGTTACTAAATATCTCTCAGCATTGGGAATAAGTGAGTATTAATTGTGATTAATGTATCTTAAGTCTTCTTTTGATATGTTGTATTGACATTGCATTAATGAGTGAAATGTTTTTTCATAGGGCAGCAATTGTCTTATTGTTTTGTTATTAAAATAAATAAAATAATAATATAATGGCTTTTCAGGGCAGCACAGTGGTGCAGTGGTAGCGCTGCTGCCTCGCAGTTAGGAGACCTGGGTTCGGTTCTCCCTGTGTGGAGTTTGCATGTTCTCCCCGTGTCTGCGTGGGTTTCCTCTGGGCGCTCCAGTTTCCTTCCAAAGACATGCAGGTTAGGTGGATTGGCGATTCTAAATTGGCCGTAGTGTGTGTCCTGCGGTGGGTTTGCACCCTGCCCAGGATTGGTTCCTGCCTTGTGCGCTGGGATTGGCTCCAGCAGACCCCTGTGTTCGGATTCAACGGGTTGGATGATGGATGGATGGCTTTTCAAATGATACTTGGATAAATATAAAAATAAATGTTTAATATTAATAATTAAGGCATTGTATACAGTAATGTCTACTATTATAAAATAAACATGTTTTTAATTATCATATATTAGAATATTTGTGAAAATATTTATTTCTGTCTTAGGGTGAGTTGCCTCTCAGACTAATATAATTTGACTTTGGATACTGGGCTTTGAAATCCCACTCCGAAAATAAAAGCTTTTTCTCTCTTTTACAATATCTGCCACCTTACCAACACAAACACAGATAATGAGCAGGCAGAGAATCGAGCCTGGATACAGTACCATTAACCACTGTGACGCTGTGCCATGCTTAACATATTTCTATTTTAAAAAACAAGAAAAATGTAAATTGCTTTGAGATCTGAAAGATACCATAAAATTAATAGAATGAGAAACGCAAAGAGTAGTAGGTGGCTTTTTTTTATTTTTATTATTGTGATCTGTTGATTTAACAGGCACAGAACTAGTATCCTGTCATCTGGGAGCTGAGTCAGTGATGATGTCCTATGATCACATTTTCAAGACTTAAGTCCTTTATATTAAATTAATGATTGTATACCACTTTCCTTCAGTTGTATTTAAGGCCAAGTGCCTTGTATCACTTGGTACCTTTTTACATTGAAAACTGTCAATTTGACAAAAAAAGAAAAACAACTGTAAGGGAAAAACAGTGGTTAGTCTGCCATCTAAAAATGGCATGGCCTCTTTTTGGGCCTTAATAGACACTTTAGGAGGATGTGAGTAATCCAAGTAAAGAGTTCTACTCGGTATAATCACCTGTCAGAGAAAGACAAGCCGGAGAGGTGGCCATTAGCTCAATTATGACCCACAGTGGCATTTTTTTGATTATACAAGAAGCACTTATAGGTGAGTGAATGACAATCACCCAAAGAGTAAGCGACTGAGCTCAGAGAGCGCTGAAATATTCAAACTGCTATTAAAAAGTGAGAGGCCAGGTGGCAGGGGGTTGATCATACAAACATATTTTAGGCATCCCATGGTTCTTATTTATTCCTTATTTTTATTTATTCTTTATTTTAGCCATTCCTCACTTATCACGGTTTGCCCCACCTTGACAGAAAGCATGTACTGTACCAGCAGCCCAGGGGAATCCTTTAGAGAAAGGGCAGGAGCTTCAGCTGCCACTGAGAAGGCACATCTCTCTTTGTGTTAAAGGACCAGAAGTGGCAGAAGAGAAAGGATAATGGACAAGTAGATCACATGATGCAAAGAAGATGACAGTTGATGCAAAGAAAAAAACTCTGCCCTACATTCTAGTGGGTGTACTTTATTTCAGAGGCTATAACCCTGTTAACTAGAACAAAGGAAAGAAAAGGCTGTGATTTAGCCATAAGTATACTTTTGTCTCTGTATGGACTTGAGCTCAGAGCATGGTTTACAACCTGGAGTGGAAACACTATTCAGGGAGTTTGTCTGCTAGCTGTTGGAGTGGTTCCATATGGGTAGAGGTGTAAGACAGGGAAGAGCCCTGGATTTAATTCCAGTATATCATGGGGTAGTCTGTTGATATGTTCACCTGTGTTAGGACTGTGAAAACAAAAAGGAGTCTTTATTTTAAATCGAGACAAGGGACTCACAAACTCTACAGAGAAGTAACCCCAGCTAGAAATTGAACCAAGGTCCAGAAGCTGTAAGGTAGCAAAGTTATTTCTAGGCTACGGCAGATAATAGCCCTCCATGTGTGAAAGCAAATTGCTAGGCATGGAGAAACTTTCACAGATTATCTATCTATCTATCTATCTATCCACCCATAGTGTATATATATAGAGATATATACTGTATATATCTATAATCATTATATTTAACATAGCCTAAAATAGCTATACTGTATATATATATATATATATATATATATATATATATATATATATATATATATATGTGTATATATATATATATATATATATATATATATATATATAAAACTATCCATCCATCCATCCATTATCCAACCCACTGAATCCGAACACAGGGTCACAGGGGTCTGCTGGAGCCAATCCCAGGCAACGCAGGGCACAAGGCAGGAACCAATCCTGGGTAGGGTGCCAACCCACCGCATATATATAACTATTATATATATATATATATATATATATATATATATATATAACTATATTTAGGCTATGTTAAATATAATGATTATAGAACTGTATCATAAGGGTTGAAAGGTTAAAGGATGGGAAGCAGCAGTAAGTGTGAACTAGAGACAGAACAAGACCGGGAGCCAGGAAACTGTGGTGTTTCAATTAACGTGTAATTCTTTCTTTTATTTGTGAAAGGTAGAGTTATTATTCGACACCTGTTTTTAATCTGTGGCCTGTCTGCATTTTGTAAAAAAGACACGACAAACACAAGCGTGACTGGAGAGAGGGCTGCACATTTTGTAGCTGTAATTTCCATTCCTGTTCCCAGAGGAGAGGAATTCCGTCCAAACAGTGACATCACACACAATATTTCATCATCCATTCCTTTCTGGATAAAATGGGATTAAAGGAGTGGAATACTGCAAATCACTGTTGCTTGACTGGCAGCACTGGTGATGAATACATTCCCTGGCTGTTTATTAGGTGTGTTAAGCAGCTTGTACATCGTACATGCACAATCCTTTTCATTAAATATTCTTCTGGCTGTTGACCCATCTCTTTTTGTCATTTATCAAATTATACTGTAAAAAAGCAAAAGAGAAGTCAAAAGAAATGAATGGAGGTAATAACCTCATTTAACAGTGTTGGCAGCGGCAGAGCTACATTTTTGGGTTCTGAAGATTAAACTGATATGGGGGCCCCTTGGCTCCCATATATTGAGAATGAAACATCTTTAATTTCAATATTTTTAGCGTACATGATACTTTAACAACCTTTTAAGTATGTTAACCATTATTTTATATTGAATTATACTATATGATTAATACTATTTTTTAAAAACCCAGACGTTTTCAGCAATGTGGGCTAAAGTCACTTCTGGGGGCCCTGAAGCTTAAGCTTCGTTAGTTTTATATTACGTTCACACATGGGTGAGGCTATTGAAAAAGAGGTAAAGAAAATAGCACATGTGGTTTGTAAATAACAGCTTCTGTCATGAATAAACAAAAGATCGGTGTCATTGCTTCTGATGAAGAACTTTGACACCGTGAGTTGCAGGTTCTTAATGAATGCCCACTTTTGGTTTTCTGTTAGATCTTCATGATGGACTTTTGAAATGGGCAGGGCTTCCACATTCAGCGTGGAAATTATATTTCTCATATACTGGTTGACTGAACTGTGGATAGAAAAGGAGAGTTTGTTAACAACAGTATCACTTCTCAATTCAGTGTGGTATTGCTTACCTCACTGGGGCCCTGAAGATGCCGTCTAAGCATGCATGTGTGACCATATATACAGCACATCCAGAAAATATTCAGACCCCTTCACTTTTTTCATGTTTTGTTCTAGCCTTATGCTAAAATCATTTGGATACGTTTTTCGCTCATCAAGAAACACTCAATACCCCAGAACGACAAAGCAAACACAGGATTTTAGAAATTTTGGTAAATGTATGAAAAATTAAAAACAAGTATCACACAAATGTATGATGCTGTCATGGCTGCCTAAGGTACAGCTATGAAACACTGACTTGAATACTTATGCAATCAACTATTTTGTGCTACATATTTGTCATTAATTTACATCACTTTGCAGAATGTGTTTTCACTTTGATGTCAACAAGTGTGTTTATTTGTGCTGGTCCCAAGCCCGGATAAATGGGCAGGGTTACATGAGGAAGGGCATCCGGTGTAAAATTTTGCCAAATCAATATACGGAAAACAATACAAATTTCCATACCGGATTGGTCGAGTCCCAGGTTAACAACGACCACCTCCAGTACTGTTAGTCAACAGGGTGCTGGCAGAAATTGGGCTACTGTTGGCTGAAGAAGGAGAAGGAGAAGAAGAGGGGGGAGATGTGTCCAGAAGCAGGAGGAGAGGAGGAAAGTAAAGAGAGTAGAACTGAGGGTAGGAACTTTGAATGTGGGCAGCATGACTGGTAAGGGGAGAGGGTAAGCTGATATGATGGAGAGAAGGAAGGTTGATATATTGTGCATGCAAGAGACTAAATGGAAGGGAGTAAGGCCAGGTGGATCGGAGGTGGATTCAAATTGTTCTCTCATGGTGTGGATGGGAGGAGAAATGGAGTAGGGGTTATTCTGAAGGAAGAGTATGTCAAGAGTGTTTTGGATTTGAAAAGAGTATCTGACAGAGTAATGATTATGAAGCTAGAAATTGGAGGTGTGATGATGAATGTTGCCAGTGCATATGCCCCGCAAGTTGGGTGTGCAATGTGTCAGAAAGAAGATTTTTAGAGTGAGTTGGATGAAGTGATGAACAGCATACCCAAGGGACAGAAAGTGGTGATTGGAGCATCACTCCAAAGGGAACAGAGGAGACGAGGAGGTGATGGGTAAGTATGGTGTTAAGGAGAGGAATGAAGAAGGTCAGGATAGTGGATTTTGCCAAAAGGATGGATGTGGTTGTGGTGAATATGTATTTTAAGAAGAGGGAGGAACATAGGGTTACGTACAAAAGTGGAGGAAGATGCACACAGGTAAATTATATCCTATGCAGAAGAGTCTATCTGAAAGAGATTGAAGACTGCAAAGTGGTGGCAGGGGAAAGTGTAGTTAAGCAGAATAGGATGGTGGTCTGTAGGATGACGTTGGAGATCAAGAAGAGGAACAGAGTGAGGACAGAGCCAAGGTTCAAATGGTGGAAGTTGAAAAAAGAAGACTGCAAGGTTGAGTTTAGGGAGGAGGTGAGACAGACACTGGGTGGCAGTGAAGAGTCACCAGACAGCTGGGAAACTACAGCAGATGTAGTAAGGGTGACAGCAAGAAGGGTGCTTGGCATGACATCTGGAAAGAGGAAGGACGAAAAGGAAACCTGGTGGTGGAATGAGGAAATACAGGAGAGTATACAGTGGAAGAGGCTGGCAAAGAAGAAGTGGGATGCAGAAAGAGAGACAAGAGTACAAAGAGATAAGGCGCAAGGTGAAGAGAGAGGTGGCAAAGGCTAAAGAAAAGGCGTATGATGAGTTGTTTGAGAGGTTGGACACTAAGGAGGGAGAAAAGGACCTGTACCGATTGGGTAGACAGAGTGACCGAGCTGGGAAAGATATGCAGCTGGTTAGGGTGATAAAGGATAAAGATGGAAACATACTCATAAGTGAGGAGAGTGTGTTGAGCAGATGGAAAGAGTACTTTGAGAGGCTGATGAATGAAGAGAACGAGAGAGAGAAGAGGTTAGATGATGTGGAGATGTTAAATCAGGAAGTGCAAAGGATTAGCAAGGAGGAAGTAAGGATAGCTATGAAGAGGATGAAAAATGGAAAGGCCGCTGGTCCAGATGACATACCTATGGAAGCATGGAGGTGTTTAGGAGAGATGGCAGTGGAATTTTTAACCAGATTGTTTAATTGAATCTTGAAAAGTGAGAGGATGCCTGAGGAGTGGAGAAGAAGTGTACTGGTGCCAATATTTAAGAATAAGGGGGATGTGCAGGACTGCAGTAACTACAGGGGAATAAAATTGATGAGCCACAGCATGAAGTTATGGGAAAGAGTAGTGGAAGCTAGGTTAAGAAGTGAGGTGATGATTAGTGAGCAGCAGTATGGTTTCATGACAAGAAAGAGCACCACAGATGCAATGTTTGCTCTGAGGATGTTGATGGAGAAGTTTAGAGAAGGCCAGAAGGAGTTGCATTGCGTGTTTGTGGATCTGGAGAAAGCATATGACAGGGTGCCTCGAGAGGAGTTGTGGTATTTTATGAGGAAGTCCGGAGTGGCAGAGAAGTACGTAAGAGTTGTACAGGATATGTACGAGGGAAGTGTGACTGTGGTGAGGTCTGCGGTAGGAGCGACGGATACATTCAAGGTGGAGGTGGGATTACATCGGGATCAGCTCATAGCCCTTTCTTATTTGCAATTGTGATGGACAGGTTGACAAACAAGATTAGACAGGAGTCCCCGTGGAATATGATGTTTGCTGATGACATTGTGATCTGTAGCAATAGTAGGGAGCAGGTTGAGGAGACCCTGAAGAGGTGGAGATATACTCTAGAGAGGAGAAGAATGAAGGCCAGTAGGAACAAGACAGAATACATGTGTGTAAATGAGAGGGAGGTCAGTGGAATGGTGAGGATGCAGGAATAACAGTTGGCGAAGGTGGATTTAAATACTTGGGATCAATAGTACAGAGGAATGGGGATTGTGGAAGAGAGGTGAAGAGGAGAGTTCAGGCAGGGTGGAATGGGTGGAGAAGAGTGTCAGGAGTAATTTGTGACAGACGGGTATCTGCAAGAGTGAAAGGGAAGGTCTACAGAACGTTAGTGAGACCTACTATGTTATATGGGTTGGTGACGGTGGCACTGACCAGAAAGCAGCAGACAGAGCTGCAGGTGGCAGGGTTAAAGATGTTAAGATTTGCACTGGGTGTGATGAGGATGAATAGGATTAGAAATGAGTGCATTAGAGGGAGAGCTCAAGTTGGACGGTTGGGAGACAAAGTCAGAGAGGCAAGATTGTGTTGGTTTGGACATGTACAGAGGAGAGATGCTGGGTATATTGGGAGAAGGATGGTAAGGGTAGAGCTGCCAGGGAAGAGGAAAAGATGAAGGCCTAAGTGAAGGTTTATGGATGTGGTGAGAGAGGACATGCAGGTGATGGGTTTAACAGAACAAGATGCAGAGAACAGAAAGATATGGAAGAAGATGATCCGCTGTGGCAACCTCTAATGGGATCAGCACTGTTGATCAGTGAACATCAAAACCAAATTAAATCCGCTCTGATTCAGTGTTGTAAGAGTAATAAGAAAATATGAAGACTCCCAAGGGGTGAATATTTTTGAAAGGCATTGTTTAAAGTATCATTTTGACCCAGTTAGACTTTATGTGTGTAGCTGCATTTGTGGTGTCCCATTCTGAAGAGAATCATCCTGACAGTAGCCACCAAAAACACTGGAGAAGGAGTAACAGGCCATATAAGTGGACAGAATGAAATTCTGTTACATAATATAAAATATACACTTCAATTTAAAAAATGTCAATAATAAAATTAGAAATAGTAAAGGATAATTGCATCAATACAATGCTTGACAAGATTATTATTAGTGTCACAAATACCAAAGTGTGGTGCAGTATAATCTGTAGTTAACATATTTCAATCAAAAGGTGGTTGGATAAAAGAACCATTTTTTAAAAGCAATTATTACGTGAATGATAGCCTCAAATTAAAAGCAATAAAGGACAGAGTGTAACGGATTGAGAAGAAAATGCAATGTAATTAGAAAAGTAGTGCAGCAAACTGAACCTTGTGCTTTACCATGGCAACTCTTTTCTCCCTTCAGACCTAATTGATTCCGAATGTCACTCAGATGGCTTCACTCCTGGATTCTTCTGATTTATGCATCGCCATAGAGTCGCTAGCCTTGCAACTGCTGATTTGACTAATTTGCACAGTTAATGTTTGAATGTGCAACTACTAGAAAATCTGAACTGGTCAATTCTTTTTAAAAGTGAATTTCTGGGATTTCCATATTTACAAACAATTTCAAATGATGGTTTTGCTATCTAGATCTCAAAAGCATTAATACATTTCCCTACTTTAGCTAGCATAGCCATATATTACCAAAAAATAACATTTGTTAACACTAATACATCAAATACAGAGCATCTTTACAGTGTTCAGGGTTTTGTTGCTGAATTATGGTTATTGCTGCTGCCTCACAGTGTTTAGATCCAAGTTAATTCTCATCTGAGCTGTCTTCTGCCTGGAGCTTTCATGGGCCCCCTACTCTGTCAGGTGGACTGGTAGTTCTGGGGCCATGTCCACACCACTATGTTTTAGTTTAAAAATACAGACATTAGTCTCCATTTTCACTTTTTGTCCACACTAGTCTGGTGATTTTAACCCCTGAAAACAGAGACTTTTGAAAATGTTCTTCAAAGCAATTTACTTCTGAAAACATGCTTATTATGCAGCCCTTTCCTGATTGGATCTTTCTAATCGCTAAGTGTCATTTCTTGATTTTTCACTCTTCATGGAAGAAAACCAAACTCCAATGTAGATGAAACAGAGGAGTTGCTTTCCCTGGTGCTTATTGTGTTACTTACCTGTGTACCTCTAAATTGTATTTTGCAAAGTTTCAGTGCTGCATATACGGGCAACAGGCATGTAATTTAACAGTTGCTATAGTTTTTGGCCTATTTGCGATGGCATTACTATCCCTTCAAGGAGTTTTTCACTGATGTGTACATGCCCATTGTAAGCCAGCATCTACGTCATTTGCCATTTCTGTCATTCTAGAGTAGATGGAGAGATTTTCGGAAATTAGATGAAAATACTAAATGTGGACAGACATTATTTTTATTTAGTTCATCCAGGACATGTTCTTGCTTCATGTTCAGTGCAGCTAGAGTAGGATTCACTTAACCTAAAAATGGGCTAAACAGGCTTTGTCAATATATGGAGGGATCGAGGATCAATATGGCCCTGTGTCTGTTGTACTCAGGGCCGTCTTAACGCATGGGCACGCTGGGCCCCATTTTAATCTATGTATGTTGTGACTTGCTGTCAGTAAATAAATACTATCTTATATTAAACTATAAATATTTGTTATTGTGTTACAAGTGAACATTGACATCCACTTCTGATTTAGTATCATGGTCACCTCTGCAACCTCATGTACAGGTATGTGTACAGATCTTATGTTAACATCCCTTCAACTCAATTCTTTGCAAAGAAATTTCGGAAATGTTTGCGTTGAACACTTGAATAATAATAAATAATTCATAGTAATTTCATAATGTGCCAGCTCTGTCTGTATGGTTTACCAATTGAGTATCATTTATATATTGAAATTTTTGTGTTTTTCAAGGCTCACATTACAGTCATATGAAAAGGTTTGGGAATTGGGAATTCTTTGGATTTTTGTTTATCATTGGCTGAGCTTTCAAAGTAGCAACTTCCTTTTAATATATGACATGCCTTATGGAAATAGTAGTATTTCAGCAGTGACATTAAGTTTATTGGATTAACAGAAAATATACAATATGCATCATAACAAAATTAGACAGGTGCATAAATGTGGGCACCCCAAAAGATATATTACATCAATACTTAGTTGAGCCTCCTTTTGCAAATATAATAGCCTCTAGACACCACCTATAGTCTTTGATGAGTGTCTGTATTCTGGATGGAGGTATTTTTGACCATTCATCCATACAAAATCTCGCCTGTTCAGTTAAATTTAATGCCTGCTGAGCATGGACAGCCTGCTTCAAATCACCCCATATATTTTCGATTATATTCAAGTCAGGGGACTGTGACGGCCTTTCCAGAACATTGTACTTCTCCCTTTGCATGAATGCCTTTGTAGATTTCGAACTGTGTTTTGGGTCATTGTCTTGTTGGAATATCCATCCCCTGCAAAACTTCAACTTTGTGACTGATGCTTGAACATAATCCTGAAGAATTTGTTGATATTGGGTTGAATTCATGCGACCCTCGACTTTAACAAGGGCCCCAGTCCCTGATCTAGCCACACAGCCTCACAGCATGATGGGACCTCCACTACATTTTACAGTAGAGCCTTATGTCCTGCCTCTATTCAGATATACTTACTAGCTGACCAAACAGTTTTGATTTACTCCAACCCTTTTGAAGAAACAAATTCCATACATTTTCTAGCCTATGCATCTTGTTTGAGTTTTTCCACAATAGATCAGAGAATCGTAAATCTGCTATTTGCAAGTTCTGATTGTATACCTTGCTCCATCTCAAAATACTTAAAGAATTTCCCAAAACTGTTTTCAGTGGTGTCACAAAAACGACCATCAAACATTGAAAAGGTTTGGGGCAGCCACCCATATAATTGTTCCCAGCTGCAAAACTGATTCATTATCAAAGACATGTTCATTCAACCGAGTCCAAAACAGAACTGATTCTCTGGAGACAAAATGGTGGCTTTAAAGGCCAGTACAGGATGTGACGTCATTGGCTGCCCCAGAGTCAGGTGGGATTTCCCTAGAATGGTCTGCAAAAGATTGAGAAGGAAAATTAGTGCACTTCGCCACCCACTTGTCTGGCATAGAATTACATGTATTCAAGCCCTTTAGCTGTCTCCTAAACACACGTGTGTGACAGTGGGTTTCACATTTTGTAAAATTACATCCAAAACAAACTTTAGAATCAAAAATGTATTGAAAATGAAATTAAAAAGTTTAAGTTTTGTTTGTATCGTGTGTCATTCTTAAGTCGTTAAAAAGTTTCAACAAAGACCTCAGTTGTGAAATAGTATATTACTTTAAGTGAAAATAAAAAGTAAATGTGCACAATAACAATATGTGTGACTGTTTGTGACATACCTTATCATAAGGGAGGAGGGCAATGTCGTGATCCAGTGTTGGCAGAACTCTAATATCTTACTCTGGTAATATGGAAAATATACTATAAATTAACTTTTTCTCTTTTTATTATTCCAGTGTAATTTAATATTCACTCTGCCTGCAGTGTGTTGATCCAAAGGGGTGGGGGCCTCACACTGCCACTGAGTTGGTCTATTTTAAGGTCAGAGGTGCCCCAAGCTTGTACTGAGGAATTAAGTACATTGGTCATGTTGTTGGGATCCTCGCCTTTTTTGAAATTTTCGGAGCCTTCTTTGTCTTTTTGACCAATTTGTTTGGATTTTTTGTTTTGTTTTGTATTTTTTTAATATTTTTTTTCTGTTTCCTAGATTTTGCTTTTGCTATAACAAATTTGGCTTTGTTCTAGATATACCTAAACCTGTTTCCATTTTCCTTTCAATTTTTTGGGAATGTTGCATTGCTCATTTAAGTTTTTTGCTAAATATACTGTAATACATTTAAAAAAATATTATGTTTGTTCAGGCTTTCCAGGAGTTTTGTGGTCTGTAACCAAAACCAAAGTGTTTAATCAGAAACAAGGCATGTTAGTCATTTTCATATTATGTGGGCACACTAGAATTGTAAAGAATTTGGTAAATTCAGGCCTATTACACATTTGCTGAACATTTTTATTGATTATTGTGAGTTGATCTGGGCGGCACGGTGGCACAGTGGTAGCGCTGCTGCCTCGCAGTTAGGAGACCTGGGTTCGCTTCCCGGGTCCTCCCTGCATGGAGTTTGCATGTTCTCCCCGTGGGTTTCCTCCGAGCGCTCCGGTTTCCTCCCACAGTCCAAAGACATGCAGTTTAGGTGGATTGGCGATTCTAAATTGGCCCTAGTGTGTCCTGCGGTGGGTTGGCACCCTGCCCAGGATTGGTTCCTGCCTTGTTGGCTGGGATTGGCTCCAGCAGACCCCCGTGACCCTGTGTTCGGATTCAGCAGGTTAGAAAATGGATGGATGGATGTGAGTTGATCCAAAAATACAGAAACTGGCATTACAATCTTTGCTTTTATAACATTTAAAAGTATTTTAAGAAAGGAGATCCTATTTAAAGAATTGTGTTTTTCAAGTTGAACTTATTTCTTCACAGACTTGGTATATATACCTTTGCCATGAAAAAATTGTTTTCTAAAGTCAAACGTTTTCTAGAAATTTTAAAAAATACATAGTACTAGGGGGCGGCACGGGTTCGCTTCCCAGGTCCTCCCTGCGTGGAGTTTGCATGTTCTCCCCGTGTCTGCGTGGGTTTCCTCTGGGCGCTCTGGTTTCCTCCCACAATCCAAAGACATGCAGGTTAGGTGGATTGGCAATTCTAAATTGGCCCTAGTGTGTGCTTGGTGTGTTTGTGTGTGTCCTGCGGTGGGTTGGCACCCTGCCCAGGATTGGTTCCCTGCTCCAGCAGACCCCCGTGACCCTGTATTCGGATTCAGCGGGTTAGAAAATGGATGGATGGATGGATAGTACTAGGGTGTTAGCCATTATGAATGTGGTGAGAAGTCAAGAAAAATGACACCCTTTATTGGCTACCTAAAAAGATTACAATATGCAAGCTTTCGAGGCAACTTAGGCCCCTTCTTCAGGCAAGATGTAATACAGAAACTGGAGTTCCCTGTGTTTATATACACACTAGGACAAGAAACAACATTGAAAAATCTTTAAGTGAGACATCTTAAATGAAAAAAATGAATAGACCTCTTCAGGCTAATATTTATTTAACAAGACAGAAGAACAATGCATAATCAAAATATTTTGATAAGATAACTGTCCAACAAAGTCTTTTGAAGTTTCTGGGGAGTTTTTCCATACTATGTGGGTCTGTAGACAGTTTTTCTGGGTCAGTGATGCAAACAATCCTCATACCTCGCCATAAAATTCTTGTCTCTGCTCAAACCATGTCGTAATGTATTAAATTTTAGCATGAGTTTGACTTCCCATTCTTTTCTCTCTTGCTGTGTTCTGAAGTTGCCCATAAGCACTGTGACTTTAAAGTCCCTCTCACAGTGTCCATGGCTGTTGAAGTGGGCCGCTACAGGAACATCTGTGTTGCCATGCTTGATGTGGAAGCTGTGTAAATTCATTTTCTGGCAGAGTGTTTGTCCAGTTTCTCCCACATAGAGTGCAGTGTCAGGACATTTCATGCAGAGAATTAGGTAGACCACATTAGATGATCTGCAGGAAAATGATCCCTTTATGCGATGTTCTAGTCGGCAGTGTGGTATAATTATACGGTCTGTATTATAAATGTGAGCACACATTTTACATCTTTTCTATAGGCAGGGAGATGTGCCATTTTCTGTTGGTTCACTTAGGGAGCTTCGGATTATTAGTTACTGCAGGTTTGGTGGTTGTCTGTATGCCAGGAGGGGAGGTTTAGGAAATACATTTTTCAAAAACATTCCTTTAAACTGAAAGTATTTATTGAAAAAAGTGAAAACTTGTTAAAAAAATAAAAACGAATATCTAAAAAGATACATTTCCAAGCAAACATTCCAGGACATTACCAAAAAACAGCAAAAATATCAAAAAACAGAATCAAAAAAGAAAGCATATACTATTATAGGTTTGCAAAAGAGGAACGGAAAATAGAAGTTACAACTAATGCTACCGTACTGGCAGTGAGTTTTCTATATGCTGGGGGCAGTCCCATAGCGGCAGCATTAGTAGGCGCCAACCCTTTAGGCTCAGCATAAACGTGAGATGGAAGAGACATAGAATAAATAAATTTGTAACACTTAAATAATGCAAGTAAACTGACATACAAAATACTCATTAAAGAACAATAAAATACAGAAAATGAGAAAATGAACACTTTTTTGAAGCATAAATTACAAAAGAATATACAAAGACATTAAAGCAAAACAGTAAATCAAAAGGCACGAGCCAAGGATGAAAGCCTGGCTATGACATAACACATGGAACTTGCTGCACACATATGGGCTACCGACACTGAATAGCTCTGAGATCCTGACAGTATTTGAACAGAGACCCTTTTTCTTTTTCGTTTAAGGCATCTGACACGCTCCTCACTATATATACATCTTTGAGGCCATTCAGCCATGTCAGTCGGTCATGTCTTTAGACTCACCCTCATCCCTTGTCTTATGTAGTGGGAGAGTGGATCAAACTCATTTCATTTGCAATAGCCCAATGTGGATTATTCTCCTGGTTGAAATACATTTTCACAGCTGAATGCCTACATTTTCAATCAACAAATAATGGACTGGATTTCTTACATTTTCAAAAGTGTAAAAGACTTAAAAGAGCAACAAAGCAGAAAGAAAAAGCCAAGTTCAGATGCACAGATCAACAGAATGAATCATGGGGTTAATTGTGGTATAGATTTTCTGCCGTTGGTTAAAACTTTCAACCAGTGAAAGAAATTATACTTTGTAGGAGAGATCAAGTACATACAGTAACTCAGCCAAAGCACTGCACAGCCTGTCACTGCCAGTGAAAACAATTATTGTGCCACTTTAATCAAGTTCTATTAAAAGACCCCTCATTGGAAATTGATTTCATCTCCTTCTATAAAAGTCATCTAGTGGATGTAAGTTCCCATTGAGTTGTTCTTTGTTTCCCAGGCATTGCATGAGACGATCAAATCTCAGTGAGCTTAAGTGAAGAAGGCGTCTTGCTAAAATTGTTGAGACATTTCAATCATCTTAACCTGCAGCAGAAGGTGCTGCAAGGTAAGTAGTGACAAATCTTTCTGAGAGACAAACAAGAATTATGATAAAAGGGTAATTTTATTGCACTTGTCAGGTGCATTAACATTCACTGTGATTACTAAATTCATGCTTGAACACCTAAGACATCTACTGTTCTTGTCATTCAAGGAAACATTTAGATTTCTTTCTATTTTTGTAATTACCGTCTTTTAGAAGGAGCTGCAAAGTGTTTGCTTTTTGTAAATTTGCTTGTAGTGCATACTGTATATGCGGTACATCCTGTAACATTTCCAAATGTTTAGGGAAATCCATTGTATTACTAATAAAATTAGATGTGCTGAAGTAATGGTTGTGTCATGAAGTGCTCACTGATTTGGGGTGGAAACACTTGCCATTTTAAACATAGACTGGTACTGATGATCACATCCAGCCTAACGTATAAAGGTGGTACAGTTTGTTAGCTGTGAGCTTCCAGAGATGACTTGTTATTGCAAACTATTTTCTGTCTCTCTCTGAACTGGGGCATGCATGGTTAAATACCAAGGGAGTTAGTGGGTAATCAATTGCCTCTTATGAACTGTAGAGAATCATATTGCATGTCTATCACGTACAACAGTTTGCACTTGCCAGACACCCATAAACAGTTTAGTCTTACTATCCATGCATCTCTCAATCCATTTTCTAAACTTCTTTTCCTGGCTGTCAGAATTTGACCTGGACTCCATTCATGGCCACTGCTTTCATGGGTGTAAGGCTTTTGTCTATCCCTTTATTAAAATTTGCCCAAGTGCCCATGATTATTATTATATGGCGTTACACATGTGCACAAGGGAGGCAGCTAAAGGGGGTGGCGGAGTGTACTGATCCTTTCTCTCCACTGCAGACCAATTACAGTAAATTCCGCCTGCTCTCAATGATGTCACTTCCGGTTCCAGGCCCAATGATGTCACTTCCAGTTCTGGCCCTGATGACCTCACTTCCTCTACTCTCCCTTAAAACCACCATCATTACCTCATGAAGTTAGTTCTGTTTTGGACTCTAATGTGTACACATATGTACTCTTTATTCAACACTTTTGCAGCTAGGAAAAATTATACTGGTGGCTGCCCCAAGCCTTTTTGCGACTCTCTTGCCTCATGTTTGACAATGGTGTGTTAAGGCATTCAAGTTCCTGCTTACCCTCATTGCTTCCAAATTTGCTGCCTCCTTGCCTTCCCCCTTTATGTTTCCAGTGTTGCTAACAATGGTGTGTGTGACGTACTTATGGGGTTATTTGAATATGGCGATGCCAGTTCACTTTCATCCAAGTGTTCAGATAAATGAAACTAGAAATACTAAATGTGCATCAGCAGTTGTTTAAGGAACATTTGTTAAGGAAGTTTGGTCAGGTGCGGAAAGGTCTTCAGACAGCAAGAAGAAAGTTTGGGGGGTCGCTTTTATTGTCGATGGACAACAAAAAATAAAATAAAGCAAGTAATTGGTCTTTAGCATATGTCCTGTATGTGGGAAATCAAGTAAAGAAGGCTTTTTTAGAAGATTATAGTAGCTTCTAGTAGAGCTCTGTCCAGCGGCTTGCTTTGGCCAGTAAATGACTCCTCCTTCCAGGATACCCGGTATCTTCCGGGCAGCTTTTAGGCATTGTGGGGAAAGAAGGAGATGACAAGGTTAGCAGTAGCGCCTCCTCTCATCTCAGCAGGTTATTACATACTTCAACTGAGCCTGCGAGGAGGTCTTCGAATGCATAAGTGTGACAGCATTTAGGAATATTTTTCAATGAATTTTTAAACCGTGAGTTTTGTTTTGAAATTTTGATTTTGATGATCAAATTCTCTAACTTCTTAGTTTTAACCTGTGTCAATTTCTTTGACAATTATGTGCTTTGATCTTATCATTGTTTTTCCTGATCCTTTTCTACACAATAAGTCATTTGGGATGAACTCTATAATCAGCTCACAACACTTTCTCCTCATTTCCTGTTTGTCATTAAGCCTTTGACAGTTTTTTGATTGTGGAGAATTGTACAATTGTTTCAATTTATTTTCTGTGCATTTTGAATTACACAAAAAATATTTTTATTGATGTCACCACAGCAACATTTTGTTTAGTGATCCGGGTCACGTTCACCATATGATCACCATATGATCAGGGGTGTTTTGTAATTAGCAGCAATGTTTGATTGATATCATGTGACTATTGGATGTTCAATGTGTGACATCATCAGTGTGCCCTATTTGAAATGGCAGTGCACTGATTTCTTCATCCAATTCCAATGATAAAGTCTGTTAACCTGCTGTGAATGTAGTCAAAAGTGATTAGCAAAATAGCTGAGTTTCATTATGCAAACAGTTTTGTGAAATTATCCGTAAAATTAATTTTGCAATTATAAAATGTGAAAATTATTACAATGACATTTTAAAAGTTTTTTGGAATGGAAAGCCAAGAATATTGCTCCATAAGGAATATTCTGCAGCCAAAATTGCTATCCTCTTATATGATTGCCCTCCATTGCTGCTGCTGCTTCTTTGACCTTTCATATGGCTTCACGCATTCTCTATGCACTGCCTGCCTGCGTGTTCATGCCATCATGCTGAGAAGGCTCCTGTCAATCATGGAGAATCCACTGAACAGTATCATCTCCAGGCAGAGGAGCAGCTTCAACGACAGACTGCTGTCACTGTCCTGCTATACTGACAGACTGAAGAGATCGTTCCTCCCCTAGAAATGCGACTCTTCAATTCCACCCAGGGGGGTAAACGTTAACATTATACAAAGGTATTGTCTGTTATACCTGCATTTTTATCAATCTTTAATTTAATATTGTTTTTTATCAGCATACTGCTGCTGGAGTATGTGAATTTCCCCTTGGGGTTAATAAAGTATCTATCTATCTATCACTTCTGCCTTGTACTGCACAGGTCAGAACTTGGTAACTTTGTCTGTGCTCAATCTCTCCGTCTCAGTAAGCCAACCCAAGCCCGAATTCATCTTGAGTCTCACCGGCAGTCACACACCCAGGCTGATGGATTTTAGCAGCGAAAAAACACCTGAGAAGTCCTAGTAGGTTAAGACCTCTCTTAGCTTTCCACATTCTACACCAGAATAAATGGTATCATGCTTTTGACAACAGAGAAGAAGGTTGCAGATGACATGAAAGTACATATGGTAATGGCATTAATTTGAATGGTTGTGAAACACCATTTATTTTCGCTAATTGTTTTGCAAAGTGTAAATTCAAGTTTTGGTGCAAATTCAGATTTGCATGAATCATTTTGCTCCTCACTATCAACAGGCTTTAAAGGTCTGCTGGCAGCTTCTGATTCATAATGTGCCATATTTGTCCTGCCATTTTTTCATTCTGTGTACGTGCTGGTTTCACATGTCTCCTGCACCTCAGTTTTTTCATCCTTTTGTATTTTGTTTTTGTTCTTTTTACTCCATTGTTGAATTTGAGTTTTATTTCTGGAACTGATTTTTTTTTACTTGTTAATGATACAGTCTTAGTTTCTTCTGCTAGTTTAATTAATTCCTGTGTGTGTTCTGTCAATTACGTTATTACATTAATTGTTAAGATGAAGGGAAGGACCTCTAGTTGGGTAGTGGCCTTCAGGTGCTGCAAATCATTTTGACTGCAATACCCATAGGTTATAAAAACAATCAAGATAGTCACTACTGCAGTGAAGTGGCCATTGAGCCGTAGGGGGTTCATTTGCTCCCTTTTTGCTTTGTTTCTTTTTATTTTGGTGTGACCAATGGCTTTTCATCAATCCTTTTTTGGCTTCTTTGTTTTAACTTTGGCTTTATCATTTAGGTGTTTAGAGGTTGGTCTCCGAGCTACTAGGCAACAATGCCGTGAGTTTAATTCTGGCCATGACTGCAAAAACATTTTAGATCAGGGCTCTGGCAGGTTGCTTCTGTGCATTCCATCAGATTTAAAGGGACAGGCTTCTTGGCAGCCATCACTCTGCCTGTCTTTAAAGAGCATCAATAACTCACTCCTCCTGCTCTGGTACCATATGCTGCCACCAAAATGGTTGGAGAAAATAACAATCTCCAGCTTTAAAGGAGTACCATAGCCTTATATCTCATGTCCTGGGATAATGTGCTGTTGTCTGTTGGTGAAGAGTTCTTAAATTGTCCTGTTCACCCTCCTAAGCCACTCTTCACCTTCAGAAGCTCAGCCTTTCCTGGTAGTTGTTGAATTACCTTCAATCTAATGTCCTGGGAGAATATTGTGCAGCACCTCCCAGATCACAAACTTTTTTTTTTATATATATTTATATTTTATTGTAATCATTCCATACAAATAGATCAATTTTTTTTTACAAAAAATAGGATTGAAATCAAATCAAACCCCACTCCTGAGAAAGACAGCATGGCCAACAGAGTAAAACTTAGAACTAGTAAAAATAAGTAAATTGATGAGTTTAATAATTGGATAAAGATAATTGGAGAAGAAAAAGAAATGAGAAGAGACTCTGCTTCCTCAGAGCTTTAAGAGCTTAATCTAAAATGTTATTGATTAGATCCTGCCATATTTTTTAAAAATTCTGCACAGATCCTCTACACGAGAATCTGACTTTTTCCAATTTCAAACAGTATAAAATATCAGTTACCCACTGACTTAAAAGAGGAGAGTTAGGATTCTTCCAGTTGAGCAAGATAAGTCTGTGTGCCAATAGTGAAGTAAAGGCAATCACAGTTTGTTTGTCCTTCTCCACTTTAAGCCCATCTGGAAGAACATCAAACACAGCTGTTAGTGGATTAGGAGGGGTTACGACACCAATGGCTGTCTGAAAGGCATTTAAAGATTTTGGTCCAGAATGATGTTAATTTGGTGCAGGCCCAAAACATGTGGCCCAATGAGGCTGGGACTTGATTGCAACGTTCTCGCAAGTTGGACCTTGCCCTTGAAACATTTTGGACAATTTTAAGCGAGACAGATGTGCTCGATATATAATTTTGAGTTGAATAATTGTATGCTTTGCACATATGGAGCATGAGTGAGTTCTCTGCATTGTTACCTTCCACTCCTTTTCTAATATGTTGAGTGAGAGATCCTTTTCCCATTGTCTTCTTGGATCGTTGAAAGGGAAGGACTGTAAAATGGTTTTATACAGTGGTGTGAAAAACTATTTGCCCCTTCCTGATTTCTTATTCTTTTGCATGTTTGTCACACAAAATGTTTCTGATCATCAAACACATTTCACCATTAGTCAAATATAACACAAGTAAACACAAAATGCAGTTTTTAAATGATGGTTTTTATTATTTAGGGAGAAAAAAAATCCAAACCTACATGGCTCTGTGTGAAAAAGTAATTGCCCCCTTGTTAAAAAATCACCTAACTGTGGTGTATCACACCTGAGTTCAATTTCCTGATTACTGCCACACCTGTTTCAATCAAGAAATCACTTCAATAGGAGCTGCCTGACACAGAGAAGTAGACCAAAAGCACCTCAAAAGCTAGACATCATGCCAAGATCCAAAGAAATTCAGGAACAAATGAGAACAGAAGTAATTGAGATCTCTCAGTCTGGTAAAGGTTAGAAAGCCATTTCTAAAGCTTTGGGGCTCCAGTGAACCACAGTGAGAGCCATTATCCACAAATGGCAAAAACATGGAACAGTGGTGAACCTTCCCAGGAGTGGCCGGCCGACCAAAATTACCCCAAGAGCAGAGACGACTCATCCGAGAGGTCACAAAGACCCCAGGACAACGTCTAAAGAACTGCAGGCCTCACTTGCCTCAATTAAGGTCAGTGTTCACGACTCCACCATAAGAAAGAAACTGGGCAAAACGGCCTGCATGGCAGATTTCCAAGACGCAAAACCACTGTTAAGCAAAAAGAACATTAGGGCTCGTCTCAATTTTGCTAAGAAACATCTCAATGATTGCCAAGACTTTTGGGAAAATACCTTGTGGACTGATGAGACAAACGTTGAACTTTTTGGAAGGCAAATGTCCCGTTACGTCTGGCGTAAAAGGAACACAGCATTTCAGAAAAAGAACATCATACCAACAGTAAAATATGGTGGTGGTAGTGTGATGGTCTGGGGTTGTTTTGCTGCTTCAGGACCTGGAAGGCTTGCTGTGATAGATGGACCCATGAATTCTACTGTCTACCAAAAAATCCTGAAGGAGAATGTCCGCCATCTGTTCGTCAACTCAAGCTGAAGCGATCTTGGGTGCTGCAACAGGACAATGACCCAAAACACACCAGCAAATCCACCTCTGAATGGCTGAAGAAAAACAAAATGAAGACTTTGGAGTGGCCTAGTCAAAGTCCTGACCTGAATCCAATTGAGATGCTATGGCATGACCTTAAAAAGGCGCTTCATGCTAGAAAACCCTCAAATAAAGCTGAATTACAACAATTCTGCAAAGATGAGTGGGCCAAAATTCCTCCAGAGCTGTAAAAGACTCATTGCAAGTTATCGCAAACGCTTGATTGCAGTTATTGCTGCTAAGGGTGGCCCAACCAGTTATTAGGTTCAGGGGGCAATTACTTTTTCACACAGGGCCATGTAGGTTTGGATTTTCTTTTCTCCCTAAATAATAAAACCATCATTTAAAAACTTCATTTTGTGTTTACTTGTGTTATATTTGACTAATGGTTAAATGTGTTTGATGATCAGAAACATTTTGTGTGACAAACATGCAAAAGAATAAGAAATCAGGAAGGGGCAAATAGTTTTTCACACCACTGTATATTGCAGAAATGCTGTTTGAGTCCTCCAAACTAAGCAATATTTTTTCCAGCAAAGAGGAAGGTGGGAGTTGAGGAAAATCGGGCAGGTTCTGTTTAACAAAGTTTCTGATTTGAAGATAGTGAAAGAAATGTATTGCTGGAAAGTTAAATTTGGAATGTAATTGTTCATAGGATGCAAAGATTCAGCGTTGTCTGCAAAGACGTTGTCTATGTGCAGATCTCTAAGTGATTTAATCCCAAATGTTTTCCAGATATTAAAAGTTGCATATGTTTGCAAGGGTTGAAAAAGGTGGTTCTCATGCAGAGGTGCCACAGATAAAATATTCTCCATCTTAAAATGCTTTCTACATTGGTTCCATATTCTGAGTGAGTGAAACACAATTAGGTTGTTAGTATATTAGGCGATAACTTGCATTTATAGGGGCACAAAGCAGGGAATATAAAGAAGTACTGCTGGATTTTATTTCTATTGCGCACCAAGACTGTGTATGTTCGTCTATTTGTGTCCATGTCCAGGTTTTTATAGCTTGTATGTTTGCTGCCCAGTAATAAAACTGAAAGTTAGGTAGAGCCATGCCACCTTCTGCCTTAGGTCTTTCTAGGGTCACTCTTTGGATACGTGGATGTTTTAAATTCCAAATAAATGAGGTTATGATTGAATCTAATTGCTTAAAAAATTATTTATTGATGTATATTGGAATGTTTTGAAATAAAAAGAGAAGCTTAGGAAGAATATTCATTAATTCTTCCAGCTAGAGTGAGATGAAGGGTCGACCATCTATGCAAGTCTTGCTTAATTTTTTTCCGTACAAACGGCAAAATTTTGTTGATAATGAGCTTTATGTTTACCCCTAGATATTTAAACTGATCTGCAATAGTAAAAGGGAAGGAGTCCAATCTAATATTGTATGCTTGAGAATTCACTGGGAAGAGCACACTTTTATTCAAATTAATTCTGAGACCAGAAATCTTTGAAAATTCTGTAAGTGCTGTTAGGACTGCAGACACAGTATTCTGTGGGTCTGATATATACAGTACCATATCATCTGCATATAGAGAAATTTTCTGTTCAAGTCCTTCTCTGATAATCCCCTTTACCTGATAAGCATTTCGACAGTGAACTGCCAGTGGTTCAATGGCGATTGCAAAAAGCTGGGGTGACAAGGGGCATCCTTGTCTGGTACCACGTTATAGTTTAATCAACATTTATTTATATATCACATATTCATACAAAAAAATGTAGCTCAAAGTGCTTTACAAAATGAATAGAAAAAGAGAAGACACAATAAAAAATAAATATAAGTCAACATTAATTAACATAGAATAAGTAAGGTCCGATGGCCAGGGTGGACAGAAAAAACAAAAAAAAAACTCCAAAAGCTGGAGAAAAAAAAAAATCTGTAGGGTTTCCAGACCACGAGACCGTCAAGTCCCCTCTGGGCAATCTACCTAACATAAGTCAAACAGTCCTCTTCGTATTTAGGGTTTTCATGGAAGGACCTGATGATGATGGTCACGTAGACTTCTGGCTTTCAGTCCATCAATGTTTAAAGTAGTCTGAACAAATGTTGTTAATATAAACTGAAGCTTCTGGATTGGTATACAGTAGTTTGATCCATGCACAAATGTTCAGGCCAAACCCACATTTCTCTAATGTAGTGAAAAGATAGTGCCATTAAATCATATCAAATGCTTTTTCTGCATCCAACGATAATAATATCTCTGGGGTGTTTGACTTTGTGTGTGAATATATTACATTAAACAGGCATTGAAGATTGGAAGCTAATAAATCCAGTTTGATCTTGTGAGATTACTGAAGGCAGCACTTTCTCCATCCTTCTAGCTAGGACTTTGGAGAGTATCTTGACATCATTATTCAGAAGTGAAATTGGTCTGTATGATGCACATTGTAATAAGTCCTTATTTTGTTTAGGAAAGACAGTGATTAACGCTTGGCGAAAAGTTTGAGGTAGAATTTGATTGTCTCTAGCTTCTGTGAATGTTGCCAACAAGAGGGGAGCTAGCTGAGTGGAAAATTTCTTATAAAATTCGGCAGGGTAGCCATCAGGGCCTGCTGCTTTCCCACTCTGAAGTGACTTTATAGCATCTAGTAATTCTGATAGTTCCAACGGTTTATCCAATTCCTCTGCACTAAGAGTATCTATTTGTGGTATCTGTAATGCATCCAGAAATACATTAGGTTGTGGGTTGTCTTCTTAAAACTCAGTAGAATATAAGGATTTATAGTAGTCTCTAAATGTGTGCATTATATTTTTATGGTCAATGATTTTGTCTCCGTTCGGGTTGGTGATTGCTGGGATTGCATTGCGATCTTCTTGCTTGTGGATTTATTGAGCTTATTAGCTTTCTCTCTGTCTTCATAGTAATGATGTCTTGATTTAAAAATTAGTTGTTCAGTTTCTTTAGTTGTTAAGAGATTGAGCTCTGAATGCAGAGCCTGCCTTTTCCTATGAAGGGCCTCACTTGGACACCTGGCATGTTCTTGATCTATTCTAGCAATTTTGCTGGTTAGCTCTGATATCTTCTTGGTTTCTAATTTATTTTTGTGGGAAAGATTTAAATAATCGGTCCTCTTAGGAAGGCCATCAGGGTTTCCCAAAGTATTCCTGCAGAGACCTCTGAGGATGTATTTGTCACTAGAAAAAAACTGATTTGTTTTGATATAAATTTTGTACAGTTCTTGTCTGGTAATAAAAGTGGGTTAAGAGGCCATCTGCGAGATGAGTATGAGGGGCATAGTGATTTTAGCTCCAAGATCAGAGGGGCACGGTCGGAAATAACAATAGCGTCATACTTGCAAGATTTAATCATAGGCAAGAAATTATTATCTATAAAGAAATAATCAATTCTTGAGTAGCAAGGATGCACTGGTGAGTAGAAGGAATATGTTCTTGAGTTTGAATTTAGAAACCTTCAGGTTTCTCTGATAAGTTGTGGTCAGTTACAAACTGTGTAATTGTCTTTGCAGTGTTAGATGTCATCACCCCTGTGACAAGAGACCTATCTAAGAGTGGATTTAAAATACAATTAAAGGCCCCAGCCATTATAAGTTTATGAGTGTTCACATTGGCAATGGATGTAAATATATTTTGCATGAATTCCCTATTATCTACATTTGGTGTATAAACATTTATTAAAATCACTTTACAGTTAAATAAATTACCTATGACAATCACATATCTCCCTTCAGGATCAGATACTACATGTCATACCACAAATGAGACTGTTCTATGTATAATAATTTCCACAACTCTAGTTTTCTTTGTAAAGCTGGAATGGAGCATTTGGCCACTCCAGTCTTTTTGCAGCCGGAACTGATCCATGCTTAATAAGTGGGCCTCCTGTAAAAATACTATTTTAGCATTTAGACCTGTTAGGTGAGAGAATACTTTCTTTCTCTTTAATTCATGATTAAGGCCTTTAATATTCCAGCTCACAAAGTTAACTGCCCCATCATGGAGACATTGATTCTGAACTTTTGATGTTATTTTGTAGTCTTAATTGGAAGTGAGACAGCTTTGACCTTAATTTCCAATTTTCCTAGTAGTTATTGCCATGCAGCCTATTGTTACATTGGTAATTATAATTATAAGGATTAAAAGGATAGATTAGATATAGCTTGCTCTCTTTCTCTCCCCTTTATCCAGTCACCCACAACCCCCGTTTTGCTTCCCCACGTGAGGCTGGACCCCACTTCACAAAGTCCCAGTCTTCTGACATACCTAGAGACAGAGCACGTCCAAAACAAAACAAGCCCCCCAGGAGCAGCATTTGAGGATTAAAAATAGAGATATCTATTGCTGATAAGGTCTAAATATTATAAGCTTAAAATATAATCTTCAACAGTCTTGAAATATTAAGACAGTAAACCCAGGGAATGGTGTTAAAAAGTGGTCCTGGATAAGCATAGTAAATCCTAATGCAATAATAATAATAACAATAAACCAAGGGTATGAGCGAGCGGAAGCAGAGAGCGGATCAGCGAGCGGAAGCAGAGAGCGGATCAGCGGAAGCAGAGAGCGGATCAGCGAGCGGAAGCAGAGAGCGGCGGCGTCTCCCACAGGCACGTAGCCCTTTGAAAGCACTCGAGCAAGTTCACCTGAGGTAAAGCCGCAGCTGACCAGTAGAAATAACCGGCAGTGAGAAATTAAAGTCGATCGCTAGCGGGTGGTGGAAACTTAAAGCGACGGTGATTCAGCTCAACACGGAAAGCAGAAGCACCTATAAAACGGCAAAGATGACTTCAACATTTAATGTAAGTTCTATCTGCTCTCTGCCCATCGAGGGCACGTTTATATGTTGTGTGTCCTGCAGTATGTACAGCTCAGGTTTTCCGGCCGACAGTGCAGATAGCTTCACCTGCCAAAAATGTTTAGTTAATTTAGAGTTGGTCGGGAAAATACGCGAATTGGAGGACCGCGTTAGGAATCTGATAGCGATTAGGCAAACCGAAAATTGGATCGACTCGGTTTGTTTAGACAATTCGCTACATCTGATTCGCTTCAGTCTCCAGGTCCCACTGTAGTCAGTGCGAGGCCGAAATCAGCAGCACCAATTCAGCCACAGGGCGAGTGGGTAACAGTAAGACGGGGGTCTAAGAATCCAAAATTTAGTCCCCAGCACCCAGGTCACCAATTCGACCCAGAACAGGTTCTCAGCTCTCGCAGCGCCTGTGGAAACTGAGAATAATAAAGTGCTCATAATTGGCGATTCCATAGTGCGGAATGTTAGAATTCCAAACTATGTTAAACCAGCAGTTAATGTTAAGTGCCTTGCAGGGGCCAAGATTTCTGGCATAAAGGCCGCATTGGACCGTGTTGCCGACGATGAAGTATCTACCTTATTGCTGCATGTCGGCACTAATGATATTTATTTACAGCAATCTGAGGTATTAAAGCGAACTTCATCTCTATGCACCAAAGCTAAAACAAAATGTCGGAATTTAATTGTATCTGGTCCCTTACCAAGATTGTATAGAGGGATGTGATTTATAGCAGATTGCATTCCTTTCACTGCTGGCTAGAAACCTGGTGTGCAAATAAAAGCATAGCATTTGTGAACAATTGGGATGATTTTTGGGAAAGGCCTGGATTTTTCAGAAGAGATGGTCTTCATCCTAACTGGAGGGATCTTATGTATTATCCCAAAATATGGCAGCAAAACTGCCTGGTTGACTGATTAGAGCACCATCCAGGCCGCAGTCATGTGATCTTAAATCACAGGCTGTTGTTTATCCCACCTGTTATTTTCCTGAAGCTGTTACCCATAATCCCTGTTGTGGGGCATCCAGTAAATTTAGTCTTGAAACAAACCATAAATTAATTGATAACCAAAAAATAAGGTGTATAATTAGACCAAGGGATAAAACCAGACACTCCACCAGGGGCATCTGTAATAGAAATTTAATTCAAATTAAAACAAAAAATATATCAGCAGTTCAGAAAGAACCATGCAGTTTTAAATGCTGTTTATTGAACATTCGCTCTCTTGGCACTAAAGCTGTTTTGGTAAATGATATATATTAAGTACAAAATCTGATCTGTGTCTTCTTACTGAAACCTGGCTTAGTAAATGTGACACTGTTCCCTAGCTGAGGCGTCACCAGATGGATACTGTTCCTTCATAAGTCTAGAGATTCTGGTCGAGGAGGAGGCCTTGGAATAATTCATTGTAACAAAATGCAAATCACTCCTAAAAATTTAGGCAACTTTACATCCTTTGAGGCATTCATTTTAAATATTAAAACAGATTCCAACACAATTATAGTGCTAGTCTACAGACCACCAGGGCCATATTCATTGTTCATGACTGAATTTAGCAACCTTCTGTCTGATTTGGCTATAAATTATGATCACGTAGTTCTGATGGGGATTTTAATGTACACATTGATGTGGAAACTGACACTTTTAGCAAATGTTTTACTTATTTGTTAAATTCAGTAGGATTTTGTCAGATTGTCAAAGGTCCAACTCATAATCATAACCATACATTAGATTTAATTATAACTTACAAAGTTGAAATTCAAAATTTAAATATTACTCCATTAAATGTAGTTATTTCCGATCACTTCTTAATTACGTTTGATTTAGTTCTGCCCATGCCAGCACTCGCAGATTAAAACAAAGACAGTGCGACATCTAGATTGTAATTCTGCTTCAAAATTTATAGATACCTTGAGTAAGTCGAGTGTAATTGTGGAAAACCATTTAGATCAGTTAACATCAAATGTAAACGTGGAAAACAATTTAGATCAGCTAACATCACATTATAATGTGACCTTGAGAGATGCTCTGGACACAGTGGCTCCCCTAAAACAAAAGTGATCAAAGCACATAGAAACTCTCCCTGGTTTAATGAAAATACTCGAGCTCTTAAATTAGAGTGTCGAAAACTGGAGCAGATGGAGAACAACAAAGCTACATGTCTTTCAAATTGCATGGACAGAGAGTGTTAATAAATATAAAAAAGCCCTCTTTAAAGCTCGCTCAGAATACTATTCTACATTAATAGATAGCAATAATAAAAATCCTAGGGTACTTTTTAGAGCAGTGGCTAAATTAACAAATGGGAATTCAGATCAACAGTGCAAAATACCAACAGATATTAGCAGTACAGACTTTATGAACTTCTTCAATGAGAAAATTAAAAATATAAGATCCCAGATCTCAGCATCACAGTACAAACCAAATACTAGCTTAGCAGACCCTGTCTCACATTGCATTCAGCACTTTAATAATTTTAATCCTGTAACTGAGCAGGAAGTCTTAACTTTAATTACTAAAATGAAGCCCACTACTTGTTCCCTAGATCCAGTGCCAACAAAACTAGTAAAAGTGCAATGGATGTTCTTGCAGCACCTATTCTAATCATTATCAATAGTTCATTATTGCATGGCACAGTACCTGATGCACTAAAAGTGTCAGTCATTAAACCTTTACTTAAAAAGTCAGACCTAGACCCACACATACTAAATAACTATAGGCCTATTTCAAATTTACCATTTCTCTCTAAAATACTAGAGAAAGTAGTCGCCAGTCAGCTTCAGTCACACCTTACGCATTACAATTTATTTGAGAAATTCCAGTCTGGCTTTCGACTGGTCATAGTACAGAAACGGCACTAACACGGGTTGTAAATGACATTCTGATATCCTCTGATGAAGGAAATTCCACTGTAATTATGTTGTTGGACTTAAGTGCAGCATTTGACACCATTGACCATTCTATTTTACTGCACAGGCTAGAAAACGATGTTGGGCTTACAGGCCCGTGCTCGCTTGGTTCAGTTCTTATTTATCAAATCGATTCCAGTATGTACAGAAATGTGCTGACAGTACTCCATCATTATACACAGAAGTTCAATATGGTGTCCGCAGGGCTCAGTACTGGGACCTTTACTGTTTTCACTTTACATGCTTCCACTGGGATCTCTCATTAGGAAACATAATGTTAATTTTCACTGTATGCAGATGACACCCAGTTATACCTTTCATTTAAATCAAATGAAGTTTCTCCGATGTTGTCTTTAATTAGTTGTGTTAGTGAATTAAAGGAATGGATGAATGAGAACTACTTGTCTTTAAATACAGATAAAACAGAGATGTTAATTGTTGGAGGGAATGACGCTGATCACAGCAATATTTTGTCGTCATTTAACTCAGTTGGAATCCCAATTAATTTTACTGAATCAGCCCGCAATCTAGGAGTTATCTTTGACTCTAGCATGTCATTTAAAGCATATTACAAAGTCGTCCAAAACATGTTTTTCCATCTTAAAAATATTAGGAAATTAAGGCGCTTTCTAAATAAACAGGATTGTGAGAAATTAATTCATGCATTTATCTCTAGTAGGATTGACTACTGCAATGCGGTGTTCACTGGCTGTTCAAACTGTTCTCTATACAGCCTCCAGTTAATCCAAAATGCGCTGCAAGAATTATTACAAGAACAAGAAAATATGAACACATAACCCCAGTTCTTAAATCTTTACACTGGCTCCCAGTTAAATTTAGGGCAGATTTCAAAATCCTCCTTTTAACATATAAAGCATTAAATGGCCAAGGTCCGCTTACTTGTCTGAACTTATCATGACTTACAAACCTGAGCACATTAAGATCTCAAGATGCCGGTCTGCTTAGGATTCCAAGGATTAATAAAATAACAGTGGGAGGTCGAGCTTTTAGTTACAGGGCCCCTAAACTGTGGAATGGTCTTCCTGCTTCCATAAGAGATGCCCCTCGGTCTCAGCCTTTAAATCCCGGCTGAAGACTCACTACTTCAGTTTAGCATATCCTGACTAGAGCTGCTGATTAACTGTACATACTGCATCTCTGTTGTTAGTCATTAGCACTATAACATAAGTAACATGATAATTATATTTGAATACTAACCCTCACCTATTCTGTTTCTTTTCTCGGTACCCAAATGTGGCCATTGGTGCCACGACCCACCTGCCAAGTTGTTTGCCTGCCTATGGTAAAGTCATCCCTGATGGAGGATCACAGGAATCATGGGAAAGAGGGGTCCTTTCATCGGAGCAATGTTTCAGCCGTGGCATGGCCAAATGGAGATGCAGCTAGATGGATGAGGTCTCCAGGACTCTAAAAATATCCAAACCTAATTATGTCATATCATCTACTGTTAAACCGTAATTCTAAAATTTTTATTATGCTGTCTTAAGGAATTGTTCTGTTGTGTATATTGTATTGTATTGACCCCCTACTTTTGACACCTACTGCACGCCCAACCTACCTGGAAAGGGGTCTCTCTTTGAACTGCCTTTCCCGAGGTTTCTTCCATTTTTCCCTACAAGGTTTTTATTGGGAGTTTTTCCTTGTCTTCTCAGAGAGTCAAGGCTGGGGGGCTGTCAAAAGGCAGGGCCTGTTAAAGCCCATTGCGGCACTTCCTGTGTGATTTTGGGCTATACAAAAATAAACTGTATTGTATTGTATTGTATGTTAAACAGTCTCCTTTAGATTAGTGGAAAAAAAAAAGAAAAAAGTTACTACTTTAAATTCTTCCACACATACACGTATAATTGTAATTAAAACATAAACAGAAAGTGGCCGAGAAGAGAAAAGGATGTATAATTATGGTACCAGTATCATTACAAGTGAATCAGGCAACAGGTAATATCTTCTTGACATGCCATGACTGGATGCGACTTACAATCGTATTTCAAAAGTGTCGGGATCAGCTTTCTTAACTGTTTTTCTGCTTCATCCGTAGTGATGAAGATATAATATTTGTCTTGAATGTCCACTTTCAATTTGGCAGGATACAAGAGGCTGTATCCGGTATCGGCTTTCCGTAACCGCTGTTTAATGTTGTAAAAAGCGGCACGTTTAGTGGCTATTGAGGTTGAGAAATCAGGGAAAATACGAATGTGGTTATTTTCATATATGATTTCTTGTTTCTGTCTGAGAAGTGACATTAGATTAAATTTAGACTGTAATCTCTCGAAGTGCACAAAAAGAGTTCTAGGTTTGGAGGTATTTGATCCACATATGCGATAGATTGCTGCTATCTCGGTGTCTAATTTAAAGTAATTCCCAATTATTTTTGAGAGTAGTTCAGCTACGAATTTCACTGGGTTTGGACTTTCACGATTCTCAGGTAGACCTTCGATTCTAATATTATTCCTTCTGCATCCATCTTCCAGAGCAGCAAGTCTGTCTCTGAGTTTTTTGCATTCGGGATTCACAGCTGTAGCTTTTCCATCCACGGTAGATGCCAAATGTTCAGCTGTTTCAATTCGAGTTGTGAATGTCTTCTCAACGTCTTCCAGCTGATCGTCAAGTTCTCTCAGTTTAGACGCATTTTCCTGAATGTGTTCCTCAATTTTTCCCAGCATACCTTTAAAGGCTGCATCAAAGCAAATTTATACATGTTTTTCCAAGTCTTTATTATCCTGTCGCAGCTCTTGCAGCTCCAGCCATAGATTCTCATTTGTCTTCTTACTTGTCTTGAGCAAGTCATTTATTTCTTTCTTTGTATCTTTCTGAATGTCTTTCTTGAGCTCATTTATGGCAGAGGATGTGGCCATTGTTGCGATCATTACCTTCAGTTCGGAAAGATCGTTTCAGCTTTCGTGCTCCGCAGGTGATGTGACAAGCCCTATTACAGCCGATGCTTCCAGCTTACGAGGAGTAGATGAAAGCGTAGACTACAAGGCCATTTCCAGTTTGAAGTGATCTTCTGGAATCAGCGAGCTATTGTGACCTGCATCACTTGCACATTTGCTGCCATTTTCACTCTTGACAGGAAACAATGCAGTGAAGCAGGGTTCTGGGGAGTCTGTGCTTTTGCCTGTCTTTTCCAGGTTAGTCTCTAAAAGGCCGTACCTTGCACTTGGACTTAATGCCTGTCTAGACTTGGATGTACAGTTGTGCTTGAAAGTTTGTGAATGCTTTAGAATTTTCTATATTTCTGCATAAATATGACCTAAAACATCATCAGATTTTCACTCAAGTCCGAAAAGTAGATAAAGAGAAACCAGTTAAACAAATAAGACAAAAATATTATACTTGGTCTTTTATTTATTAAGGAAAATGATCAAATATTACATATTTGTGAGTAGTAAAAGTATGTGAACCTCTAGGATTAGCAGTTACTTTGAAGGTGAAATTAGAGTCAGGTGTTTTCAATCAATGGGATGACAATCAGGTGTGATTGGGCACCCTGTGTCATTTAAAGAACAGGGATCTATCAAAGTCTGCTCTTCACAACACATGTTTGTGGAAATGTATCATGGCATGAACAAAGGAGATTTCTGAGGACCTCAGAACAACAACAACAACATTTATTTTTATAGCACATTTTCATACAAATAATGTAGCTCAATGTGCTTTACATGATGAAGAAATGAGAAATAAAAGACAAAGTAAGAATTAGAATAGGACAACACTAATTAACATAGAAAAAGAGTTGTTGATGCTCATCAGGCTGGAAAAGGTTAAGAGTTTGGACTCCACCAATCCGCAGTCAGACAGATTGTGTACAAATGGAGGAAATTCAAGACCATTGTTACCCTCCCCTGGAGTGATCGACCAACAAAGATCACTCCAAGTAATAGTCGACGAGGTCACAAAGGACCCCAGGGTAACTTCTAAGTAACTGAAAGCCTCTCTCACATTGGCTAATGTTCATGTTTATGAGTCCACCATCAGGAGAACACTGAACAACAATGGTGTGCATGGCAGGGTTGCAAGGAGAAAGCCACTGCTGTCCAAAAAAAACATTGCTGCTCATCTGCAGTTTGCTAAAGATCACGTGGACAAACCAGAAGGCTATTGGAAGAATGTTTTGTGGACGGATGAGACCAAAATAGAACTTTTTGGTTTAAATGAAAAGTGTTATATTTGGAGAAAGGAAAACACTACATTACAGCATAAGAACCTTATCCTATCTGTGAAACATGGTGGTGGTATTATCTTGGTTTGGGCCTGTTTTGCTGCATCTGCATTGATGGAACAATGAATTCTGAATTATATCAAGAGAATTCTAAAGGAAAATGTCAGGACATCTGTCCATGAACTGAATCTCAAGAGAAGGTGGGTCATGCAGCAAGACAACGACCCTAAGGACACAAGTCGTTCTACCAAAGAATGGTTAAAGAAGAGTAAAGTTAATGTTTTGGAATGGCCAAGTAAATGTCCTGACCTTAATCCAAATGAAATGTTGTGGAAGGACCTAAAGCGAGCAGTTAGAAACCCAACAACATCCCAGAGTTGAAGCTCTTCTGTACGGAGGTATTTGGTATTCCCTCTGGGCAGTGGTCTATGCAAACTAGCAAACAACTCTTTATCATCCTGTCTAGGCTATGTACCATTCAAACTCCTGAATGCCATTGCACAATAGATAGATAGACAGTCATTTGAATAACACAGGATACAATGTTATAATCTCTTCTACCTAAAAAATCTTTCCCCGAACACCAACTTCTCACTGATTAGAAGATGTTACTTGGGACACATCTTCAGTTGCATACCTCAGCATCATCATGTTTTAATCACAATACACCCTCTGCTGAGGCAAGCCCACCACAGGCTGATCTGACCCAAATGTGTTTTTCATGCTCATTGGCACCCAGCTAAGGTTCTTCCTTTTTAGCCAAATCCACTGGCTACAGGGTTCTGAAGTCCCCGATGTTTCCTAAATAGTTTGATGGGAATCCATGGCCAGGCTCTACAAGTCCCTCAACAGCCAAGTAGTGGATCTTGCTCTTAAACCCCTACAGCTAACCTCTACTGGATGGACTATTGCTCTCCACTCTTGATGTTCTTCCTCAGCTCACAGACAGACATAGATAGATGATACATAGATAGATAGAACTGTTAAAACATTTAATTCTCTCCTAACCTTATTTTGCTGATCTCTTAATCTGTATTTGATCCACATTTGTGTATAAAATGGCATGATGTACATTTAGGAATGTTAAGTGTTTTGCTCATAAACTGCATTCAGTGTAGCAAACAAGAACATACCGCATAATACTTAAGAGGCAGCAATTCACTTCCAATTCTACAACATTCTGTGCTGATTAAAGAATCAATGTAGCAGTTTCCTCTCCAGACAGTCCTACAGATAATGATAGGCCTATTTTAGAATGGCAACATTCTGTATTAACTCCTCAAGCACCTGGTGACACAGTGTGTACTACAGATTAGAACACAGTCATTCTGGTAAACAACTCATCCTAACTGTTAGCAAATATAACTTCAAGATAATTACTCAAAATGTTACAAAATGCCTAGTGTCTTCTACTGAAACATCACGCAGTACTCTGGAACAGAGTGTTTACTGTGGTGATCCGCATCTCACTTTCTTATAATGGTAGGAGTATCTCCATTGCTGGTGTTTCAGCACACACAAGAATTCAATACAAAGCAATCCACGAACTTGCTGCAGTAGCTCTCTAATTCTTTTTGATGATATATAATGGGCCGTGCTCAACTCTGCACTTACTGCAGTCTGCTACTGTCGATGAATTCCCATGATCCAATCCCAGCCACTTCATATGACTTGTACTTAGTAGCAGTAGTAGTAGTATAGTCACATATACTGAGTACAGTTAAAGTCTTACTTGCATGTCCAACCAGCATGCAACATGTCACCTGTGTACTCTAGAAATGTAACTAAACAAGCAGGCTCACTGGTGCACAGGTAGGTAGCACGTGAAATCAGATGCCATGGCCAGAGTGCAGGTCAGTTCCTTAAAACAATGCTGGGTATGAAGTTAACTAGCATGAAAACAAGAACATGATATTTTAAGTTTACATGGGTTCTTTCCGGAGATGCAGATTGCTTTTAAAGTCCAGCGGCATTCATTGAAATTGATTGGTGTCTCTGAATTTGCAATGTACAAGTAAATATGTATGTGTGTGTGTGTGTGTCTGCTGTTACAATAGGTGCAAAGAATGGATGGATTTAAAATTGAAAGGTATAGCATAAAAGCTCAAGGAATTTGTTATTTGTCTCATTTTTGGCTAGTCACTACACCATAGAAAAGTTAAATTAGAAAAATATGAAAATTTAATTGTATGTATTTTTTTGTATTAAAGCAAGTGCACATTGTTTTTTTTTGCCACAGTTGTATGTAAGATGTTCCCACCTACACAAATAATCACTTCTGCATTGATAAAATCTTGCAAAGGGGGTGTTTGTATTCGGCATATTATGTATTTGTTTTTATCATAGATGTGCTACTCTAAATTCTTCATAAGTGGTGGGATAAGTGCATTGTAAGTCACTGTTTTTTCCACTGCTAACAAGATGTTCATTCTGCACTCCCACACTTCTTGGTAATGAGGGAAGCAGTCTGTTCAACAAGAGCATATTTGACTTTTATTATGCTCATCATGAGGACCTTCAGCCAACGAAGAATGAACCTCTTTAACCAATAAGTGAGTGATACAGTGTCTGATTTAAAGTTTCTTCATTGCTGCATTCTTGTTGAAATACAGCTCAGTGTATTAGACAATAAGAGATACTAGAAATAGAAAATTACTAGAAGTCTGAAAATCAGCTAATTTGCTATCAAATTTGTGCAATCAGGACTGTTTTTAGTGTGTGCAGTGATTTAATAGTGGAATTCAAAATGTGCTACAGCTTTACCTAAAATCCTAAAGTTTACTAACCGCAAAAATTAACCAGTTATATTGGGAGTTTACTAAATAATCCATCCATCAATCCATCTAGTAATTCTGCTTTCTCTTGGTCAGGCTTATGTCTTGTGCTGTCCTTTCTTACTAGTTACCCTAGTTGCTAGCTGTAAGCAGCATTTTCCCAACCTGTGGGCTATGGCTTACTGGTGGGCTGTAGTGGCAAAGCAGGTGGCCCACACCTGCATCTGGATGAACCCCCAAACAGCTTTGACACACTGCATTCACAGGGGCAGCATCACAGGTGGATCTTGGCTGATCTCAGAGGAACTCACCAACCCTGCTCAGACAATCTTGCTTGAGTCACCAAGAAGGTAAAGCTTTGGTGATCGTGCTTGATTAACTGAGGTGGACCACCCCCCTGGTGGGTCATGAACACACAGACATGTGGAAAAACTGGGTCATGTGATAGACTGATAGACAGATAAATAGTAATGACCTACAGACAGACAGATAGATAGACAGATAGATAGATAGATAGATAGATAGATAGATAGATAGATAGATAGATAGATAGATAGATAGATAGTGTCACTGTAGAGCTGATGCCAAACATAGAAGGACACTCAGATGTCAATGGTCAGGCTTATAAGACACCCGTGCAGATTCTGGTGTCCAAAAGTTTAAAACAGGACCCGAATCCTTCACAGCACACCCGCTTATCACAGGGTGTTGTCAATTTACAGTCCCCAACCAACCTAACAGCACGTATGCAACTATGAAAGGAAATGTGAGTCCCCAGCACAAATCTGGGTGACCACATGAAGAACACACACACTCTACGGAAGGCATGCAATCTAGGAATCAAATTGGGGGCCAAGTGCCATGAAAAATAAGGTGACATACTTTGCTACATCTCTGCATTACCGCTCAGCAACATACCTTTTTAATTTTAACACTGCTATATTTTACATCATTGGGAAAGTTTGTTGATATTTTTAAAGTACAATCAAATCATAAAGTACTCTCATAAAATACCACTTTTGTCATTAGCTTAAGTAACTACTATGGAACAGCCTTTTCCATGCAGCAGATCCTTCTTTTCAGAAAATCACAGTTTAGCAACACCTTGTTATGAATTGTTATAAAATTTTCTTAATTTTTAGTACATTTTTTTAAAACTTTCATGATTTTACAGGGTCCTCCCTGTGTGGAGTTTGCATGTTCTCCCCGTGTCTGTGTGGGTTACCTCTGGATACTCCAGTTTCCTCCTACAGTCCAAAGACATGCAGGTTAGGTGCATTGGCGATCCTAAATTGTCGTTAGTGTGTGCTTGGTGTGTGGGTGTGTGTGTGCCCTGTGGTGGGTTGGCGCCCTGCCTGGGGTTTGTTTGCTGCCTGGCGCCCTGTGTTGGCTGGGATTGGCTCCAGCAGACCCCTGTGACCCTGTGCTAGGATATAGCGGGTTGGATAATGGATGGATGGATGATTTTACATTTATTTCATATTTTTTCTATGCCTGAAATCAAATTATAGCATTAGTTTTTGAAATTGCAGTCTTTTGTTTTTGTAAATCATTTTGAACCTTTTTCACTACCATTTTGTTTCTCTCACACACTGCCATTTTGTAGATTCCATTGCTGTGACTGTATCCTCTGAATGCTGGGGGTGTGTCCACCAAGGTCATGACAGGGTCAAGGGTTTAAAGGTTGGTTTGAGCATTTTGTTTTCCTTGTTTACTTGTAGCTGCGTTTTCCCAAAATTACCAAAGTTCTGCAGCTTCAACTCAAAAAATGGGATTCAACAAAAGCCTGACGCGCAGAAATGATTCCACAGACAAAATATCTTCATTTTTGAAAGTTTAGTTAAATTTTAAAGTAAGACAGATCACACAAAAAAAAAAAGAAAATTAAAATAGCAAAAAAGGGAAAATTAATGTTAAGAAAAGTTGAATTCTAAGCTTAAATCTTGTTACATCTCAAATCGTTACTATTTACTTAACATTTCTGAACCATTTCAAAACGGTCAGAAAACTGTATGCTTATCCCATTTCTAAGCTTAAAATGGATCTTTCAAGTCCCTCTTTACTGAGACCTGTTCCAAACAAACTTATTATTACACTGTTATTCAGTTATAGTAAGAAGGTTCTATCTCTTGTTAACTATAGGGGGAAAAGACTATACCATAAGCTATGACTATGAAAGACATTAATATTCTATTCAAATTAAGCAAACATCAATATGAGTTTAACTCAAAACTTTAACTTTCTAAGATTGGCTCTTACATTACTGTATGTATACAAAACCCCTTTTTTGACTTTTGTCCTTTTCAAAAGAATTCCTTTTTTCAGTCCTTCTGGCTTTGACCTTTTATCTTTTACATTTATTTGACTACGAATTTTGAATCTTGCTGTGGTTTTGGTAAAAAAGTATTTGAGCTCCTGGTTTTGGCCTTTTTTATACTTTGAATAAGTCCTTTCTCCAGGTCCTTGTCAGAAATTCTTGCTAGAAAAATCCAGGATAACACACCTAACATGAAAATTCAAGTTATGGTTTTGGGGTGGCGCAGTGGTGCAGTGGTAGTACTCCTGCCTCACAGTTAGGAGACCTGGGTTCGCTTCCCGGGTCCTCCCTGCATGGAGTTTGCATGTTCTCCCCGTGTCTGCGTGGGTTTCCTCCCGTAGTCCAAGGACATGCAGGTTAGGTGGATTGGCGATTCTAACTTGTCCTTGGTGTGGGGGTGTGTGTCTTGCGGTGGGTTATTATGAGAAGAGTAAGAAAAACATTTAGATACCCTCTGAGTGTGTTTACACAATGCTATAATAAATTACCAGCAGAAAAAAAAATATGTTGCAAAACTTTCCAGACTATCCTTGTTTTTGCACAGGAGATGAAGAAAGCAAGCAATGAGAGAACTTGTGAAGGTGTAATTCTATAAATGTAACTCTTATCAATATAAATATCTATTCTTCTTTTGTTTTTATATACAGTACTGTGCAAAGGTCTTAGCCACTTTAGATAGTTCCACAAAAATATTTGTCTTAAATGACTATTTTATGTTTGAGAGTTTCAGACGTTCTTTTCACAAAAAGAGAAGCATTGCAATAAAATATGTGAATGTGCTTAAAGAAACTAATGCAGTAACAGACAACCACTTTCCAGTTAATTATGGGATCTTTGTAGGCATATAGCTAAGTGCATGATTAAGCAAATGCACCAATCAAGAGCTAATGATCAATAACATGCTGGGCGGATTGAACCAAAGAGATTAACTGAAGCAGACACATCAGTGTAAACTGGGCGAGGATCAACCTTACTAAAATAGTGAGATTGTGGTTGATATGGCAGTTTAACCCTGCAAATCTTTCACAGTGGCAATTATGATAAGATACAAGGTGGTCAGCATGCATCATCAAGGTCTTTCCCAAGCAGAAATTTAATGGCAGACTGGTGTTTCCAGATGTGCTGCTGAAGCTCTTCTGCAGAAGCACAAATAAATGGGCAAGGTTGAGGACTAGAAACATGGTGATCGGCTACGTTAAGTGTGGCAAGTAAAATGCATGAAGCTTAGATCCCTTCAAAATGAAAAGTTGTTCAGCACCTCTGTCAGTTCAGAACTAGTAGAAACCCCTGGGACCCTGGTACACACATCTACAGTTCCAGTGAAGTCTTATCAGAAGTGGTCTACAAGGAAAGGCTGAAACCTAAAAGCCATTCCTCTGAGTAACGCACATTAACATAAACACTATTGAGCAAAAAAAAAAAAAAATAGCAGAAGGTTCTATGGATGGATGAGTCACAACTTAAACTTTTAGGCTGTTACATAAGGCAGATTGTCCACTGAAGGTCTAAGAATGATATATGGTTGAATGTCTGCAGGGAACAGTGACGCATGTCTGTTTTAGAGTTGCATTTCCAGAAACTGAGTTGGTGATGTGATTGGCATTGATGACACTCTCATAGCTGAGGACTACTGGTAGATTCTCATCCATCAAGAAATATCATCAAAAAGGTGTGTGATCAGTCTCAGCTTCATTCTGCAGTATAACAATGGCCCAGTACATATGGACGAATCATAAACAAACTGTCTGCAGTGAACAGAAGAACTAAAAATCCTGCATAAGAAGGTATGACCCTCACAGAGCCCTGATCTCAACATCATCAAGCCAGGTTGGCATTATTTGAACAGGCAGAAGCAAGTAAGATAACCAAAATCTTTACTGAAACTATAGCAACCTCTCCAAGAAGCTTAGATCAACCTACCACACAAGTACCTTCAAGAACTGCATGCAAGTGAACATAAGGGGAATGCTGGTGTTTTTAGGGAAAGGGTGGCCACACAAAAATATTGATTTCATTTTGTTTCTGTTTCTTGCACTTTCTAGGAAGTTTATTGATTAATAAAATACAATTCCTGGAATTATTTTTGAAAGCATTCCTTCTCTGTAGCATTTTTTTCTCAAGTACCTTAGACATTTGCACAGTACCATACCTGTATTATCCCATTCAGGATCATGGAGAAGCAAAGCAGAAACCAACCCAGGATGAGGCACCAGTCCTTGACATAGAAGCTTAATGTGCACAGTTACCATCACACAAGGTTAATTTTGAGTTAGGATGTGTGAGAATATCCTGAGAAACACGTTCACAGATATGTAGAAAATGTGTAAATGGATTGGGTCCTAAGACTTGATCTGAGTCATGGGTAGGTGAGGGACAATAGTATGAACCATTACACCATCATGGGTCTCCATTGACATGAGCAGAATGTACTCATTTTAAAACAAGTTGTATTAATGCCATAGAAGAGTAAGAGTTTGGCAAAGGTGTAATGAAGGATATACAGGCTAGTTTTGTGTTCAAGATTTTTTTTATCTCTTCATGGAAATGAACTGCACCTTGCACCTAATTTATCAGGTCTGTCCACCTTATTGCTTTCTGCCTATTGTTTTATAAGAACTGATTTTTTCCAAATCATCTAACTGCATAATTCTTATTCCTCCTGTTGTGACTGACTACTTTGGGGTAAGCAGCATACCAACAGAAATGACATCAACAATATATGTCCAGCTCTCTTGGCCAAGGTCAATTAAAAGTGTGAAATTATGGCTGCAGGGCTATTAGACCCAGTTAAGTGATTTGTTCCCCTTTTCAGTCCTCACTTCTGCCTCTTGCTTTTCTCCTCTTCTCGTGTGCCAGAAACAACTTGTTGTGTAGAGTGAATGTTGGAGATCACAGTATGATCTTCATGACAATTTAGTGACCAGTCACACATGCTAGGGCTGGTCAGATGGCCATGCTGCTCTGAATAATCTGCTGTGTCCACAGTCTTGATTTTTGCTTTACCCGCCTTAGTTGACTGCATGTGCGCATAAAATAAGTACATTAAATGAATCTCTGATCACTGCATTGGATAAAATACAGCAAATAAATATGTCTTACATGGCTGTAAAGATGGGATATAAATGTCAGGATAAGCACACTTATTCATCCCCCCGTAGCCCTTGGCCTTGATCTTTTTAAAAATTCTTCTGACCACAGACTCCCTTGCTGTTATTTAAACTCTTTTTTTAAAGGGTTATTGGCACTTCAAAAGTCAAATAATAGGAATTTCACAAGTCTTCTTTACTCTAAATGTCAGCATGAAGTCCGTTTTAAATTTTTTATGAAGCTAATGATGTGCATTTTTTAGAAAGTTTTGCCCTGGCAATTCACCCTTTTATGAATAAGACTATTAATGGGAGAATTGAAAAATCTTTAGTTGTTGCTTAAGGTCATTGAGGTCTTGCATAGAATACGTGCAATCAGTTTAATTTGCAGCTCATTCATAATTTAGGGAATGCAAAGCATATTTTACAGCTTTTGTTTTTACCCTTTGTTGCGTTTTTTCATGTTCTTGCAAGATAATGCTTTAGAGGTTATTCAGGAGTGATCCCTTTATGTGTCAAAATAAGCACTTAAGAATTTAATAAGAATCTGCCACAATTGCATATTAAAACGCTAAGTGGAGTATGCTGGGGCATAAAATAGAATGCATGGTCTTGTGGTTCCACTGCAAAGATTAATGGGGAGAAGGGGAATTCTATCATTAAAGACCACTGTCAGTTTTTTTTTTTTTGGGCAGGGGGACGGATAATCGGCTGAAAAAGGGGAAAAGGTGACAATTTTCATAAAGCCATTCTCATAATGAAAAATGAAATGAAGGATTAAGTCACTGTTGATTCATTGTTATCGCTGGCGTATTTTCCAGGAACATGTAAAGCTCTCTGTGTTTAGAGCTTTTTCATTCACTTTAAATAGAAGACTTCTCAAAGAATCCACTGGGGCACAAATGAATGTAAAAGTTATGCAAACACCGAAAGCTGTGCTCATCCCTGTATGATTTATGAATTGCATTCATTTTAGAAAGTAGATAATTGGAGTCAAATAAAGGGTCTAATTATTAGGCTAGGCATATACGACATTGCTGGGGGAGAGGGGGGTGGTAGAGATTGCTGCGATATTGTTTCTTCGGGAGGAATTATTACATAGATTATTACAGCTTTAAATACTTTGATTTTTCCTGTATATTATTTATGACATGTAGTCTGCTAATTCTGTCTATAAATAGGCATTGTAATTAATGCACCACGTTTGTCTAGCAGGTCTTGATTTATTTATGTCTCCCCTGTGTATGCACTTTCTAAAACCAAGGTTTTTGACTAATTGAAATGTTTTGTCTTTCTTGTGCTGTCATAATTAAGAAATAAAAACACTTCCTAATGTTAGCTTCCATACTAAGTATTTTCACTACTTGACCTTGTCTATCATCAGATGTAGCTTTTATGTTTAAAGTACCCCGTCCTCTTTAATTTGATAACTGAAGATATGCCAGATTTTAAGAGACTTTTCTATTTATTTGTATTTTTTTTTCAGTTCATTCGGCTTAGGGCCAGCAAAATCCTGTCACCTCCTCCTCACGGTGCTGGCTGGTAACAAGGCCCTAGGGACTTGGCTAATGGAGGGGGTCTGATGTCAAGTGCTACGACAGAATGGCCTGAAGTATTATGTCACATCTTATGGAATCAGACAATCGTCATTTATCTGGTCATGCTAGGGCATCCCCAGTAGGTGTCGTCTTCATCCTGTGGGCCATGGACAGGGCAGGCTGAAGAAGCTAGTCCAAGACCATCAACAACACTGACAACAACAGCATCATCGCCAGGTTTGGATGGCTACCATCAAAATCGCTTCGCCCTCTGGCCTTAGCCGACGAGTGGATGTCGCTTCCTTCCAAGAAACAACATGGAAATGCCTGTATGCTGATGATGATGGCCTGCACCAGTGCTATTAGCATAGACTTCAACCCCCATGACTTTGAATTGCTTCAAGTTGATTTCAATATTTATGCATGTTTGATCAAAACACAAAAAATTCATGGAGTCATTATATTAAGATAGAGACAGAGTCCATCAAGAGATAGTTGCATCTAATACTTTAATGGACTACATCATGAATGTCGTCAGTTGCTGCCCTTGGGGAATCAAGCCCACCTCAAACCTACTATCAGTTATTCATCAGTGCAGGTGGGTAACAATTCACATCTCTGCTTTTGTTACAGTTTAAAAAAATGTATTTTGCTTACACACAGATTTTGTTAAAATATAGATGAACAATTCTACAGTGAATTTCATTAACTTGAAAACGTAAATGGGGTGGAGTTATCTTTAATGCCTGCCACTGGGTATTCATGGCTTAAATCAATCCAAGGCCAATGTGTAGCAGACAAATAATGGCTGAGTTAAAGAAGAGCTTTTGTAGCCAGGCACTTCTGACGTTCCTTGCGGGTCACCTGATGAACACTGGTACCATATGTTGTGCCTCAGGATTTTTCAGTTTACTGGACTTTTAAAGTAGGAGTAATGATTTCCTAGTTTCATTAAATCAACTGAAAATATGACTGTTTTGTCATGTAAAAGTATTCACAATAAGGTACTTTAACCTCTAAGGTTGTTTTTATATTGGTGGTGTGGACCACCAGGGGGGCATACCAGCCACCCTACCTGACAAAGACAGACAGACACAAGTTCAAGTCCAGCACACACGTTTATTCCCAAGAGAAAGTCATTTCCCTTTGCTCCCCACTACACATCACAGCACAGTACGGTATACAAATAAGACAACACAGACCTTTCTTCCTTTCTTTCTCTGCTGTCTCCTCTCCTCTCCCAGCAAGCTTCATCCACCTCCTCCCAACTCTGGCTCCTTGAATGGAGTGTGGCTGCCCATTCTATAGGTGCTCCCAGATCCGGGTGAACCCCAAACAAACTTATGCCCCTTGCAAAGTTGAGTCCAGCCTTGCACACACTGCTGAATTGTATCAACCCAAGTATGACAATGTTATGTTAGGTAACTCTCTTAAAGGTGGCTGATTAAATTAAACTGCATAACAAGTGCGGTCTAATGGCAATGGTCTGTTTCTCCCTGAGTCATCTAAACTGTGACATTTTCCCTTCCTCATGTGCTGTTTAAGATGTTGTTGTCAGGTTTATGTATGCCTTCAGTCATCACAAATACGATATGTAAAAAATCATTGCCCAAAGGCTGAGCTGCACGTCAGCAGACTGTGGACTGCATGGCTCAGTGGCAAGCCTGCTAGTGTCCTTATTAAGAATTATGGGAACTACTGTGCCTTTGGATAAAAGCATCTGCTACAAATGAATGAATATAATGTAAAGGTGACTTTGCTTGGATATTCTCCTGAGGTAATCAATTAAAGAAAATCTTTCTTTGTGACCTTTGTCTTTAATTATATTCAGACATTTCCCTCACAGAAAAATGAGGCAGACAATTAATACATCAATAACGGTTTTCCATTTCCATTCACAGAATGAAGACCACTTGGCCCACACTGGCTCATGCAAATGAGTCATAGCTCACTAATCCAGACCTCTTCTGTGCCATCATGTAATAAAAAAGCGGTTGAGAACCTTATTCCAGCAGCAATGAGTGTTACAGTAATGAAGAAGGCAAATCAGTTCAGATTCAATATTATCAGCCAAAAGGTAGGAAGGAGCACAACAAACTACCATGCCTTTATGAAATATCCTTATGGAAGCAGAAGTGGAAGAAGAGCAAAAGGACAGCTGCAGATTCATTGAGCCTTTATGCTGCATCCATGTGAGCCCACCTCTCTCTACTTATTGTACACATTGCAATACAAAATAAATTGATTGTGAATGGTACCATCAGACCATTCTGAGTATGTGCCCTAGGGGCTTGTAATGGCAAGGGGCCTTTTCAACACCCTCCTACCCCCACTCAATAAACGATAAAATGATTCCTGTGAGCTGAACTGATCAAGAGGGACTTACCTTGATGAATAAAATGAACCAGTATCTGCAAGTCAAATGAAGACCTCTCCCTCGTTTGATGAACCAATCAAGTTGTAATGGCCGACCCCTTACCCAGCCGGCAGCTACACTACCAAGACCTGTGGCCTGGATGAATTACTGAGGCGAATCTACATATACCAAGCCGTACCTCTAACAAATAATATTTTCCCTTCAATTGATGGTTTAAACACAAGCACACAAAAGCAGATAGGTAAAGTAGGTATATAAATATATTAAATAAAACACAATAACAAAAAAAACTGCGTGTTCTGCTTGTCACACTGTGCGTCGATCATTTAAAAGCCTGTACAACAGCTGTCCTTTGGTCTCACTGCTTTCTCTTGCAGGACGTCAAAGTGTCTCTCACAGGACGTCCGGGCTGTTTATTACTTTCCTTATTTTCTGTATTTGCACATAGATTATTATTGTTCTCTTGAGCATCCTTTTTTGCCTTCTTTTCTCTCCAATGCTTTTGTGTCTCTTTTTGACCCACTGCTCTTTCGTCTTCACTTAGTCGTTCATGTGCCATCTAGAATGTATAACATTTTTAAGAGCTGGCAGCACATGAAGTGTGTCTGCCAAAAGCATTCCAACAACTGCGAAGTTAGATGTCAGTGAATTTGTTTTGAATTGTTTGTAAGTAGGGCATGACGTGCAAAAGTCACCGTCTTATGGGTCGTGCTTCCTAAGGTTGTAATGTCTAGTCTCACGTGGCGTCAAAGTATCTCTCCGAGATGATCACGTCTCGACCCAAGATTTTTAAATAATAGATATATATATATTGTAAAAGACAGCCCGGCCACAGACAGACACGCACCACAATGTTTTATTTACAACATACTATGTACAATATGGCCCGGGCACAGACAGGCAGACATGTTGTTAATTCACCACCACACATTTATTTACAACTATTTACAGAACAAAGTCCGTGCACACAAACCCCCACAAAGTCCTGGCCACTCAACGCCTTGTCTTCAGGCCGCCTCCACTCTCACTCTCTTGCCTTGTCCTGCCTCCACCCTACTCCAGCCTCAAATGAAGGGAGACGGCCCCCTTTATTTCATCCCGGCACACCTCCCTGGACACGCCCCAGTGTGGCGGAAGTGCCGGCTGTTCTCTTGGAAGCTTTCCGGGTGTCCCTGCTCCTCTTCCCCCCAGCACTTCCGCCACACCAGGGGTGCCCCCTGGCGGTGACCACGGGTCCCTACAGGGTTGGGCTTCCATGCCCTCCACCTGTTGCCCCCAAAGCAACCAGGATGGCGGCCCCCACGTGATCCAGGGTGGGCATAGACCCTCTTCCGGTCCCTCAAGGCGTCCCAGCCAGGTCGTTGCCCCTGGCATCCCTGACAAATATTATTTACAAATTACTCAGTCCTTGGTCCTTCGGCCGCCTCCACTCCTCTCTGTCAAGCTCTGTCCACTTCCACCCGACTCTGGCTCCTCGAATGGAGTGACGTGGCCCCTTTTATCCTGCCCAGGATGTGCTTGAGGTGCACAATGATGAACTTCCGACAGCACTCCCCAGTGTGACGGAAGTGCTGCCCTTGCCCCCAGAAGCACTCTGGGCGTACACCATCCCTTGTCCAGCAGCACTTCCTGGTGTAGCAGAAGTGCTGTCCTCCAGGGCTCTAGGACTGTCCAGGCGCCCAGGGAAGGGAAGTGCCGCTCTCCTGGTCTGTCCGTGCTCCAGGAGTACCGGCGGGGTGGGTTTCCTGGCCCTCTATCACTATGTATATATATATGTTTTAATAAAGGTGCTATATAGGCACCTCTTGAACCCTCTGATGACACGTCAGACACCTGGTATAAGTCCAATATTTTAACTTTTGTTATAATACTGTGCACAAGCACCACTATTCCACACTACTCCAATAAACACTACAATACAAGAACACAATAAACAATCAATCCTCCACTCCTCCCAGCAGCTCTGTCGTACTTCCTCCCAACTCTGGCTCGGGCTGCTGGGGTTACCCTTTATACTTCTCGACCTGGAAGTGTTTCTGTCCCTCAGTCCATGTGACTCTTAACACTTCCGGGTCAAGTGAAAACTCCTTTTCTTCAACCCAGAAGTACAACATCGCTTCTGTCCCCTCAACTGGGAAGTACTTACAGGTTATAAGGCAAATAGAAGTCCCTGTGCCTCCCTGCAGTGTCCCCTGGCAGTCCCCATGGTATCCAGCAGGGCTGTCAAGGGAAACTCCAAGGTCCATGATGCTCTGCTGGAACCCCGGACATCTCCATCTCTGCAGGGAGGACTCCACCTGGCGGCTTGAGGGTATTGGCCGGGATAAGCTGCCGGCCATAGTCCACAATGTATATAAACTATGTAAGCCGGTGCAGTAAAAAGCACAGGGTCCTAGAAACCCTTGAAATGTAGAGATGTGAGATAATTGAAAGGAACTACTCTGGGCATCTCTCTCCTAGGAGGCTTCGTTTTGCCAACGTGCTCGCACTTTGAGCTACATCATTTGTATGAAAACTGCTATATAAATAAATGTTGTTGTTATTAAATTTGAACCTGATATGATGACCATATCCTCAAAATGTGAGCAGTTAGCAAACTGTTGGAAAAACACTTAATTTCCAGATATGAGTCCAGAAGACTAGGTTTGTCTGTTGGAAAGTAAGATCATTGCTAGGCCGCATGGTATTGCCACTTCAGTGGGGCTTAAAAAAACGCCTCAATATATCGACTCACTATATAGTAACATAAGAGGCTTCAGCATTGGTAGATGTCAGTTGTCATGTGTTTTTTACATTTTTTTCAAACTAATCCTGGATCACAAAACATATTTGAAACACCATTATAAAGGTTTTGGAGAGCAAGGAATTTAATGGTTATGTTTGCATTTTGATTTGATGTGTTTTTAACAATGTTAGAATTAAATCACATTCTCTTGCAGCACCTGGGCTGTTGTAGTTATGACGTAAGGTTTTTTTGTTAGAGGTGTATCCCTGGAAATTGCACCGATTACATCAGTAACACCTCCTTTGTGTTAATCCAAGCATCTCTTGGGCTTGGAATTCTATGTAAAGACAGTTAAGCCAGAGTATCTCTGGGGTTAAGCTGTTATGATATGACATAAATGGTTAGGCTCAAATAATGCTCATCATTATGCTGCAAAAAATAACAAATATTGTATGCATTTTGCCACTGTATGGTAACTCATCAATATTCATTTAACTAAAAAACTGTAAAGTCAAGTTTAGAACAAACTTGAAACTGAACCATTAGTTAAATCTAGCAAAAGTGATGACAATGTGAATTGGTCATCAGATGTTGACACAAATAGTGAAACTGGTGCATATAGCACTGTATGAACAAATTACTGTGATATGCCTGGTGACTTCAGTTGTGTACTGCTGCAGCAGGATTGGTATGTGTGTGACGAAAAGAAAAAATGATTGCGGTCAGGTAGAAGGACATCAAAGATGTTAGCCCCCTAATCACTGTTCACAGTGTAGCAACTGGCATTGTTTATGTCGGGAGAAATGTGGAGGTTGTAGAAGTTTTAATTTAAGCCCTGGTTCGGTTTGCACCTAGCATATGATGTAGGCATGTTATTGAAGGAACCTTGCTGGGTTTGTGTTGCGACTCTTACTCTTCTGAGCTTATGCTTAAAGACTGAAGGGGTCACTTTGTATTCTCCATAATAAAGGTTTGAGTTATTAGGGAAAAGCATTTAAGTGATTTAATTATCTAATATTGCAAAAAGAAAAAAGATTCAAGGAATAAGAAAAAAAGGTAATCTTTTAAAGTGTGCTTGCTGCTGTTCACAGACTGGCCGAACTAAAAAGGAAACATATGGTCATGCTAAGTTTTTAGAAGGTAGCGGACATGCTAGGGCACAATGTAGCAGTGCACATTTAACACCTAAAGAGTCACGCACTCCTACATTAATGGGACTGTCAGTCAGCCTAGTGGACCAGGTCAGTTGTGACCATTTAAGATACCAATGTTCTTCCATGTTCTGTTAACAACTGGATGTAACAAATGATGCTAAAGGTTTAATGATTATGTTATGAGTTCCTTGGAATTATGATCTAATCAATGAAGTGTATAAATAAAGCTCATCCTTTGTAAACCTGCTGGGTTACCTCTTGTAAGACTTAGAAAATAAAGAATGACTGACGCTTTCTCCTGCCGTATTAATTGCCTCAGTTGTATGGTGGGGGAGACAGTAAATTTTTTTGCTGTGGTAGCCTACAATAACATAAAGGGCAGCATCCATTGTGCAGATCAGACACTGACATTCTCCCCACTCATTCACAAGTACCAGAAAAAAATCCCCTTGTTCTGTATTGATTGCAATGTCGGGCTGTGCATTGGTGACTGTTTCAAAACATATCCTAAGAAGGACATGAACTAAATCTGCATCCGTATAGTGGTGGACACCAGACATACAGTACCTTTAGTACTCTATTTATGCTGATGTTTTGATATTTACATGTTTTTGTTACACAGGTTAACTTTTTTTTTATGCTGAAGAAAATTGAATGTTTTTGGTCTTTTTCCTGGGAGTAAACATAACACTAATGAGGCTGCATGGCTTCAGAGTCCAAGTTTATGGATATCCCCTAAATCTTTATTGCTAGTTTCTGTGCATTATATTTAGTCTTTGGTAGTTAACATCTGTTGACCTTGGTCTTTCTTTTTGGCATTGTTCTTTAGCTTGCATTGTTTTTTAGGCCTGGGTGTACATTCCTTGCTTTCTAACATTTTCTGCAACACACTTGGCTATGATAGTTGGTTTCATGTACCGAGTTTGTTTTTCTTTGATTCTTACAGTTCCAGTTTTGTCTTTGACTAGTTTTTATATGTTCTTATCATCAACTGACTCCATTCTTCATAGATGCTGCTATTTAGTGTAGTCAATACATAAACTTGGCAGAAAAGTGAATGTTTAATATATCTCTGTATCTTTCCTTTTGATAAAGATACTATGCCGGTTTCCACTGCTTTGTACACAACACCCTGATATGAACAGGATGAATAGCACAAATGAGCTGAAAACAAAGAGTACTCAACAACATTTACCACCTCAGATGGACTGGTTATAACAAGCATATTAGCAAGACACATGAGAAGAAAAAAACAACTTGCAAATAATCAAATTTCTTTATAAGTAACTCTGTTCAACCTTCATGGATGGAGCTGTGGGACATCTTGAAGCTCACAAAGGCTTTTACATTGTGGTTGGGATGATAACCTCCATGTTATGTTTCAGTCCAGGGTTTCTCCTCTGGCTTATGTTTAAATTTCTTTTCTGTTCATGTTTTATCCTTTAAATATTATGATCTATGTAAATATTGCTATTTATGTTTACTCTTTGCATAATCAGGTGTTTATTGTTTGTTGTGATTACTACACTGCTCACAAAAATTAAAGGAACACTTTAAAGAAACACATTAGATACATCAGATCTCAATATGAAGTTGGATATCTATACAAATAACGACAGGGCAATGTCTTAGGAACAAAAGGATGCCAAGTCTTTTAATGGAAATAAAAGTTTTCTGCCTACAGAGGGCTCAATTGTGTAGACACCCTAAAATCAGAGTGAAATGAAGATGTGGCAGGCTAGTCCATTTTTTCAAAAACTTAATTTCTGCTACTCAAAATGCTTTTCAGTATCTTGTGTGGCCCCCACGAGCTTGTATGCATGCTTGACAACGTCGGGGCATGCTCCTAATGAGATGACGGATGGTGTCTTGTGGCATTTCCTCCCAGATCTGTATAAGGGCATCCCTGAGCTGTTGTACAGTCTGAGGAGCAACCAGGCGGCGCCTAATGGACCGAAACATAATGTCCTACAGATGTTCTATTGGGTTTAAGTCAGGGGATCGTGAAGGCCATTCAATTGTTTCAATTCCTTCATCCTCCAGGTACTGCCTGCATACTCTTGCCACATGAGGCCGGGCATTGTCGTGCATTAGGAGGAAACCAGGACCTACTGCACCAGCGTAGGGTCTGACAATGGGTTCAAGGATTTCATCTCGATACCTTATGGCAGTCAGAGCACCATTTCCTACGCAGTAGATGTCTGTGCATCCCTCCATGGATATGCCTCCCCAGACCATCACTGACCCACCACCAAACCTGTCATGTTGAACGATGTTGCAGGCAGCATATCGTTCTCCTTGTCTTCTCCAGACTCTTTCACGTCTATCACAGCTGCTCAGGGTGAACCTGCTCTTGTCTGTAAAAAGTACAGGGCCAGTGGCGGACTTGCCAATTCTGGTGTTCTTGAGCAAATGCCAGTCGAGCTCCACGGTGCTGGGCAGTGAGCACAGGGCCCACTACAGGACGTCGGGCCCTCAGGCCATCTTCATGAAGTCTGTTCCTGATTGTTTGGGTAGAGACATTCACACCAGTGGCCCTCTGGAGGTCATTCTGTAGGGCACGAGCAGTGCTCAGCCTGTTCCGCCTTGCACAAAGGAGCAGGTATCGGTCCTGCTGATGGGTTGAGGACCTCCTACGGCCCTGTCCAGCTCTCCGAGAATAACAGCCAGTCTCCTGAAATCTCCTCCATGTTCTGGAGATTGTGCTGGGAGACACATTAAACCTTCTTGCTGCAGCACGTGTGGATGTGCCATCCTGGAGAAGTTGGACAACCTGTGCAACTTCTGTAGGGTTAAAGAATCGCCTCATACTGCCAGTAGAGATAATTACTCAAGTCAAAACTAGCACAAGTGGAAAATCAGCCAAAAAAGATCAAGAGGGAGAAACTTGAAATGACCTCCACATGTAAAACCAGTCCTGTTTTGAGGGTTTTCGAATTGTTGCCACTTTAGTGCACCTGTCGTTAAGTCCATGAACACCAATACAGCTGAAAGTGATTAACAATGACCTCAGCTGCTTAACTAACCAGAAAATTATCAGACAGGTTTAATTGATTTCATGCCAGGCCCAGTAAAAAAAGTGTTCCTTTAATTTTTGTGAGCAGTATATTTAGTTTCTATGCATGAGTGTATGTTCTGTGCCATGTGTTTTATTGGTGGCTCCTCAAACGGCAGGGTCTCCTGTCTGTCACCATTGAGGTACTGCATTTTTCACTCTGTCTAGGATTTTGACTTCTGTTTAATGCATCGGGACATGGTTTCTGTGGATTGACTTTTAGGCCACTCCTTTTTGCCTTGTTTGACTCTTCTGAGTTTTAGCTGTTTATTTACCCTTTTTTGTAATAAATCAATCTCTATATATAAAATCCAACATCTGTCGGTCTGTAGGTCTGTCTGCTTTTCACGAGAGAACTACTTTTTTCTATAATTTGCCTGAACATTCCGGTTGATTTTGTGACTTCTCTCATTGTGCTATATATCAAAGTTCGCTTGCGGTACCAATTTATTTGTGTGGATCTGAGAGACACGCAGCGGGCTGAGGGGAGGGCGGCAGGGCCCATCTTACTCACATGCCAGCCTCGGGGCATTCCTTACCTCCGCTTAGCTAGCGTATGAGAGAAGTGCTTAACAGATTTAGATCTGTTTTTTTCTATAATTTGCTTGAACATTCCAGTTGATTTTGCGACTTCTCCCATTGCGCTAAGAATCATAGTCCACTTGCAGGAGTGATATATTCACACTAATCCAAGACAGAGGAAGCAGGCCGAGGGGGGGAAGCGCGACATCAGGAGTGAGGAGCCAGGCAGGGCCCACCTCACTGTCCTGTTTCACTCATACGCGGGCGGAGCCGCGGGGGACGGCTAGTAGTTTAGAAATATTCTTTGTTGCCCTTTTTTTTTAGTGACCCTCATCCTTGTAGGGTTTTTATTTGATTTTTGTGATATTTATAGTTGTCTTGCCAGTGCTCCTTTTCTCGGCATGCTCCTGCAGAAGCCAGGAGGTATATTTTGGGCTGTTCTGGACTACGTGAGCCTCTACTGGGCAGACCAGTGAAGATATTGCCCTACTTCCTGCTTAAATTAAATGTGCTTCACATTTTTGGTTTGGAGTGGTGGTTCCGAGGCTAGGGATCTGCACTGGTAATCGGAAGGTTGCTGGTTCAAAACCCGTAAATGTCAAAAGGGACTCTGCTCTTTTGGGCCCTTGAGCTAGGCCCTTAACCTGTAATTGCTGAGTGCTTTGAATAGTGAGAAAAGTGCTATATAAATGCAAAAAAATATTATTATTATTCATAATACTCCACTTCCTCTAACCTGACAGAATGATTTTGAGGGCTTGAGAGTATTAGAATCATCACTGCAGTTGCCATGGCCATCCCTCAGTTGTTGGTACTTGGAAGAGCAATTATTCTTCAGTGGGCAACAAAGAGACGCTATCATAAATGTCTCATTGTTAATTAGAAAAGATCATTTCCACACTAAACTTTGGCATGTGCTGTCCAAGGCTACATAGACATTTTCTGTGCACTGTGGCTTTCGGCCCATATTTAAGTGTTAGATTAATGGATGAACCGGTGTGAGAGAGCGAGTGTCTGCATGTGTGTGATCATGCCCTGCAATAGAATGATGTCCCCTCCTGAGATATTCATTCTCAATACAGACTGAATTAACTCCAGCCCCCGTGATCTCAAACAGGATTAAATGGATTGAATACATAAACGGGTAATTTTGTATAATTTATCAATTTTATTAAGAACTTATTATCTAGGAAACAAAGTGTGACCCTGGCAGCTAATGCAGAGGGTCATACAAAATAACGTCAAATCACAGTCACTTAAGTAAAATGCTATACTATTCCTGGGTTTAATTACACTATATATTAAATTCAAAAACTTATTTAAAAATGGGCTTAATTGCTTTTTAAATGATGAATTGGTTACCATACAATTTTGTCTCACTTTATCAAAAGTAAATTTTAGCAAGTTATACTGTACAGTATGTTCCAGCTAATGATGAATAACATTTTTTAATTTGTTTAAACATTAAATATCTCACAGTTGCCTTTTACTACATATCTGATAATTTTGTGTAAACTGTTATGTTTAAGTGTAATAAAAGCAGCTGTTTTTATGTCATACCAACTAACCCTTCCATAAATATCAGGGTCAGTTGGCCCTGGACCCTTAGAGATCAATCTCATTCTCATTCTCCTCCAGTTCACATGCATGACTCCTTAGAAGATGGAAGAAGAGATCAGATCTGGATAACTTGCTTCAGATTCTGATCACTCTTTGTAAGTAGGATAATTATTATATTGACATTTCCCTGACTTTCTTATACATTGAAACCCACATGGTCAACATATAACAATTTACAAGTATTTTTTTACAGTTAGGCCACAGGCAGATTAGGTAAATTGCCCTTGGTCACACAATTAACTACAGGCACAAAGAAATTCTGCAGATTTATTGTTTAAAGTCTTTGCCAGTTCATCATACTGCCCACCATTGAAGCACAGCGTTTTTTTGTCTCCCACTCTGAATGCGCTTATGCTTCATTTTAAATATGAAACCTAGAAAGTAATATATTTTATGAAGATGATATATCTATAGCTTTTCCAAATTTGTCCCATGAAGTGCACTTTTTTGACTTTTCTTATAGTTGATTCATATCCACCTTTTTTTGGGGCATTTAATTTTTTGGAGTTATATCTGGAGCTACACTTAAATGATGGAGTATCAGCAAGACTGTCCCTATGACGTACTACTTGCTCACACATTTCATATATTTCTGACTGTTTCAATCATGGAAGTGTGCTAGGGTGTTTTGTCTTGGTAGAGTAATATATTACTGTACTTTCCCCTTTTGTATTATTAATATGTAGCCTTTGTCAGAATGCCTCAAGTCTTACAGACTTACCACTGTTTATAAGGTATTGTACCATATAAGTTCTCCTCACCCTCCCTTCTACATGAATAACCTCAGGCAATTTGGTGTAGTAAAAGACAACCAGGAGTTAAGTTACAATTTAAATAATGTATTATTGATAATCTTCATAAATAATAACAATATGCAAAGTACATTTGAATATTGGCAACCATACAGCCTGATAAATGCTGATGTGTAGTTTCAGGTGGCACACAGACTTGTTAGTTACTTAAAATGTCTCCAGTTTAGGCTTCATTTGTAGTCAGCTTTCTTCAAAACAGGGCGCATGCCTGTCTCAATATGGCTGCTGAGCTGTGCTCTTCATTGTGTTGTCCTTTTCAGTTCATGGTGTGTGAGATGGTCTTTCATCAGTTTGGTAAGAGAGAGAGAGAGCTGGGTAAAGCAAGCAAAATTATAGGTTTTCTGTCCAACCCCTACAGCCAATAGGGTGTCATAGTACTTAAAACCTTCTGATACAAGCCAGTTCCAAACAGCCATAGTTCAGACAAATGGGGGATAAAACACCTTCACACCTGCCCCCATGAAGCTTGCCAGTTAGGCAGTCTGGCTTTCCTGTGGGGGTTGACTGAGAGACTTTAGAAATATTAGCTAGATTTGTTTGAGGCACTTCTCCCAACCCTGTGGTAAAATTACAAAGAGACTCATTCCTAAAAGGTGGGAAGGGGTTCTTAAACCATCAAACCATTGCTGTTATTATCTATAATGTAACACAAATATTACATTGCTTTGTCTAAGTTACAAATAAAGACATACATAATATTTATGAACTTGCATGCAAAATTTCACATCACAACATAGGGTGACCCTATTTTCACTTTCAGACTCTTTATTACATCGATCTAAATAGAGTGTCCCAAATCCACACTACTGCCATTTGACCATTCCTATTTAGGCATGACTCAGTTTAGGTCAAACTTGCCTTTGCTCCTGCATGTCCTTGAGAACTTCTACCAACCCAGCCCTCCACTACATCTCCCTGGGCTTGGTCATGTTTCTAGCCAGCATGTGGAGGTCAATTTTCACTGGTTCTGACTTATCCAGTATGTGGTATGTAGTGAATAGGATAAGCTTCTTCAGTTCAGTTTACTGTTAGGTTGGGAACTGTCTGGTTATTCTAATCTAAGTTCATACACTTAGGTAATAATAAATGAAAGTATCCAAACTGTCAGAGGGCCACTTGCTTCTTTTAAGCAAACCCATCTTTTAAAGCTATTTTTTGCCTACAGTTATCATAAATTCTAGATATTTCAAATACACAGCAACAAAGTGAAACAACAGCAAAAGTTTATTAGCAAAGCAATGTTCAACTCAGTTCATTGCTCTTCATTACTGAGGCATATTTTACTCTCCATTACAATAACCTTGGCTTCTGCCATCAAGTATATGGTAGCTAAAACCATACTATTCCCAATAATCTTTATTAAGTCATCTACTTCATAATTTAGCTAGATTCTTGGTCCTTTATGGAGTTTTTTCTTGCATTTTTGCATTTTCAACCTTTTCTTATTATTTCTCAGCTGTACCTTTGCCATTGTGATTGTGCCATTATTAATTTGTTTTCCTAAATGCCAATTGATGTTTATCTGTTTCACTATGTCTCCTCAATCTTTGAATCCAATGGAAACTGAAAAAAATATTACAGTGGAAAATTTCATTGTACAGTTTATCTAGGACATTGTATCTGAAGGTAAAATAATAACTAATAAAAATGTTGTTCAGGTAATGGAAAGAGATATCTTGAGGTAAGGTTGTTATACTCACTAATCATAATGCCAAAGAGTGGTGATGTGTTCATTGGCACATGCTAATAAGAATTTTGCTGTACTCAGTGCACATAAGAATATTAAGCATATAAGCCTTGAAAACACAGTCCGTTTTAGGCAAAGAAATTATTAATTTATTGCTTGATCCCTGTTAGAGAGAGAGAGTACAGTATAATTAAAGCTGTGTTTTTACCAGATCACACTGAAATGTTGATCAGAACAATAAAACAAATTAAGAATAGGCAATTGCCAGAGTTTTGCTGCTAAACTGCACAATGATCAACAAGGATGCCTGCATAAGCCTCCTCTTTTGCATCCTTTGACCATGGGAGTAACCTCTCTCAATTTGCTTTTGTCTTGTTTTTCTTCTTTGGCTGCTCTCATTTGTTTTTCTCAGGTTTAAACAGTAGGATCCCCTCTATTCCTAAGCTCCATGATTCATCCTTACATGTAAAAGGTGGCAATCAGTCAGGCTAATTATGAATATAACTGCAAACAGGGTTCTTCTTGACCCCATTTGCTTTAAATCATTAAATGAAAAATTTTTAAAAACCTCCAGGAGACCTTCACACGGTACCAAGTCAATTTGTCTTTTTACAAAGTTCACAGTTATTGTCAATCTTTGGCATTGATACAGTAGGTTTTTTTTCTGATGGTGAAAGATATTTTTTTTACTTAATATATATATATTAATTTATATACATACATACATACATTATCCAACCCACTATATCCTAACTACAAGGTCACGGGGGTCCGCTGGAGCCAATTCCAGCCAACACAGGGTGCAAGGCAGGAAACAAACCCCGGGCAGGGCACCAGCCCACTGCAGACATACATACATTATATATATATAGTAACAGAAAGAGAGGACAGAGATAAAGAATTGGGGTGCCAAGTAGGCCACCTTGTATAATTGGCTGTAGCAAATTTCAAAAAGACACACAATTATTGCAGAGTGGTCTCTCCAGATGCGAGTTCAAAACAGATCTGTCTCAAGATGGCGGAGTTTCCAGCTTTGGGCAGTTCTAACAGGATGAGGCAGGTCCAGGTTCATGGATCTCTTAAATGGGAATACATTAAAACTTATGTTAAAACTCTGTAAATACTATTGTTAATTGTTCATCACCATCAACAACTCTACACAAGTGTTTTCAACTGGTGAGTCTTGGAAATAACAGTGTAGTGCCCCTGGGTCCAAACCTGAGAGAAACTTGCTCCTAAGTGGTCAAGACCTCTAAGAGGACAACCTGACTACCTGGAGAAGCCAAAATAAAAGCAGCTCTTTGATCACCATTTTGCAGACACAGTACTTAGAGAATGCACTTTAGCAGTCAGGACACGTGTTGGGGGTCCACCTGCCTAGGTTCATGTTCACCAATGGCTCTTACAGAGCTGAAGGCCTGTGGGTATATGAGTTGAATCTGACCTCGGGTTAGTGGAGTGAGGCAGAGTGAGAGCAGCTGAGAAATACTTCCAAAGTGCTCACTAAGTGCTGTGTCTGCGAATGGCAACCTCCAAGCTGCTTTTTTTGCACATTTAAACGATTTAATACTTTTTTTGTTGGAAGAATTGTGGTGTGCCTTGGGATTTGTTTGGGTTACAAAAAGTGTGCCAGCACAGAAGAAAGGTTTGAAAATACTTCTCTACCTACACTTTTATTTCTGGCACGCTAAACAAGATATCTGTAGCTACTATCTTGCTTAAAAACTGACACAGTGCATTACTTGGATAGTTTTGTTGTGTTCTTTGCATAAATTAGCGAAGATACTGCAAGCTGGAATAAAGGGAATAAAGGGAAGGCATACTCATTATACTTCTAATTTGTAGAAGTTTGCTATTATATTAGGGCAGTCAGTGCTGTAAGCTACCTGGCAGACCAGCAAGTTAAATGCAGAGATACTACAACTCATTTTAGTGTTAGTGCCACTCAAAGATAACTTATTTAGTACTTACGTGATATGACATTGATTTTATCTTCTTACAGAAACATGAAAAAAAATCACTTGAAAATGCTACCCACACCAAAGCACTACCTGTGCTCGTTGCCAGCCATGTATGCGACAACATTTTTTAAACAGGCCACATTAATTGCAAAAATGAACACGTTAACTTTCCCAGGATTAATATATATATCTTCTTAAAGCTATTGAGTTAATAAAGCTATTGTAATAATCTTAACCTGTATGTCTTCTTCCATATGAACAATTGTAAACCTACTAAATAAAATTTACTTTACAATAAAGTCGAGTGAGAAAGGGTTTGGGCTAAAAACTCAAAGCTGACTGAGTGCTCATGGCGGTGAGTTGATTCAGAAGTGGCTTCTGCAAACCCTTTAGGCTTTGTAGTGAGAGACTTCTGGGTCTTTTATTTGAGCTCTTGCAGAGGAAGCATGCAAAAACAGAATATCTTTAAATGACTAGTCAAAAGCATTTGAGAGAAAGAGTCCTGCAGTCAAGTTAATAATGTTTTGATTTACTGCTTAGCCTTAGCACAGTACCCTGTATTGGCTTTGAGCTTCCAACACTAAAATCTTTCTCCAAAAGATCAACATTTTATGTCTTAAAGTTATGTCACTTTAAAAACAATTTCAAGGTCTTTTTTGCCCTGCAAATATGGTGTGACAGATAGGGGGTGCTATCGTTCCCTTGAACCCTCGGACAATACGTCAGACACCAGGTAAAAGTCCAACAAGTTGACTTTATTATTAATAACAGTGCACAAAGAACCCTCCTTTCCACAGTACTCATTAAATAACAATACAATAACCAATGAAACCAATCCACCACTCCCAGACGCGTTGCCACCCTTCCACCCAGCTCAGCTCAACGCTCTGGTGTTTCTCAGTCTCTTTTATAGTCCCTGACCCGGAAGTGTTTCTCATCTTCAGTCCATGTGACTCCTTATCACTTCCGGGTCAGATAAAAATCCTCTTCTTAATCCCGGAAGTACGTCACTTCCGTTGTTGCTTTGCCTATGACGTACTTCCGGGTTATAGGGCACATGTGACTCTCTGGGCTTCCCTGCAGCGTCCTATGTTGGCCCCTGTGGTATCCAGCAGGGCTGTAGAGGAAAACACCATTGTCCATAATTCCCTGCCGGTATCTGGGGCACCTCCATGCTGCAGGGAGAGCTCCATCTGGCGGCCTGGGGGTATTGGCCGGGATGACAAGCCGGCCATAGACCACATATGGATTACAGTCTATAGCAAGTTTTTAGAGGGTATTTGAATACTGCACTAGAAACGATACAATCATGATTGTACATACAGAATACATGGTTGACATGAATCACCACTAACATATAAGTGTATAATTTGAAGAATTAAGATAGAACTGTAAATGAGGGACACAAAGATGTATTTGAATGGCACATATCATGTGGTTACTTGGCACAATTCACAATGTATTTTTAACTTTTCTTTGGGAGTGATAGCTAATTGTCCAGTATACAGAGTGTAAGCACAGGGATGACAGCTGAGTGTAGGTGGATAGAAGCAATAAGAGGACAATTAAAGGACTAGCAAATAAAAAAGAAAAAGTAAAATACATTCAGAAAGACCTGCACGATATTTAAAAGGTTAAAAAATATATGCATGGTGTAACAGTCAGTTATTATATTTAAGGATGTAGCTGATTTGATAGCTGGAGTATTTTACATTTTTAGTTACTTTAAAGAGCCAGGTATCATATTTCTGTTTATTAAATATTTTTAGAACAGTGAGTCATATTCAGAAATAACAGTAATGATAGTCAGTCATTTGGTCACTTTCTAACTTGCTTAGTCCTGAACAGGGTTGCAGGGGTCTGCTGGAGTCAATCCTTGCTAGCATAGGGCACAAGGAATGAACAGACCCTGGACAGGGCGTCAGTCCATCACAGGGCAAACACACACATCCACACACACACCCTTAACCATATAGAAAATAATGAAATGTGTTTGTAGTCTTTTTAAGAGTACTTTAGAATTTATAGGTAAAAACATAGCCCAAATACAGTTGTGGTGACTGAATAGCTTTCATAGATATCAGATTCCAATTCAGGTGATGTAAAAATATTATCAGTTGATGTCCTATTGTTAAATGTTGATTGTGGAGGGTCTAGGACTAACCGTAGTTAAAATTTCTGAAACACTTAAACATAACATTATTGAAAAATGTACCCAAATCGGTTGGGCTCTCAAGGTGAAGTCGTTGGCTGCTTCAGACCATGACTAAGAATAGGTCTGGAGTTTGGCTGATAAATTATCATCTCAGAAAAATACTGAATCATTATAATGTGCAGATAATGAAGCCTTGAAGTTGTTTTTAGTGTACCGTACTGTAAATACTGACTACATATTTTTTAATTTTGTGCTCACAAAGAGATGCTTACATAATTCCTTTCCTCTTACATTTAGTTTTAGACAAGTGATTCTTGCATTTTTTAACTTTGTAAAAGAGACAAAAATAGAGAAAGAAGGTTTGGGGATCAACCCCGTATATTGCGACAAGAAAATAGCTCAGTTAGTAAAAAAAGAGTAGTCACATAGGACAGAGTCAAAGCATGACTGAATTGAAGAGTGGAGGTTGGGTCTTATAAGTGGTGGGCAGGAAGAGGCGGGTTCTCAACGAACGTGAGGTCAGTAGGAAGGTGTGATCTGGCAGCAGAAGTGGGTGGAGCTCTAGCTGGGCTTCCCTTCTAGTAATCTGTGGAGGAGGGAGAAAAGGCATTAGTGCACTTCATCAAGCCCTGACTCTGTGTCCTACCCTCAGTTTAAGCCCTTAGACTGACTCCCATGCACATGTGTGACAACTTTTATGGTTAACATACCTCACATAGCAGGAGAGGTGAGGTGCTGTACCAGCATCTTACGTTGCACATGAGTGCCTCCTGTTGTTTTGCTAACTTGTATTAGGTATCTACTCCACCATTAGGAGTGGCTGTTGAACAAGTTAAAGTTAAATTTAAAATTATACAAGTTGAAGTTACCTCTTCTAAGTGAAGTACAGTGTGCTCTATTTGAGATATCTCAATGAAAATGGCACTTTCTTGACAAATTACCTTGAAAAATAAATTGACTCAAATTTCAACAAAATCAGTCCACTGGGAGCTGAGTTATTTCATACAGGCAGATGGACAGATATGCCGACCGCAGTAGATGCTTTTCACATCATGTGCAAATGCAACCTAAAAATTTACAATATGCAAGTAAAAGAAATATTAAAGTTAACAGTGTTGTTTTTGTAATAACTCTCCAAGAATCAAACATCAAGAATGATGTAAAGTTTAATTCAACATTCTCATCCTCCTGGCAATACCTTGAAGTAATCTGAAAAGCTAATAAAAATGACTATACTGGAAAACTGATGAATATACCCCATGTGGTGTTATGTTCAACAGCTATAATTCACAGCTGCATTTGGAGTACTGTGTACAATTCTGTTCACTACGTCTGTGCAGGGAAGTACAAGCAAATGCATCTCTTGACTAAATGGTTTGTCCTACATTAACATTCAGCCCATCCCTCTTTTGCACTCATGGCTCACACCCCAGTCAATGGCAGGCCAATTGTTAGTACAGCGGTTATCGCTGAACATGTGGTGACTAAAGTGACCAGCTATATTTTTCAAGGATGGGACTTATGACACATGATTAAAAGTAGGATGATGTAGACTGATATTTGAAACAAACAAAAAATTAGGGCAGTAACAGTAACAGAAACAGTAACAAAAAGTGTAAGCTGGGTTGTTGTCAAATACAGTAATCCCTCCTCAATTGCGGGGGCTGCATTCCAGAACCCCCCGCGAAAGGTGAAAATCCATGAAGTAAAAACCATATGTTTATACGGTTATTTTTATATATTTTAAGCCCTTATAAACTCTCCCACACTCTTATAAACATTTCCCGCATAGTTATACAGCATAAACCCTTTGTTTTCTCTTAGATTTTAGGTAAGATTCGTTGAAATAATGTATGTAAACACACTGTTTATATACAGTAAAACCTAAATATTATTTTAAAGATATCGAGCGTCTCCGATATCACATATGTTATAGCCATTACAATAGACAGGCCACCAGCAATAAATACGATACAGTAAAATGTGTGTACAGTGACACTAAACGTACGTACATGTACTAAGTACTGTACGTAGAAAATTAATTATGGTTACTCACCAACAATGTCACGATGACTTGTCCGATAACGATGAGTTTTTAATTTTACTGCACAACAAAGGAGAGCGTTACAGCTCTTCTAAAGAAGCCTCTTCAGGCGACTGTGTAGCACCGCTGTTGTTCTTCCGGCAGTCTTCAATCCAAATCCCTAAAGCAGATTCCATCTGGACTACTGTCTTATTAAATCCACTTACAACTCGTTTTACACCCTGGTTAAAGGACACTCCGGCTGTAGATCTTATATTCTTTTCCTCCTTTTTAAATAAAAAGAATCGTGGACTCATTGATGCCGTAATGGCGTCCTACAGTGGTGTTGCTGTTCCCTTCCTTCAACATATCCAAAACTTTTACCTTTTCGGCAATCGTTGGTATCTTCCGTTGGCGCTTGGGCACGGCCCCTGAAGCAGTATCAGGAGAAGATTGTTTTGGAGACATAACGAAGGGCTTGACTATGCACAAAGATAAACACAAAAGAGCACAAAAGTTAACTCTTTACACAGCGGAACACATTGATGCTGAATGAGTGAGACGAGACTTCCTGATTAACGCAGCGGAATTGAATTCGGTGCTCTGTCGCTGAGCCAATCAGCACACATGAACTTAACTGCGTGCTCTGATTGGGTAGCTTCTCAGCCATCCGCCAATAGCGTCCCTTGTATGAAATTAACTGGGCAAACCAACTGAGGAAGCATGTACCAGAAGTAAAAATACACATTGTCCGCAGAAACCCGCGAAGCAGCGAAATATTTGCGTTATATATTTAGATATGCTTACATATAAAATCTGCGATAGAGTAAAGCTGCGAAAGTCGAAGCACGATATAGTGAGGGATTACTGTATACCAGTAAAGCCTTATAATATAAGAAGGGCCAACAAAGTTAAATGACAAAGCAAAAGCATGGGGTTAGAAAATGTGAGGGTTTAGAAGTACACAGGACATGAGTCTCATTAACTGAGCAATTCAAAGTCGAAACCTTGTTAAAAATGTAGCTTCTTAGCAGATCCAAGTAACCTCAGGTGAAACTGATAATGTCATTTCCTAGCAACAGAACATGTGAAGCATAGTGACAGGAATACAAAAGGGTGTGACACAACAGCACTTGAGAAAACCTCTCCAAATTATGTAGGTGTGCTTTCAGACTGGAAACATTTTGACTCAGAAAGTACCAGGACTCTGAAACACACTATCTTTTATTTAAAGCTGCTAACTTGATGTCCTTAACTCTGTTAAATGTCACGTGAGCTCTTCTTAAACAGTTCTCACAGGTGACAAAAACTAAATAATTCCTGAGAACATTAATTCTCTTGGAACAAAGTGCATTTTCAGAACCTACTTCTCTGTAAACATGTTTCACAACATGTACTTCTCTTTTGAATTTAATATTTTCAAAAGGGTTTTTATAAAGTGGATCTGAAATAGTGTACGTCATGGAAATTCTTCAGCACAACTACTTTAATGAAGTAATGAGGCTGTTGATATATTTTGTTATAAAAAAAAGTTTCCTACAAGTTGAATGTTTGTTAGTACGTCTGCTCTACTAAATAATTGAATGATGTTATTGTCTGTTTCCATTACTTTACTTATAAAATTGGCATCTGCTGCACCAATAACCCATGCTATCCTCTGTGATGTCTCAGCCACACACACTTCATATGATTGCTTATCCACAATCTCTCATTCATTTTCAGAGGTTACCAGTAGATACTCAATTACCTAAGTCTTGCTTGTCTGAGATCATTATGTGTCATTATATATCTGCCTCATACCTGGTACAATGTGACCTGACCCAAGAAATGTAAAATGTTTGTTACAATATATATATCAAGATGTCATTATTGAAGGCAAGCTAGGACAACTCAAAAATGAGAAATTCTTCTCTTCTCACTAAAAAGGAATTCATTCGTAGATCATTAGTTAGCACATATTTACTCTATTTTTAGTTAGAAATGAGATTCTCAACTCTAACCACTTGTTTATAGCATTCTCTTCAGAAATTAACCATTTCCTACATGGTTTGCCTCATATATATCTAAATATTGTATTGGGCTAAACTCCATAGCATAAGTATACAATTTTGAAGTGAGAACTCTCTACCAGAACTTCAGTTAGTTTTTTTCTTTTATTAAGTAGATGTTTTTCATTCTTAGAAATGCATTTTTTTTCAGGCAGCCAACAAAATGTGCACCATGAGAGAACTGTTTTCTGGTAGAGTGGTCAACTGGTATATTGGGGAAAAAGTAAGCCTCCTTTAATGAGAAAGGAGAAAGAGCCATACCCAGGTATTCTGAGTCAACTTTCACACAAATGTATTTAATTTTATTTTCCTCCAGGAAAGTCAGAGGCAGTTTGCCTTCCTATTTTTTTCCTATCCTTTTTTGAAGAAGCTGTAGCATTTTACATTTTGAAGTGTATTTTCTCATTTGCATCCTTATTTCTTACTTTAGCAAATTCATTAAAAGAAAATAATAAATATTTCCAAATAACCTTTATTCGCAATTAGGGAAAGCATCTATTTACCATTTCCTCCATGCAACAGGAGTGCTGAACATTCTTCACTATGGAGAATAATAAGCAGTTGTTTATAATGTAGGTGGTTTAAAATTTAACCTGTTAAATATTTATTGGTTCTACCTTCAGCAATGCTGGTAATTAATTAAATAATTCGGTAATGCTCATACTTACCTACATACTTACTCCTTAACTTTCTCTGTTGTAGGATGCTGCTCTCTTGCCATTAAACTTATATCAAGATAACTGAAGCACATTTGTTTTAAGAAACAGAATAATACAATTTATTAATAAACACAAGTATTATAGAAATACATGTTAACTGCATCTATATTGGTATATAAAACAGGATATAGACAGACTAGACAAACATATAGCATAGAAAAGGTGTCTGTTTACATGTTATTTAGAGTTCTAATTTATCTCGGCACAGATAAATAGTTTTATGATATCAGAGGCCTTATGTATAAATGGTGCGTATGCACAAAAATGTTGCGTACACCCGTTTGCACGCTCACATTGCAATGTATAAAAACTAAACTTGGCGTAAAGCCACTCACATTCTCACACCAGCTCAATCCATTGTGTGCCCAAGTTTTTTGCTCAGATTTGCAAAATGGCAGCACACTGCATCAAAACAGTACTACTGTTCCTATGCGGTTTACCTTTCTTTTTTAGATTCACATCCCTGACACGGCTTTATCAAATACACTGAAATGAACCTCATATTGTTTATTAGTTTAAGGCATCTGATTGTAATTAACCTGTAACAATATAATGGTCTACAAAATTGCCAAATTATTCCAAATACCATAGCTACTTTAGCGTTGTTACTCTCAGTGCACCACTCAGAGTATTTTAACCCACTGTATCTAAGTGTGGAATCACAGCTGTATAGCAGCTGATCGGAAAAAGAATTGTTGGGATACAGCATCTAGCACACACTGCCTCAGCTATGCATCAATCTCTTTGAACTGCTCCCATATGGCAAGTGCTTCAGAGCCTTTTCTGTATGGACCTTGTGGTTCAGAAGCAGTTTCATCCCAAGAGTTATAAAACACACTCAATCAGTCCATCAAGTGCTCCTTGTAGAACTGTTTGTACTTATAAGTACAATTACCCCACTGTAAACTTGCACTGCAGTTGTAATATTGCACAACCTGAGCCACTTTATGAACCATTTTCACTATCTGCACTATATGTACATGTATATTGTACTTATGCTTTCATATGGTATATTTTGCATTGTTTTTTTACCATATTATTATTATTATTATTATTATTATTATTGCTGTTATTTTATCATTTTATAGGAAAATAATCTTATGGAGGATTTGCATATTGTATCTCATTGTACCATACAATAACAATAAAGGAATTCAATTCAAGTGAATAGAAGAAAGCGCATATTTACAAATGATGAAGACTGGCTTCTAAGTCGATTTAGATTTCCAAGCACTATTTTGTTGGAGCTCTTTATAATATATCTATATAAAAAAAGATACAAGGGTGTTGTTGGTGACATATTTCAAGTGACACAGTGGCTCCTGTTACAGCTCAAAGTGTTGGGTGAGGAATGTGTCTCTCCTCTGTGAAATGAGATGCAGATGAAATGTTTGTGTAGGTAAAGTGATTGATGGAAGCAGATCAAGTAAGGTTCAGGAAAAAAAGGCTCCTGTTGAAGGATCAGTCTGGAAAATTGGGAAGGATCCCGTGGAAGAGAAAGAGTGTTAGGATTGAATGGGAGGAACAGTGTGATGTAGGCGCCATTATTGGGGTTCCTGTTAAAGTGGAAATTAAAAAGTCTAATCCTGGCTTGATTGAGGGCCATATCCACAATATTAAACAAAGTTTAATTTTATCAATGTCATGTTATTCTTTATGGAGTGGAGCTATAGTGTCGCAATGAAAAATGACTGGAAGTGTGCGGTGCGTGACATCATCAGTCTCAATGGTATAACCAATTAAATCTGCTCAAAATAATAATAGTGTCCCTTTTCCATGCATGGGCCTAGCATATCAAATATTTGACTGACTCTTGTGATTTATAAACAATATAAATAGATGGTAAGCTCCATCATATTACTGTTGCTATTCTTCTCAAGCTAGTTTTGTAACAATTAGTCCTCAGTTACCCACAACATAATTTTCCAGGAGAAAGAATATTGTCAATACACAAGAATGTACAAAGTACTGTATGAGAGATTCCATAGGCCCCATGAAAAATAAATTCTTAAAACTATTAATTCACGTTTACATTTTAAAACACACCCACTCAACCCCTTAAAACAGGCAGTGGAGGACAAAACACTTGCTTGACTGTTAATGCTAATTTAGCTTTCTGAAGTACACAACTTTTAAGGCAACACATTAGCCTCGTCAAACTAGAATTCTTGTCTTGGTTTTCCAGGGGTGACCTGGTGAAGTTGTTTGGAGAAAAAATCCAAAGGTTTTATAGTTCAAGTGACTTACTATAAGACTGCATTCAGATATTACAGTACATCATTATGATAGATACAGTAGACAATCTGAGAGCAAATAAACGATTAAGCAAAAGCTGCCTTGTTATCATTGTATTCCAATGTTGTTCATAAGAATTAGTCTGGTTCATACACTGTATATGCTCCTTCTTCGTCCATTACTCATTGAAACCAAAATATTCAGGTGTGTTCTTATCTCTAAAAAAAAAATGTGCCTCACAGTCATTTATACTGTTGCTTTTCAGTTTGGTTCTAAATGTTTACATCTACAAATGAACGCATTTTACAGCTTGCATAGTATCACACATTCCAAAAACAGTGATCCCTCGCTATATCGTGCTTCGACTTTCGTGGCTTCACTCTATCGCGGATTTTAAATGTAAGCATATCTAAATATATATCATGGATTTTTCGCTGGTTCGCGGATTTCTGCGGACAATGGGTCTTTTAATTTATGGTACGTGCTTCCTCAGTTTGTTTGCCCAGTTGATTTCATACAAGGGACGCTATTGGCGGATGGCTGAGAAGCTACCCAATCAGAGCACGTATTACATATTAAATAAAACTCCTCAATGATATACGATATGCTTCCTGCGCAGTGCTTCGCACATTTCAAAACTCTAACAGACCGTATTGATTTTTGATTGTTTGCTTTTCTCTGTGCCTGACGGAGGGGGTGTGAGCAGAGGTACTGTTTGCACAGTGGCTGTTTGCTTAGAAGATACGGACGCTCCTCTAAAAAATGCTGAAAAGACTACCTTCACATTGATCCCTTCATTGCAGCAGCTTTATCGCGGTGCTTCATTTACTTAAAAGCCCAACAGCACGTATTGATTTTTGTTTACTTTTCTCTCTCTCTGATATTCTCTGTTCCTGATGGCGCTCCTTTGAAGAGGAAGATATTTTTGCATTCTTTTAATTGTGAGAAAGAACTGTCATCTCTGTCTTGTCATGGAGCACAGTTTAAACTTTTGACTAAAGGGTATTATTTCATGTCTAGAGGGCTCTAATAATGTTAAAAAAAATGTATTTAGAAAGTCATAAGCAGGTTTTCTATGCTCTAACTGCGAAAATATTTATAAATAAAGATTTATAAATAAAGAATCCTACTTCGTGGAAATTCATTTATCTGTCTGGAGCGGATTAACCGCGATAAACAAGGGTTTACTATAACAGTGCAGAGAATATTTATAAACAGTGTGGGAGAGTTTCTAAGGGCATCAAATATATAAAAATAACCATTCAAACATATGGTTTCTACTTCACGGATTTTCACCTATCACGGGGGGTTCTGGAACGCAACCCCCGCGATCGAGGAGGGATTACTGTACATAGAACATATGCAAGCTAAATCTATATGAAAATCTATACTAATAAAAGGCAAAGCCCTCACTGACTGACTGACTCACTGACTGACTGACTGACTCATCACTAATTCTCTAACTTCCCGTGTAGGTAGAAGGCTGAAATTTGGCAGGCTCATTCCTTACAGCTTACTTACAAACGTTAGGCAGGTTTCATTTTGAAATTCTACGCGTAACAGTAATAACTGGAACCTACTTATGTACATATATACCGGCTATAGCCTGCAGCTCCCTCGCCGTGTAAGACGGATTTGCGTCTCTCATCGCCACGCCTCCCACGTAATTGAGTGCCTGCCCATATAAGGCCGTCCATCAGCGGCAATCCAAAAGAAACACTCTAATGCTAAATATTCACGGGTTTAGGACTGTGCTTATAGAAACAAAAATGAGATGGTCAGGGTGGGGAGTTTGGCACAATCTCAGCAAAACTGCGAGAGAAACTTTTAAGTGCCGGGTCTTAGCTAACATTAAATAAAGCTGTGGAAATCGCACAAGATTGCACAAGCACAGTTCAGAACCTTCGATGCATGTAGTCCGAGCGGCTCACGTGAACTGACTGTGAACGCAGTACGCTGACAAAAAGCAAGAGCTCTAAAGTGCACTGAACAAAAAAGCATTACACAATTGAGAAGGCAGCAAAACAATATGAAGCGAGTGACGCATACAAGCATATTCATAAGTGCAGCTACTGCGGAAACAAAGCACACGGTGGAAAAAGTCAATGTCCAGCTAAAGGAAGACAGTGTAAAAAAAAACCCATGCATGCAGTGTGTGATGTCTCAAATAAAGAGGAAGACGAGCTGTTTATTGATGCAGTAAGAAAGGAATCGATGAATGAAACCTGATTTCTTTACTACGGTTGACAAACACGGAATGTAACTTAAACACAACACATCCTCCATATACGAAGCTGATTGAAAGAAATAATGATAATCAAATGATGATGACAGCAACAGTCATAACAGTCACAAAACAATTACGTTGACAATCATGTTACGTTATTTTTAAAATGTTCCCTTTTCTTTTTCATAACTTCTTTAACACGCTACTTCTCCGCTGCGAAGCAAGGGTATTTTGCTATGCTGTATATATATATATATATGCCAATCTACATACGGTCAAATAAACAAACCACACGCCATGGCGCAACGCAAGAGGCTTCGCCTCTAGCGCTGACGTCCGAGGTTTGATTCCCGAAAGGGGGTGCAGTGAGTGTGTACGCCTGATGAGCCCAGAATTAGGGCGAAACACGTGTTGTGTACTCTTTGCATTATTTGACAGTAAAACTATTTCAATATATATATATATATCCATCCATTCCCTAACCCGCTGAATCTGAATACAGGGTCACGGGGGTCTGCTGGAGCCAGACCCAGCCAACACAGGGCACAAGGCAGGAACCAATCCCGGGCAGGGTGCCAACCCACCGCAGGACACACACAAACACACCAAGCACAATTTAGAATTGCCAATCCACCTAACCTGCACGTCTTTGGATTGTGGGAGGAAACCAGAGTGCCCGGAGGAAACCCACACAGACACGGGGAGAACATGCAAACTCTACTCAGGTTGGACCTGGGAAGCGAACCCGGGTCTCCTAACTGCGAGGCAGCAGCGCTACCACTGCGCCACCGTGCCGCCCATATATATATAAAAGTAATGAGACTGGCAACGCTGCGCTGTCGTCCTTGATAGAGCACGGGTATCAGTACCCTCCCATAGCTCAGTGCGAGTTTCAACTCCTTCCGCTAACTACGGATTTTTGTGACTGCTATTAGCGAAGTTGTGTTTTTGGTTGTGCGTCACGCAAAATGGAACAGTGGAATTTGGAGCAACGTTGTGCCATTAAACGACAAGTGTGGCAACAGTGGGAACAATGTCTCCATCGGTGTGTAGCTGCCCAAGGGAACTACTTTGAAGAGGATAACATTGATGTTTGAAAAAAATAAAAACTTTGGTAAATAAAAAAATCAGTCTCATTACTTTTCTGCCACACCTCATACACATATATTATATATACACACACATATACATATATATCAGCGCTTCCTGATTCATTTTACCCTCACACCCCCTGTGACGGACGATGCCGATTTCGTATGAAAGTATGAAAAAATATGAGGTTAACACAGAAAAACAGATCACCAATTGAAGCTTTATGAATAATGGATACTTTATTCGGCATCAATAATTGTTTTGGTAAAGCCATACTCAGTGTAATCCTCCTTCCATTTTCTAATTTTTTCGCGACTAGCCATGATTAAATGAATGGTAAAAAAGTAAGAGCAAAGCGACGGTCACTTATTGAGGCAGGCAGGCGAGAGCACAATAGCATGCGGGCTCGATGTAGTGTGCGTCAAGTCGATCTAAAATGCGCGATCAGATTCGAAAAAATGTATCTTTTCAAGTTCTATTTGGATATAAGTAGGTTCTATTTAGTCGACAGAAATATCTTTGGTAGGAATGTTGAATTCAGTCTTTACATTTCTATGGTGAAGAAAAATTTATGCAATGATGACTAAATTTAACTTACATTCCTACCTAAAATATTTCTGTCGGCTAAATAAAAATTACTTATATTTAAAATTTAAATAGAACTTCAACAGATACGATAGTTCATAATACCCACGCAGCACTAAGTGCACGTAAGAGCGGAAGTCATCTGTTTTAACAAGCAGCGTATTGCAGTGATACGAAATAGCCTGCCCATTTAATTATTTAGGAATGGATAGATAAATTAAGATTTTGTGCAAATAATGTTTTTCATTTTTCTTCCTCGATGGATTCTGGCACCCCCAGCAACAGCTGCTCGTACCCCAAAGAGTATATATATACAGTATATAGCCAAGTTTCCATCCAGTTTTTTGCGACGTTTTGTTATCGACAAGCAGAATATACGTAAAAAAAATGTGCAAAATTTGCTGTCTCCAGCCTGTTTCCATCCAACTGGCATTTTATCGATAAAATGGTGTGCGTGATGACGTCATCCCCTCCAAAACGAACTGTCGCATAAGTTTTGTTATATCATGAAAAAAAATCTGCCCTTGAGCCGTTTCCATACATAATTTTATGTATGTCGCAAATTATTTACCTTTTGTTTTCCACGTTACACCCCCTCCACTAAACAAAGAAACAAAGAAATTGAGAGATTATTCAGTTTTTTTTTTTATTTGCCAGCATACTGTTATTTCAGTTTCACAAATAATTGGAATTGTACATAATATCCGAAGACGACAGCAGAATGAAGCAGTTGCTTGTCTGATAGCCCTAGAGCTCGAAGAAAGTACCCCAGTGCGGGTATGGGAGAGACGATGGAATAAGACCTTCTGGAAGGAGGTGGTGGGGAGACACTTTTATTTTTTCTATTTTAGAATGACACGGCCGATGTTTGAGATGTTGTGTGGATTCATCAGTCCTGATGTTGTGCCCATCACAGGTTGTCACCGACCACCGGTTCCAACCCAAAAGCGGATTGCCATCGCCCTTTACAAGCTGGCAACCTGCGCCGAGTATAGAGTAGTTGGAGAAACTTTCGGGGTTAGTAAAACTACCGTCCATCAATGTGTATATGCTGTGTGCACCGCTATTAAAGAAAAATTAATGCAGCGTTATATATCAGACTTCCGACCGTAGCAGAGGCCAATGAAATTGCATATCGCAATTCCTTGGTGCATCTTGTGCCACAGATTTACAGTGCGCTGGATGGCACGCATGTGCCTATTCTTCCCCCAACGGAAGGCTACCACGATTACATTAATCGCAAAGGGTGGCCATCTATTGTTCTAAAGGCCCTTGTTGATGACAGGTGCATGAAACGAGACATTTGCGTTGGCACTCCTGGAAGTGCCCATGATGCAGCTGTGTTTGCAGCATCGGATCTGTACAGGTGAGCCTACCTTTCAACATCCCTTCTCAGTGCGATGACAACTGAATTAGTACTGTAACCTGCTTCCCTTAAGGTTTTTAATTAAAACTGAAATTTGAATTAATACAAAATAACGATGTTTAATCAAAAAAAAACTAAAGTTAATATTAATGAGAGAATTTCTCATATATGCTAAAACATCTGCCATTTAATAATAAGAAAAAAATGTTTAGATAATGAAACACACGATTTATTAAATATTTTGACTGGCACAGTAAATTACCTTTGCAGTTTTTGTATTATTTAGACATCCTGAGAGACACCCCCAGGCTACAGTTGATGTGGAGGGAGTTCAGGTACCCCTTTTAGTAGCAGGAGACCCAGCCTATCCGCTACTGCATTGGCTCATCACGAGAAATAACGAGTCTCTTCATCAGACCATGCGAACCGCTCCGCTATTCTCGTTTTGATTGCACGTAATGAAAATGTATCATGTAACACATTTATTTGCGTTAAAGCCCTTTTTTTCTGACAAAAACTGTTTCCAATGCAGTTTTTGCGACATCTGAAGTATAGATATGGAATTTATGCGCTAAAGTTAAATGGAAAAATATTATGTCGACATGTACAACATTTTATCGATAATTAGCATTTCCATCAGCTAAAATTTGAAGCGCTAAATATTTTTTTGCAAAAACTCCTTGGATGGAAACCTGGTTTATGTGTGTATGTATGTATGTGTGAAAAAAAAAATCTGAAGTACTTCAGGTGCAAATATAAATCCACAAGAAATTATCAATAGTGTTCTTTTGCTTTGCTTCTTGTTTTTTTTCCACTTTTCTCCACCCTTTACACAAAACTAGTTTAGGGAAAATTAGGGAATAATAGACTAGTTTCAAAAGTGAGGATTTCTTTTTCTAGGCCTCATCCCTGGCTCTTTTGCCCACCCTCTTTTGGTTTTGTGTCCCTGTTCTTTTATCCAGTTTTTGAAAATAGCTCACTATTATTCACCGAAAGAGGGAGAACCTCTAGTTAATTATTTTCCCTCAGGTGCTGTGGCAATAAGTTGTGTAGCCACCCGAGGGAGATTTAAGAACTGGCCAGGCCTTTTATTGCTCTCCTTAGGTTCTTGGCTATTCAAAACTATAGATAGATAGAAGATACCTCATTAATCCATCCATCCATTATCCAACCCATTATATCCTAACTACAGGGTCATGGGTGTCTGCTGGAGCCAATCCCAGCCAACACAGGGCGCAAGGCAGGAAACAAACCCCAGGCAGGGCGCCAGCCCACCGCAGGGCACGCACACACATACACCAAGCACAATTTAGAATCACCAATGCACCTAACCTGCATGTCTTTGGACTGTGGGAGGAAACCGGGGTACCTGGAGGAAACCCACGCAGACACAGGGAGAACATGCAAGCTCCATGCAGGGAGGACCCGGGAAGGAAACCCTGGTCTCCTAACTGTGAGACAGCAGCGCTACCCATTGTGCCACTGTGCCGCCCTACTTCATTAATCACAAGGGGAAATTCACATACTCCAACAGCAGCAGCATACTGATAAAAAAACAATAAAAAAAACAATACTAAATTAGAGTGATAAAAATGCAGGTAAAAATATATAAATATACTGTACATATACAGTCATGTGCTGAATTATGGTTCCATCTGGGACCAGATATATGGCTGTATGTCAAATTGTCATATATCAGTTACAAAGTGTACAAGTTATCGCAGTTGATGAACTGTGAGTCTGGTACAGATCACTGTTAGACATACTTTGGCTGTGTCACACACGTGCGCTTAGGAGACAGTCAACAAGCCCTGAGGTGAGTGAAATATCATTGGACGGGGGGTTGTTTTGTGGTAATAATGCCTCTCTCTCTGATCTTATAGAACAAAAGATAAATAAACCATTATCATCAACAAACCAGGTGCTGGAAAACAACAGAACTACAAATCACACTTCCGGTCTTCCAATGATGACATCACTTCCGTCTGAACCAAATGACATCATGGTCTCATGATGATGACATCACTTCCGTCCGATGCGAATGACATCACTTACGGTCCCCTGATGATGACGTCACTTCCTGCCACATCACCTCGGGAAGCCATTTTGGCTACTGTATAAAAACCCAGCAATACTGTACCTGTCTGTCGAATGTTTGATCATTTTTCAACCAAACTTGGACCAACAGATCGCTGTTTAACAATATAAGGGGCTAATCCCCAAACCGTTATAATTGTTTGTGAATTAATTTCATCACAGTTGCCAGTATGGATTAGCACAAACCAGCCTTCAAGTCTCAGCTTCCGCAAGCCAGGCCCATGTAAAGCAGTGCTTCTCAACCGGTAGATTGCGGGTTGCTGTGGTTGGTTTGTGAGTCATTCATGATTGGTCACTTAAGCCACTGTTTCTCATCCACCGAGTTGCGATCCAGGTTTTTCTCTGAAGGGTTATGGGTTCTCAAGTGAGTCACAGTGGGTCGCAAGTGGGTTGTGGAAGGTTGCCTAAGTGATCAGCAGTGCTGAGTAATATGTTTACCTGTTTCTAAGTAAGCTTGTTTCACCAAGGGGGCAGTTTGCAATAGCTGCTAGTGAGTCCTCAATTCATTTAAAAAGGCAGAACTGGATCACTGACCAGAAAGGTTGAGAAACAATGGTGTAGGAATGGCTGTGTGGGATGAATACATAAGAATCAGTCAAATGGAGCAGTGCCGACGAAAGAAAACCTTAAAGAGCCCTCTGTCATAAGAATGAATCATCTCAACTCAGTTGGTCATAAATCGGCACATGACTGTATTTATTTCTCCCATTTTTCAGTAGTCTGGTTCCTGACTTTAGCTTGTTTAATAAATTTCTGTAACAGTGACTCTTTTATTTGTTGTTGTTCAGATTTTCTAATTAAGCAATTACTGGGTCTTCCTTTTGCTCCTGTCTTTCTAGTGTTTTATTTAAAATTTCATTAAGGTGATTTGTTATTTAAGAGGTTTATTAAGAATTATTTGTTTCAGATATTATTGATTCTTTGCTGCAGTTAATTATTTCTTTGTTTCCTTGATCTCTTTTAAGTAAATGTTTCCTTGTGAGAGTTTTGTTCTTTTCTGCTGCTGTCCACTGTTTCTTCAGTATATTTATTAATTTTTATTACCTTTGTCCTTTGCTATTTATAATTGCTTTTGAAATTTAGCTATTGTTAAATAAATAGTCCTTTAAATGTTATTTGTGGTGTATAATCTGGGGGGACTTTTAATGGTTTCGGCTTTCTTGGAGTCGATCAGAACAATGATATTAGTAGAAGAAGATATGGTAATTATGGTAATATTATTTAGTCTGCTGTAATCTTTTATTTGCAAAGAGAAATACAGATCTCACAGAAGTTTACAATGAATAAAATGGACCAATCTTGTGCTTTTTCATACAGTAAATGTTCTTCAGGCATTTAATTTCTGGGGCAAATATGTAACACTTTAGGAATGGAGCACAGGACAACAGTTTATGGGCAGTGGTATAAATAGACAAAGGTATGAATGCTTTCTGCTTATAAAACATTACAGAAATATGTATACTGATAGTCAGATTATTGATCATCAGACTATTTATAATCAGATTGCTCAACTGCTCAGACATATACCACTGCTGCCACATTCATAGAACATGTTTCCCTTCAGGACTCACTGAATGTTATAATTTCTTTCAATGAGAGATTAATTATAAAATTATGGTTTTGCAATCAAGAAAACCTATGGACAATTGGGAGTGAGAAATAACCTCATAGCCTTCCAGAACAATAAAACAATATCAACCAAAGTATAAAAATTAATGGATTGTTTAACTAAATTAATGACAGAGAGGAGATAAACAAGGAGAGCCAAGGTTGAAAAGTAAAAAAATAAGACAACAAACAATTGTGATCTCTCAGCTAAACCTAAAATAGATCTTGTGCACTTTAACTGGTGTCAGGATCTCATAAATATGATTTACTTCTTTTTTTTCATTATTTTCTCATTCATCATTTTTTTCATTAGTGCATTGAGGTTGTTTCTTCACCATTGTGTGTGTTACTTTTCTATGGGTGCTTAAATGTTGACAACGTTGGTTGCATCTTGGATAACTGTGATTTGATCTTGACTAAATATGATTTCCCTTTTGTAACATTCTTTTAAACCCTGCCACTTGGTTTACTTAAAGTAAATCATCAGGACTTTTATGGTAAAGTCCTCACAGTCACCATAATCAGAGGGATGGCTCATCTGTTTGCCCACCTCAATTTACCACATCCTAAGCACCACATACTATCTTTACTCTCCAGAATCCCTCTGTTAGGATTATGGCCTCTCTTTATGATGCCATTTGAGTGCATGGCCTCAACTTACCTTTCAACTCTACAATCAATTAGCAGATGGTTTTAAACTCTGCTCTTGGGTTACTTCTACATAGTCACTTCTGGAGTCAGGAACTTCATCTAGAAGTCCTGAGACCATACTTCCAGGGATCCCACTGTTATAAAAATTAAAAAATGGTTTCCTAAAGCATGTGTTTGTGATGAAAAAACTGTCCCCGTGTCTTAGTTTATTTCTTTACTTTTTCACCCTAAAACAGCAGTTGACAGCAACAGCAGCAGCATTTCATGAAGAAAGGTGTCTGCATCATATGAAACACAATATGAATGTTCAGTCTATGAAATCTAAGCGAATTAAAGATCTTTTTTGTCTTAAACATAGACCAACATATCTATAGTTTCAAATATTTTGTCATATTTCCTCAATCAGAGGTCTGACCTCATACATACTGTATGTGAGAAGAGAAAACTATTTGCACACATTCATTTCCACTGCTTATCTTGTACCTGCAGGCACCTGTCTGCTTTGATTAACTCACCTGAAGCAAAAGATATGCAATGATAGCTTACTAAGTAAAAAAGTACCTACCCTTTTTTAGATGGTAGGTCAACAGAAACTACACACATATCAGTCACTGTGCTGTGGTGTTACCTTCCTAGTATTATAAGCAAAGGGCTCATGGAGCTATACAGTCGCGACACACCTGAGGTATCATTTTTCACTAGTATGTTCTTCAAACCCAAATAGATTGCGAGACATTGACTGGATACTCTTCTGTTTGATAGATATAAAATGAATCTTATATACAGTATAAACATTGTCACAAAAATGACAAAGAGACATCACAAAGGTTTGGGGCAGCCACCCGTATAATATACCTTGGCTGCAAAATGGTAAAGGTTGAGATATGTTCACAGGTTAGAGTCCAGAACAGAACTGATGGTATGGAGGCAAGATGGCGGCTTTAAAGGCCAGTACAGGAAGTGACATCATTAATAGCGCCAGACCTGGAAGTGACATCTTCAATTGCGCTGTACAGGAAGTGACTTTTTCCGTGACAACAGTGCCAGAAGTGACGTCTTCAATGGTGTCAGAAACTGTTTCCCATGGATGGTCTGCAGAAAGAGAAAGAGAATTAGTGCAGCTTGCCACCCCCTGCTCTGATGTGGTATTAATATTATTCAGGCCCTCTAGCTGCCTCCCAGTCACACGTGTGTAACAATGTCTACGTGTGGAAGTGTGTGTGTCTGTCTGTCCGGCCCAGAAGTGTACGGCTACAGCATGAAGCTCAAAGAAAGCGACTCTGTCGCCAAAGTTAAAACCACCGAGAAAACAGAGAAACTCACTTAGCCGCTAATATACAAGCAAGGTGAGCACATCGGCAAAACGAAACCTCCAAGGAGACAGAAACTCGATTAGCTGTTGATAGACAATGGATGCAAGCACATCAGCAAAATGAAATTGCAGAGGAAAGTGAACGCGCTTAGCTGCTAATGCACAACTGATGCGATTGATTGATTGAAGTGCCAGAATCCATGGCTTTTTACAGCACCGGCTTACACAGCTAGTAAAGAATAAATTATGTTTGGGAACAATATGTTTGAAAAAGAAAACTCCCACGAGAATATGTACAATAAATGTGTCTAACCTTGAATTTGCTCAGAATGTACTGCATATCTTGTTAAGTTATGGTAGAGATGGAACCCTGTAACCTTCAGTGCAGTTTTCTGCTCTCCTGTTTCATGAACCTTGCTTGCAGCATTTACCATCACGTATAAGCTGGGTCTTCAAACTCGAAAAATTGATCATAAAATCAGACCCCGACTTATACGCCTGTTCAAAAATACGACGTTTAAATATTTTTTTTACATCTTCATGAGTCCTCCAATCTTGCACCAGTTTCTCAGACACATTGAATTTTGTTGCAGCAGTGCAGTTACCAATTTCTTTCGCCACTTCAACGACTGTTAATTTAAAACCAGCTTCGTGTTTTCTTCTGATCAAACGCTCCATCGTAGATAAGGGATGCTCTTAAGATAAAGGTGTATTAGGTGTAAGATACAAAAAGCACAAAACAGTGCAAACATCACTTTGGAATAGTTACCGTGTGGTCACGTAGGCACAATACATAGAAAAAAAGGCAGTCCATGGTTACTCTCTCAGGTTGGCGTTAGCATATCATAATCTCTTGGATCAATAGCGTGAGTTTTCCACATTCGACTTATACGATCGTCATTATAAAATACCAGAAATTATATGGTAAAATCAAGCCCCAACTAATCCGCGGGAGAACTTAAACGTGAGTATATATGATAAGTGCATAATTAAGAGGAATCCCACCTGTTATTGTCATAGTTGTTGTTCCCGGATTCTTTTGTTTCATTTGTAACATCCAAATTAGCTGACTTGTAAGCTCTTCTCTATTGAATTAAACATTTGACATGTTTTCCATTGTGTCCTTCAATCAGAGGTGTTCAGCTTTAATGTTCTCCAGTTTTTGTAGCTTTATTGCTTAACTTTTCATTTACTCATTGATGAGTATGTTCTTTTTGTGCATCTGAGGCCATCAGAGAAACAATACTTTCCTGCTAAAGGCGTTTGAATACTTTTTCCTTCTAAAAGAGTAAAGGGAAAAACACCTATGTATGTTTGATTTTAAAAATTAATAATATTATTTGTAAGAGTGACTGGAACAGTGGTAAATGTTGCTCCCCTCAGAGATGAAATATGATTGGTTCAAATTCTACACTTCATTACTGCTTGTGTGATGTTTGCGGTACTGTATGGGTTTTCTCTCCAGTTTCCCTCCCACATCCCAGGTTTACTGGCAGTTTCAAAGCTGTCTCATGGATTTCTGTGGGTATACCTGGGCCCCATCTAACACCTCATCTAAGGCTTGATCCTGAATTATATTAACTTGGTTTGAGGAAGTTATGTTACTCTTAAAAAAACTAATGTTTACTGTGCATGTTAAAAAATTACTCAAAAAGAACAAATATACCCCATGAGTACAGAGCACAAGAGTAGACTCAAGCCCACTCCAAGCCTCAAAATACACACTGATGGCTTTCTACTTGGAAATCTTTTACTTATTGTGTTTTATAGAACTGATTGTAAATCAACCACAGTACCAAAGTCGTGCTCTGATACTAATGTTACATATTATGGAAGAAAGGTGGTGCTCTCGCAAAAGCCCCTTCTTTCAGCATATCATTGTGGAGATGTAAGTACCAGACAAAAACATTTTACTTAATACATAACACAAATCAAGAAAAGAGAACAGAGACAAACAAAAAAAGAAAAATAGAAACAGGCGATGAAAGAGCAACTCATAGTCAGAAGACTCGTAGAGGTCAAAGCTAAAAATGGAAAGTCAAAAGCTTCATAAGGTCCAGATTTCCTAAAATTTTTTTTTCACTAGTTATCATCATGAAAAGATTTGTTTAAAGAGTCCATAACCTTAGTCACCAAGAGTAGCATGCCACCACCTTATATACTGACTAGGTAATGACATCAGATGACGCAGTTTCATGAAGTTGTATGATGGCAATACAGCAATGTTCAACAACTGTAAGGCTGCCTTCATGAAAAATACTCCAATTATTAAGACCAATAATGCTAAAAGTGAGTAACACATGAAAAATGGTAAATGAATACAATGAATGAGTCTGTTTAATTGATCTTGTACTGTGTATATTATTATTGAAATGTATCTTCTTAATGTGTTATTTATCTACTTAATTGTAGTTAGTATAATCTTAAATTATTGTTAGGGTAATTAATCTGATTCACTTTTATTCAGAAGGAGAGCTGCAGTGGACTGTCTGTTTTCAGAGAAAGAGGGATAGGAAGGAATGGGACTCTCCGTGAACTGCACAGGGCTGTGTGGTATGACGTTTGTGGGCTATAAGGGACACCATCACTGCAACCCAATATTCTGATTTACACTTAGGATAATGACAATTTAAAAAGGAATTAAATGGGTTATTTTAAGTTTTAGTTTGAGCTTCTGATTTTCAGAAAAATATATTTAATATGGTGTGCAAATAAGCTCTCAATGAAAGGTAACAAATGTTGCATGTTTTAACGCAAAAAATTAACCATTTATAGATTTTTTTATATGTTTTGCCTGCTTTGAACAATTGACCTAAATAAATACATCAGTAAAATGTTTGATAAACAAGTCCTAAAGGGTGTAACATATTACAAAGTTTTTAAAACACCAAAACAAATTCAGTGAAAGTCATTGTTTGAATAATTTCAGCTCTTTCAGCCCCTCAGAGAATAAGAAGTAGAACCATGTCCTCTTCCATCAGCATCTGCAGTCATTTGTTATTACAGATGGACAGCTGTGACTAAGACATCCCCTTAGACCTTACTGCAGGCTTCGAGATTCTTACCTGCTGTCTCCTAACTGATGGTGTCAGGAAGCTACAGCTGTCACATAGTACTCAGATCTGCATGCTTTTTAAAATTTTCCTCATTCATTAGCAACCTGACCGAAATATTTCTTACCTGGGGATTTTAACAGAAAGGCTTGTCTGTCCAATTCTTAAAGTCACTGTCTAGATACGGCTTTCATTGAAACAAAACAAAATTAGCTAGAAGGGTGACACACACTAAGGGACTACAGTTTTTCTTTCCTTTTATGAGCAACACCCTTTTCTGTCTGTCTGTCTGTCTGTCTGTCTGTCTGTCCGTCCGTCCGTCTGTCCGTCCATCCGTCCGTCCGTCTGTCCGTCTAACTAACAAATTGTTCAATATCATTTCTTTAGGAATGTTAAGGCGTTAACTGGTACTCAAGTGTTTATCCCACAGTTTAAAATGATTTGTGTAGGATAAGGGCCACCTTTATCTCTTTTCTTGTAATGTGTATGTCATCAAGGTAAACAGCCTAGGCAACTAATTAATTGCTAATGACACAGGCAGATGTTTGTCAGCCCAGCTCTATCACACTGAAACACTTGTGGTGACAGTCTGTATCATTTGTTCCATCTACAAGGATGAAGTTGAAGATTAATTAACATTAACAGGAGCATGTGCTTCCATTTTATAAACAAGAGCTGCCTTTCATTGTCTTACAGGACAAGTCTGGTGTCATGAGATTTGAAGTCACTTTTTTTTAGCACGTCACCTGGTCATGTAGGGTAGTAAAGGAGGAGACAGAATTAGAGTTGATTAATAGTCAGACGTTGGTTCACAGAAAGTCTATAAGTCATTAAACTATCAGTCATTAGGTATAATAATGTAAAAAATGAGAATTGACATAGGGAAAAAAATGCATAGATCAATAGACAAAGACTATGAGATAAAGCAAACGCCAAAGTTTATCACACCGCCATCTTAAATAAAGTGATGCCATGACATCACGTGCATCAATACTATTGGTCATGTGGTGGTAACGCTGTTGTTTCCATACAAAATTACCACCACTTAAGGGAAACAGAATATGGTGGTGACAGCTGGATAAAATATCAGAATAAATAACAAAAATGAACAAATAATAATGTACATAATTATATACATTAGAAAACTTGATACTCAGATATAATGTTTATGTTTGGATGTTGGAAAATATAATGCAAGTTTCATGTAATCTGTCTGCTGTTTCTTTGGTATTTTTCTGGAATACAGTAATCCCTCCTCGATCGCGGGGGTTGCGTTCCAGAACCCCCCGCGATAGATGAAAATCCGCGAATAGAAACCATATGTTTGTATGGTTATTTTTATATATTTTAAGCCCTTATAAACTCTCCCACACTGTTAACATTATTAGAGCCCTCTAGACATGAAATAACACCCTTTAGTCAAAAGTTTAAACTGTGCTCCATGACAAGACAGAGATGACAGTTCTTTCTCACAATTAAAAGAATGCAAACATATCTTCCTCGTCAAAGAATGCGTGTCAGGAGCAGAGAATGTCAGAGAGAGAGAGAGAGAGAAAAGCAAACAATCAAAAAATCAATACGTGCTTTTGGACTTTTAAGTATGCTGAAGCACAGTGATAAAGTGGCATTTTGTAGAGGAGCGTCCGTATCTTCTAGGCAAACAGCCCCTCTGCTCACACACCCCCTCCGTCAGGCAGAGAGAGTGAGAGAGAGTGAGAGAGAGTGAGAGAGACAGAGAAAAGCAAACAATCAAGCACCGCGTGGGAAGCACATCATATATCATTAAGGAGTTTTATTTAATACGTAATACATGCTCTGATTGGGTAGCTTCTAAGCCATCCGCCAATAGCATCCCTTGTATGAAATCAACTGGGCAAACCAACTGAGGAAGCATGTACCATAAATTAAAAGACCCATTGTCCGCAGAAATCCGCGAACCAGCGAAAAATCTGTGATATATATTTAGATATGCTTACATTTAAAATCCACGATGTAGTGAAGGCACGAAAGTCGAAGCGAGATATATAGCGAAGGATCACTGTATACTGTCTGCAAATTACAGTAATGGGGTGGCTTGGTATATTAGTTAAACACAGGTTAGCCATCAGGGCCAAAGAGGAGATGAAGCACAGTCACAAACAGTGTAGGAACATCAATGACATGACATGTGTGATGTCAGCTGGAGTAAGTTAGTAACCTATGTAACAGAATTAAATGACTCAGGAAGTCTCAAAAAGAGTTGGGGAATGACTCCATATAATGACCGTGGACAAGATGCAAAAAAATAGCAAGATATGGATAAAAAAAACGAAGCATTTTATACAGAGCAGTGAAAACAAGGTGTTTTTGTAACAAAATGGTGGCAGGAAATGAGATTACAGGAAATTACATCAAAAATGGGTTGACAGAAATTATGCTATCATTGAGGGACCAGAAGTGATGGCGTCATGGCAGGGCTGGAAGTAACATCATCATGGTTAGACCTGGAAATGGGGCGGAGCCAGAAAAAGTGATGTCTTAATGGGGGGTCGGAAGTGGCGTCATTTCAGGAGAGTCGGAAGTGACGTCATCGGTGGAATATGGAACTGGGGTGGTGGAATGGTAGCCATTTTGGGTGACCGGAAGTACTAAAGGTAAGTTATTATTTTTCTTCTTTAGTTTGGTGGATGGAGAGAGAGAGGCATTAGTACATACAATCGATCCCTTGTCTCTTGTAACATCACTCGCCTTAGGGCTTGCTGGCTGCTTCCTAAGCGCACATGTGTGACAGCTAACAGCCAGTCATGCAACTGCCCTTCACTATTCATGTGTTTTTTTTGTTCTGCTAAACCAGTTACTTTTAATAGATTTGATTTCTTGCCTCCCAATTCCATCACCACATGTCAGACTTTGTGGTAGTATGTTGTGAGAGTTGCTTAATGACTAATGCTTCACTGATACTTGCCAAGGACAGAATGGTTTTGCCAAATCCAAAATAATGTAATAAGAAAAAGCAAACAAAGCTAAAGGGTTAGGTCACTGAATGGCAATCCTTGTATATTTTTAAGTTAGAAAAAAAAGCTTTCAAAAAGGGACAAATTTACAAACGGGAGACTGGGAAAGATGGCGCTGCTGCCGATTATGAGGTTGGTGAGGTGGGTTCAGGCACCCAGAAACCGGAAGTAACGTCATAGGTTATTAGGTCACAATTCTTTGTATCTGCAGAGGAAAGGAGAGGAGAGGTGTTAGGAGGCAACGCCGACCCCAACTCAGGGTAAAATTGCAAGTTCACAAGTTGTTTCTCAAGCATGTGTGTGTGACAATAGTTAAGTAATTTGTAGGTGCAAAAGAACGTGTGGCTACGGCAGTAACTTGCTCATGTCTAGTCCATGGTGTTTCACGTTTATCCACTCTGTTGTTGTGAAAATGAAAATTTATTTTCCACATTATATATGACAGTTATAAATGACACTCAAAACAGACACAGTAAGAAAACTGTGTGTTTCCACAGCCCTATTTATTCACATACAAACTTACAATACTTAATAGTTCCCATTAACCCCTGAACCCAGCACCCTTCTTAAAGAAATATTAGCTACCACTATTCTTAATACATAAACTAATGTTGAACTACAAAACAAATAAAATACATTTAACATGTCTTTAAATTAACTGAACATATTGTAAAAAATGTTAATTCAAAGCTTGGCTCACACATAATTTTAGTTGGAAAATACATAAAATAGATCTTCATTGAAGGAAAATGAAAAAAGGAATATGTAACACTATTTTTTTAAGTTTGAAGCCATTGCACCCATTTTTTAAGAAGTAATAAACAGGTTTATCAGTATATACAGTATTGCTTCCAGCTAACAATTATCAGTACCATTAATTAATAAATATTATTTTATATAGTACAGTTACAAAATAGCATTTAACAAAACTGTGCTTGAAGGAGCTCGCTACTTATATGGAAAACAGTAATATATACTAAAATAGTGAAGAAAAAATGAAACATGGCCAACTTTGAAACAAGACCTTTGAAATATCGTTTGAATAAGCAATAATCTGAAAAGACCACCTTGAGTTAGTGGTTTCAGAAATATTCATCCTAGGAAGCAATGTTCCAGCAGTAACTTTCATTTATATATAACCAGATCCATGAAAGGTTTGTTGCGGTGTCAGCATCTGATGATGAGTAAAGCTTTAGGAGGCCCTGCAGAACTGTGGTGTGTGCTTATCTTCAAAGTTAATAGTGCACATACTTCTCTAATTTGCACATAAATGACAGTTTAAAATGAGACTGGCTGAAATGTAAAGCCAAAAAAGAGAGAAATTTCCACTGCATATAGCCTTGAATTAATCTCAAGAGGCTCTGAATGATAACACAGTTATGATGCTTCATTATCACAGTGTATATGTCAGTCAGTTGTAGTATGGCGTACAGTACATGTGTATGTAATATGTTGCTATGTGTTATTAGGCCACAGATTTCTAATTTATATCTTGAATAAGATCTAGTATTTCTTGATGTGATTGTTTTAATGTAATTTCATTAATTGCAGTTTTAGAATAGCAGTTGGCCTAACACTAAGGGCAAATACACTTTTATTCCATCAAAACATTTCATATCAACAAGGGATTAAAATGATTTCACTTGAAGTACTCGTACTGTACTCCTTAAGCGTTTTCTGCCTGCCAGTAACACATTCAGAAAAGCCACTAAAGCTGCAGAGCTGATCGTCCCCCCTGGGGTAAGCATTTAGCAGCTTCTGTGTTATTACAAATTGCTGTTATTAATTTATACAAGAAAGTGATGATATTTCTCTGAGAGTCATATTAATAAGTAACTGAGTTGTGCTTTAGGCACTGGGACTTTCAGTGAGAGCAACAAAGGCATCATGGTATGAATTTTAATTTGATTTCATATACAGTATGAATCACTAACTGACTGACAAATTACAGAAACTTGTTTTATAGAAAATGCTAATACAATGCTACATTCAATGATATTTAGAAGGGGCAAACAGCATCACTGAGCAGAAATTAATTATTTGTTAGAAAAGGAGGTAGCTCACAATCAATAGTGCTAGCAGCTAAAAATCCATTGGCTCAAATTTTCACAATTAAAAAAGTTTTGTACTATGTGATAGAAAATGTAACATCTTGCAAGCTACTAAGGGTTAAAAGCTGACAAAGCTGTTTTGCTATAGCAGCAGGCTATTCATACAGACATCTGTCATAAAACAAGGGCAGTAAGCTGACCAAGGACAACTTCCTTTTTTAGGAACGTGTCTGTTAGGCACAGGAAAGGGCCCCTCTGACATGTACACAAACCAGAAACGGTTGGGCGATTTCTGCAATACAAGATGAAATGTTTAGGTAAACAATATTATGCTTTTTTATAAGTAAGGGGAAGGGGGAAGGAGAAAATATGAAAAAGCCGACTGAAAAGTAGGACTGAATAGTGAATCCTGTGTTCTCACCGGTACCTGAATAAAGACTGATTGATTAAACTATTCCTGCCTTCCTCGGGGTTACTTCCACAACTGCATGTTGTAGACTGTACTAGTGGCATTAAGAAAGGCAGTGTACTCCTGTGGCTATGGACTTACGGCTGATTTGTTGACCAACATGTAACATAAATGTTCTGGCATGAGACAGAGCCAGAGAAAATATTTAATGAGAAGACTAGAAGATGAACGTAGTCAGAAGATGTTTACCAGGAAGTTAGAAATATCTTTAGTCTAAACCTAAAACACTAATCAAGAATCAAAGTCCATAAACCAGAAATATTTTTCTTTGTAATAAAAGAAAGAACACGTTAGAAGATCGCTAACCAAAAAAAAGTTTTTCCAATCTCGAATACTTAAGGGATGTACACGGCAACCTTTATAAAGTCACTCCGGTGATGTCACATGCCACACGTTCCCATATCCTTCTTACCAAAGAAATCATCAATGCTATCGTGAAGAAAATAGTGAAGCCTGTAATAAAACAAAATGGTGTTTCAATATAATTTTATTGAAATAAACAAATGTTAAAAATGAATTCCTCTAAATTGGATACATATGTGTCACAAAAATACTCAGCTAGTGTTATGCAAGTTGTTATTGGCTGATTATTCTTTATAAATGTTGCGACAGAGATTTTTACATATTTTTCATAATAGTTGCTGTATACTTTATGAGAGTAACATCCATTTTTGCAGTGTAATTATTTTTTCATGTTTATTGATCTTTTTTGGTGTAGGACTTGTGTTCATTCCTGTCACTTATAACATCAGTATGGATGGCAATTGTCAGGTAAGATGACTGAACTGAACATCTGGGGCCTCATGTACAAATGGTGCGTATGCACAAAAATGTTACATATGAACATTTCCATGCTCAAATCGCAATGTATAAAACCTAAACTTGGCGCAAAGCAACGCAGATTTCCACAGTAGCTCATACCCTGGTGTACTCAAGTTCTGCGCTCGGTTTTGCAGACTGGCAGCACCCGGTGTCAAAGCAGTGCTTTTGTTCCAGTGTGGTTTCCCTTTATTATTTAGATCCACATCCCTGACGTGGCTTTATAAATACACTGAAATTAACAGCATTTTGTTTATTAGTTTAATGAATCTGATTGTAATTAACCTGTAACACAACCTGTCCACAGAATGGTCAAACTATTCTAAATACACTAGCTGCTTTAGCGTTGTTACGCTCACTGCACCTTCTTCTTCTTCTTTCAGCTGCTCCTGTTAGGGGCTGCCACAGCGGATAATCTTTTTCCATATTACTCTCACTACACCACTCAGAGTATTTATATCACTGTATCTGAGTGGGGAGTCACAGCTGTACAGCAGCTGATCGGAAAGAGAATTATCGTTATACAGCATCAAGCACACGCTGCCTCAGCCATGCTGTCTATTGAACTACTCTCATTTGGCAAACGCTTCAGAACCTTTCCTCTACGGACCTCGTGGTTCAGAAACAGTTTCATCACAAGAACTCTAAATGCATTCCATCAGTCCATCAAGTGCTCCTTGTAGAACTGGTTGTCCTTATAATTCGCAATTACCTCACTGTAAACTTGCGATACATTTATAATATTGCAAAACTTTATAAAGCGCGTATTTACATATGATAACGATACCATTTTTAAAATGAAATGCAGCAAAATGAAACTTCATTTAAATAATCTAAACTGTTAATAAATCAACATGTGAGGACACGGTGTCGCAGCACTAGCAAGGATCTGGCACTCTGTTCATGGATTGTTCCTGCCTCGCGTTGTATTCTTGCTGGGACTGGTGCGATACTGGATGGATAGAATAATTTAATATGTATTACGAAGATATTTCAATGTTCCTTAAAAGTTCTGAAGAATCGGCATTCTAAGCTTATAGATGGCTTAACGTCTATTACAGAACTGATTGTGTGGAGATTGGGTATTTGGAGAAAGAAAAGTAAAGACAGGAATTAGGGGTTAGTACGTTGAAAGAGACAATACTGCTGCAAAAAATTATTTTATTGAAGGTAGCACATGGTGCATCAATATTCTTGCATAAGGCATGAACAATCGCTGCACCACCGTGTTCCCATGTTTAATAACATGCTTTAACTCCTTTCATCATGAAAATGATATCAAGTATACATCTCAGTATTTTAATTATTCAGAGAGCTGTAATATCACGAATGTAATGGATTCTGTGTCCTGTCAGAGGAAGAGAAAGCCAGGAAGCATGTAGTCATTCACACACATAGAGCACATAGAAGATCAAATACAAAACAAAGCATTTAACGTGCTACTTTAGGTACGATGAGATTTGAGAAACTAGTAAATTAAACGATTGTAAGATGAAGTTTATGATGTTCTACTTTAATGACAAAATAAACTATGTGATTAAAGTGGAAATTTAGAGATTAAAGTTGACATTTCGTGCTTTTTTCCCCACCGTGTGCCTATTTTTTTTCTCTGTACCCTAATAACCTTTCATATCACACTCAGACGGTGTGCTACGACTCGCCTTTTCACGGTGACTTTGATATCTGACAATTTCTTTTTTGTTTCAGGCACTGTGCAGCTTTGTGAACTTGAACTTTCGAGTTTCTCCGACACTCTATGTCACTCAATCAACTTCCTTTTGTTGTTTATACCACTGTTTAAACCAACAAATAGTACGTTTTTCCTTGCCTCCACTTGGTATTCACTGAAATTCTTCTATTTCCTCCCATGCTTTTGCCATTGCCTTTTCACAGAACGCTGAGCTTAAAGGCTATTTATATTGATTTGCATATTCAAAGAGGCGTAATTCTGGGAGAAGACAGGGCGGGACAGCAGGCGCATGCACGTACATTACTTTTCACGCTGACTGGGATTTATGTAGCGGAAGAACATGGAAGTTGGCATTCGCACAGATTTATGCATTTTTTTGTGCGTAAACACATTTCTGCTTTTGGCTGTATGCCATGTTAGAGTGTGAATTCTACGCACGGAGTTATGCATGAGGCCCCTGGACTTTAATAGTGTCCCCTAATTATACAATGATAATTCACTACGATTAGCCCAGGAAAAGGTTTTGTTAATACTTCAGCCAGTGGGTGTTGCCGCTGAGCTTTGTTTTTCTTTTGAACTTTGTTTCTTTTCTTTTTTCTAAATTGTCTTGGCCTTGTTTTATTTCTGTTAATTGTATTACTATTAATTACCTTCTTTTAGTCCCTTGTTTTAGACTAATTTATGTGCTTTCTAAGGGTAATTGTGTAGTTAACTGTTTGATTTTGATGATCGTAGGGTGAAGCCCCTAATTAAACAACAGGCCCCTGGTGTTGTAATTAGTCATCCTTTGGAGCACCTGGGGGACTATTTAGAGCTCTTCAGACACTTCTTCAGTGGACTGGTTTTGCCCTGGTTAGCTTTTGGTTCTTTGTGTTTTTGTTTGCCTTTTTTTGAATCCTGTAATTTGTGGTGGTGATCTGGCAAATCCCATGATTTGTTGTCCTGTAGATGGACAAAGTGAGCCATCCTAAAGATATCATTTGTTGCCATTAGAGCAACCATCGTGAATACTGTAGCACTGCACCATTGCTCACCTGTGCCGTGTGCCAAATGGATCAGGCTTTTAGGTAGCTTGTTAACCTTAGAAAGACGGCTCACTGTTGCTATACTAGATGGAATTCCTATGTGACTTTGGCAGGCTTGCTGTTGCTTGCCAGTTCATTCTGTTGGTGATGTAATGAGCAAGAATCAATTGTCACACAGAGAGCGGCTAGCACTGCAGTGCAATATAAGCCACAATTGATTCATAATTATGTGACAACGTTTTACATGTCAGTTAAAATAAGAATAGGATAGTAATCTATTGCAAAGACTTTCCATCTGCTTCATGATTATTGTTTCCAAAGCAGTGTGCAACATATTTTGAATTATTGTGATCACATGACCAGCTACATTAATGAGACCAGTAGGTAACCATAAATACTGAACACAGATGAATTATAAACACACTTAATAACACTCTCCCTCTGTCTCTATCCTTAGTATCTAATTTTCTTGGATACATCAGCCCAAGAGTGTTTCAGTTAATGTTATGAAGTGGTTGTGAGCATTGAAAGTACTTTATGTTAATAAATGGACATCATTAAAGCACCAATTTCACTGTACATTGGTTAGTACTGTAAATTCAGCCCTCAGGTGTGAACTTAAGATTTGTATGATATAAATATCCTATCACTGATAGTTGCAACTACCTTGATGTGGTGAAAGATGCAATGCCACTTTCAAAAGGGGTCTGCACTTTTTTGTATGGGTTTTAATACATCACAGAAATACACAGCAAACAATAGGAATAGCCGAAACGTGTCCTGTATTATACATTGAGTCAACTGATTATAAGAACAGTACATTAGAGGTGCTAAGGTATCAGTTTGAAAACAATTGAATGCTTTGAATGTTATGGTTACACAGTATCTTGGACAAATTAAAGAATTTGTGTGAGTAGGAGTGAGCCACACATCAACCTGTGGGGTAGTGAGAAAGCAAAGTGATAAACTTTGTATTTTCTGCTATAGAAAAGAGATAATCTTGCTTCTAAGATATATAAGAAATTTTAACACACACCTACAGTAGCATCATAATAGTAAATAGAACAAATGATTAAGAATCACCATGTATTGCCACTCTTACAAGATTCACAGCAAATTAATTATCCAATTAATTTAAAGGCCTTTCTTTGAGTGAAAGAACTCCTCTGACACAAGGCCATTTCATGTGGATATGGAAATCTCTCATTGTCTGTGTTTGTGTTCTAAATAAAATGAACATCCTGTTGAATTATTCACTTTAGTTGATATCCATGTGTTGCTTAGCTATAATGGAGTAGAAACAAATAATAATTACAGAAAAAACACTTCTGAGTGAGCTCGTTGAGCATATTTGTCTTGTCACACTTATTCATATCATAGGTAATTAAACCTACCATAGCAATGGTATCATTTGAAAGGTGGTGCAGTGGTGACAGAGTGGTTAGTTAGCACTGTTTGTATGTTCCCTTGGTTTTTATTTGGATTCTTCACTTTCCTTTCACATAACAAGAATTTTACTTACAGCGCTAGGTCAGTTGGCAACATTAAATTGGACTGGTGCATTTAGTCACTATAAGTTAGTCTGGTGTGCCACCAGGGTGATGGGCTGGCATTTCATTCAGGGTTGTTTCTGAGTTGGGCTGTGTTAGTAAAGAAAATAGATGGATGAAAGTAGGCAAGTAGAAAGTTGCAGGTTGCTTTAAATGGAAGGCATGGCATGGGAAAGTAGCAATAAGCTTTTGTCAATAAAATTGCAAGAAATTTAGAAACACTAGCAATCAATAATGGGCAATTTGTGCAATAAATATATGAACCTTTTTACTGTAAGGTACTAAAGAAATTGATTGCTACATGTGAAAGTTTCTATTTTCTGATAGATGTCTAAATGTGAATTTTAAAATGTTTTGTGGACTATATTAGTATCATTTAGTTTTGAAGAGTAAATATAAGCAATCTAACATTAAGTTTAATTTTTTTATTTTTGGAAATCTTCTTTTATTATTTAAATTGTTGAAGAGCATATGGCAATTCAGTCAGAGGCGTAGCTGGAGTTTTCAGCGCCCGAGGACAACTGAAGATTTCGTGCCCCCTCCTGTTTGCCAAAATGCAATGGGGAAGGGAAAGAAAATTTTAAAAAATGTATTTAAAATAATAGTATTTTAAGAAAAATATTTCATATAAGTCTCCGAAAATGATAACGCTGCCTTGTGTTCTTTAAAATCTAAATCCGTCATTACTTTTTCTAAGAAAAAATTCATTTTCTGCATTTAAAAATGATTTTAAAGAAAATATATAACAAATTATAAAGCAAAATAATTATATATTTATAAAAACTGCATTACTTACAATTTATTCATACGAAAATATGATGGGGAAATGTCTAGACTTGTGCAGCCATCTACTAGAATACTTCACCACAGCCCAATCAATTTTCTATCAAACACATAAAAACAAATCACTTGGCACACAGAAATGACGTTTGCAACAACTTAGACAATGATACATTAATGCCTCATGTCAGTCGTGCGACCTGTTTAATAATGTCAAAAATGTTTCTGGGTGGGAGTCAAGCATGTTAGAGTAGTGGAGAGGATAAATTATTGTCTGTTGCGTATGTAGAACTAATACGTGCTTCGAAATCAGAAAGAGACAAAAAACATACGAAAACGATATCCTCATACTGATGGAGTGATGGACTGAGTATGCAAATGTTTTTTAGTTACTTTTTAGTGCATTTAAGAATGGAAAACATTTCATTCTAAAATTTCATAACATCAATTTGGTGTTCCCTGGATGCTGCGCCCGAGGACAGATGTCCCCCTTGCTCTCCCCTAGCTACGCCGCTAAATTCAGTGGCCCATTTGGGATGAAATTGTCAGTGATGAAAGTATGAGATTGGAAAGAGGCAGTAGGCCAGCATGGCTCTGAGAGAGGAGGGAAGAGTCCAAACTGTTGAGACGAAAATGTACATGCCACAGTGCATAGGAGAAGTGGGACTGTGACCCTTTCCATGTAGCCATCCTGAAAGCTACTATGATTCACCAATAGCCAAAAGTGGGCTACACCTGACAGTCAGTAATTTAGCGCCTTAGCTGGAAGTGTCCTTGAGATGGAGTTTAAAAACGTCTCAGGCCTATGGCTCCGCTAACGTCAGTGTCTGTGTTGTGTCTGAATGGCATTATTTTTTAAGCATCAGAGAAAGAGACAGAGAAACTGGACCACTCGAACTTCAATGGATATTCTACTAAAAGGAGATGGCAGATAATTCAGTATAGTGAGAGGTCTCGCTAATTTAAACCTGCAAAGTCTCATTTTTATAGGACTTTCTTTGGCCAGCCATGATAATAATGACATATTTTTGCTTGAAAGACTGGTATTACAGGCATGAAGTTAAAAATGAGAGGTCAAAGCTCTCTGTTCGCTCATTCATCTTAAGAGAAAGTAGCAGCTTTTCTCACACCAAAGGAAAATACTCTACTTTGTAGTTGCTTACTAATTTGCATTTCTTTTTTATTATTTCTACCTCACATATAAGCCATTCTATTGATTTGTATCTGAAATCATTTATGAGTCAATAAGAAAATGATCTTTATCATTTGAACAGATGCTGCTCTAAACAGTTGGAGTTTCATTGTTCTGTGGTACAAAGCAACATTTCCAAATAAGCAGCTCATAGTCTATTATTATGCAAATTTTTTCATCCCAGTAAAGAGTTTTAAAAGGTTAAAATATCTCTTGGGATGTGTTTTTTATATTAATTAATGGCAAATATCCCAATTGAATACATCCAAATTTCATATTGTAACATATAAATGATTAAAATGATTAAATAAATGGTACCTTTAATAATAATATGCAGTAAACAAATAGTGGTGGGGTAGTGGTTGGTGACACAGCTGTAAGGATCTTTGTTCAATTCCTATCCAAGTCTTTTCTTGAATAGACTGTCCATTTTCCAAATTTTTGCATGGCTTCTCTCCGGTACCTTTCCTTGTATCACAAATTGCTTTTTAGATGAATTAGCTAGTATTAATTGTCCAGGTATGTGTAGTGATTGACTGGCGACCCACTTAGGGTTGATTTCAGCATAAAGAGTTTGCAAGAAAAAGCTCTGCAACCATTTAGTGGAAAAAGCAGATGCATAAATGGGCTGGTGGAAAAATATATCTATCTACAGTATCTTAAAAGAGACCAAGCTAGTGATTCCATCTGTGCTCAGAATGGGATGCTACCATTACAGAACTGGTGCTTTCAAAGCCCTGTAATAAACAGAAAGCATCATATTTTGGTTTTTAAAGCCCGCTCTAGTCAGTATGTTTAGCCTCAGTAAGGTATTGGGGAATCCAGATAATCTATCCATCATCAGTCCAACTCTATCTACTCAATATACTCCCATCTACGATGAGGGGGAATATAAAGAAACACCAGGTGCTACCAGCAGGATCTCTACACATAGAACTTATTGACATTGCCGCAATTCAAAAGTAATTTCCTGGAGGCTACATGGAAGAGTTCAGGGTATAGTATCTGATTATAAAAGCCCAGTCCAACTAGATCTCTATCAGCGTGTATGTGAGAGGGACTCTGACCAAGGGTTAAACTGGTAGAAAGAAAGGCCAGAATAAGTGTGATGTATGAAATGTGAGAAGGAATGGGATAAGCGCACCATGGATTATAGGCAAGATACCCCAATGGCTAGTAGGGACTACTGTTGTACTGTATATGTTGGCCCTGAGGCCACAGATCTTAGTTGTCTTACATTTTTTTTGTACTTGTGTATTAGTCGAGGCTATTACCCAATTAAACTAATGATTTATACTACAGTGTTTCCTCAGTCTGGTTGTCTCATCAATACAGTTGTTCACCTAGTAGGCCAGTGTAATACAATGTAATAAAATGGGGGAAAAAAACAGGGCACGAGCATATAGAATCTAGTAATTGATATGTAAATCAATCAATCGACATTTATTTATATAGCACATATTCATACAAAAAAATGTAGCTCAAAGTGCTTTACAAAATTAATAGAAAAATAGAAGACACAATAAAAAATAAACATAAGTCAACATTAATTAACATAGAATAAGTAAGGTCCGATGGCCAGGGGGACAGAAAAAACAAAAAAAAAACTCCAAAAGCTGGAGAAAAAAAATAAAATCTGTAGGGGTTCCAGACCACCAGACCGCCCAGTCCCCTCTGGTCAATCTACCTAACATAAATCAAACAGTCCTCTTTGTATTTAGGGTTTTCATGGAAGGACCTGATGATGATGGTCACGTAGACTTCTGGCTTTCAGTCCATCAATGTTGGTGCATCATGATGCTTTGAGTAGGTGGTGGTGGTGCAGGCCGCCACCACAAAGAAACCGGAAAAAGAAACAGAAGAGAGAGTTGCGGTCAGTACGGATTTTAGAGCCACTGTGAATAGTTATTATGATGAATTGAACATACAGAGTATCAGGATTAAGTTAAAGTGAAGTTAGGAGAAGGCCATGTTAAAGTAATGTGTTTTCAGCAGTGTTTTAAAGTGCTCTACTGTATTTGCCTGGCGAATTCCTATTGGCAGGCTATTCCAGATTTTAGGTGCATAACAGCAGAAGGCCGCCTCACCACTTCTTTTAAGTTTTGTTCTTGGAATTCTAAGGAGACACTCATTTGAAGATCTAAGGTTACGATTTGGAATATAACGTGTCAGGCATTCCGATATATAAGATGGAGCGAGATTATTTAAGGCTTTATAAACCATAAGCAGTATTTTAAAGTCAATCCTGAATGACACAGGCAACCAGTGTAGTGACATCAAAACTGGAGAGATGTGTTCAGATTTTTTTTTCCTAGTTAGGATTCTAGCAGCTGCATTCTGCACTCGTTGCAAGTGATTGATGTCTTTTTTGGGTAGTCCTGAGAGGAGTGCATTACAGTAATCTAGTCTACTGAAAACAAAAGCGTGAATTAATTTCTCAGCATCTTTCAATGATATAAGAGGTCTAACTTTTGCTATGTTTCTTAAGTGAAAAAATGCTGTCCTAGTGGTCTGATGAATATGCGATTTAAAATTCAGATTACAGTCAACGGTTACCCCTAAATTTTTTACTTCCGTCTTAACTTCTAATCCTAGTGCATCAAATTTATTTCTGATAACCTCATTAAATCCATTATTGCCAATTACTAAGATTTCAGTTTTCTCTTTATTTAGTTTGAGAAAATTACTATTCATCCATTCAGAAATACCAGTAAGACATTGTGTTAGCGTATCGAGAGAGTCAGAGTCATCAGGGGCTATTGATAAGTACAGCTGTGTGTCATCAGCATAGCTATGGAAACTCACGTTGTAACCTGAGATAATCTGTCCTAACGGAAGCATGTAGATTGAGAAGAGCAGCGGACCCAGGATAGAGCTTTGTGCAACACCATATCAGATATCATGTGTCTTTGAGATGTGATTACCACAACTCACAAAGAATTTTCTACCTGCCAGGTAGGATTCAAACCAATTTAAGACACTGCCAGAGAGGCCCACCCATTGACTAAGACGATTTCTAAGAAAGAAATGTAATCTACTGTATATGTACTTTACCATCTTCTGGACTGTGAGAAACCCCACACAGTAGCCTGTAAGCATAGGGCATAAGACAAAAACATGCAGTGTTTCTATACAAAACTGGAATTTAGAGTAAAGACCTATCCATGTACTTTAAAATGCATCTTTGATCAATCCAAAATTGAAGGCACCGTAGACAAAGGCATTTTAACCTGAAAGGAACCTGGGACTGAAGCATTGTAAAGCAAAGCGAGAACTCATCTGCAACTGTCTTAACAAGGAATGCAGGTTTATTACAAATGCTTAACAGAATTTTTCTATATTTTTGTAACCCTGAGGTGATTTGAAAAATCTTCAGTAAGATATCTCACACTATGCAGCTGTGTAAACAGGCATTAAATCAATTAAAAAATTGAAAACAATAATTCATGGGCAGAGGGTTTAATTGATACTTGGCAATGTCAAAAGTGACATCCCACAGGGGCCTGTACTACATTCCTCTTAATTTGTATAAATAATTTAAATAAGGATGTAGCAAACACGTCACCAGTAGCTAAGTATTCTAATGACTCTGAATAAGGGGGATTAGCAGATACCCTACAGACAGCTAAATCAATACCTAAGTATCTACACTAGATTTAGAATTGGATAGAAATGTGGCACATAACATTGAATTTAAATCACTGCAATATTTTACAAACACTGTTGGAAAAACAAGTGTTAGTGATTATAGCATACTGGGGCCCTTATATTTAGAAAGAACAATATATAAAAATACTTGTCAATCACTCTGAACTGTCACGGTCTACAGCTGAAAAGCATGCAGAATCAAGCTGGCAAATATGATTTTGTGTTTTTTACTCAGCATGTCAGAGAGCGAAAATAACAATTTGTATCTCAAGAACTGCTTTAATGAGTTAGAGAAAATCTCCTAGACTTTGTCCATTTGTTTCTATTGTTAAGAACTAATTTACTTATTTTGCCTCCTTCATCGTCACTGTTTTTAATAAACTGTATCCTTTTGATTTGATTGTGAATGAGTTACTTTTAATATGCAAATTTGGGCCTGAAAAGCTTCCAGCTAATGCTGGTACAAATCTTATGCAAATCAAAAATCAAAAAAGTATTATAAGAAGTAGGAAATCCAATTATAAACTCACCCCAAATAATACGCAGGCTTTGCCATTATATGTATTGTACTGCTGCAAAAAACACATCTAAACACAGCAGTGTGAGGGAGGTTTTTGGGAGCGATATTCCTTGTTTAACACCCTGACCTGCATTTATAGTGAAAATAAGCAGTCATCCAGTGCAGTATGATTCACCATCATTTGATCTTGCCACGGTTATTTTCTTGTCAGCAATGCTATGTGCCTGCACCGCTGTTGTTTTCCTGTCAACTGTGTTGCATGGCCACCCTGCTGCTCATCTTAAGAAGGACCTGAAGTGCAATTATATGGCTGAGGTAGCTTGCACTGCTTCATGGGTCGTGCTTCGCATATAATGTATTAAACTCTCAATTAAGACCGAGATCAAGGTGTAAGGCCCAGTGGTTTACGAGTGTTTGCATGACACATGGACAACACTTAGCATTGTACATAGAGAGGTTTGGTTGTTTTGAGTTATTATTTGGTGTATTTTATGTATTTTCTATAATGTCTATAATTGAATACTGTCATCTTGAAATGGATACATCTCATGTGCTCTGTGGGTGGTCAGGAGTGGTGAATTCAGATTGAAAGGAGTTTATACAGGGAATTGTTTTTCATTTGATTTACTGTTTTTTGGCAATTCATTGGATTCTGCTTGTGGATTTGTGTTTTGGGATGTGTTCGCCTTAGGATTTCTTTCCTTCTTTTGCTTTTTGAGCTTTTCTTTGTGTTTCTTTATTCTTTTAATGAGTATTTCCAATTATAAAGCCACAACCGTCTGGTAGAACATCTGCAGCATCTTATTGCAGATGTTGGAGGACGCCAGTCTTCTAAGGAAGTATAGTCGGCTCTGTCCTCTCTTGCACAGAGCATCAGTATTGGCAGTCCAGTCCAATTTATCATCCAGCTGCACTCCCAGGTATTTATAGGTCTGCACTCTCTGCACACAGTCGCCTCTGATAATCACGGGATCCATAAAGTTTGCAGACCCTTCACTTTCTGCACACTCTGTTGTGTTGTAGATTTAATTTTAAATGCATAAATGTAAACTTTTTGCACACTCAATAACCTATAATGACCTTTCAGAAAGGTCTACAAATTTATTAAAAGTCAAAAACTGAAATCGCTCATTCATGGAAACATTCAGACCCTTGATTAACTACTTTGCTCAAGTCTCTTTGGTAGCATTTACAGCTTTGAGTCTTCATAGGCAAATATCCACAAGCTTTGCATACCTGGATTTGGGCAGTTTATGCCATTCTCCTTGGCAGATCCTCTCAAGCTCCATTAGATTAGATGGGAAGTGTATGTGAACTGTCATATTCAGGCATCTCCACAGATATTTTATGTGGTTTAAATCTGAGATTTGGCTGGGCCACTCAGGAATGGTCAGAGACGTAATAATAATAATACTTTTATTTATATAGCATTTTTCTCACAACTCAAAGCACTCGACATGCAGGGAGGACCCAGGAAGCAAACCCACAATCTCCCAACTGTAAAACAGAAGCTCTACCATTGCACCACCTGCGTGGATTATTGTCCTGAAGCCACTGTCTTGGGTGTGTGCTTTGGGTCATTGCCATGCTGAAAGGCTAACTGTGGCCCCAGTCAGAGCTTGTGTGCACTTTGGAGAAGGTCGTTTTTAAGGACCTCTCTGCATTCACCCTTTCCTCAGTTTTGGAAAGATTCCTGGTCAGCTGAAGGGCACCTCCATAAAATGATGTTGCCACACCATGCTTCACCACAGGAATGGTACACAAGTGACTACTTGAGTCTGAAAAAACTTGTGTTATGTGGAATAACCCATGTAGGTAATATGTGAGACATCAAGAGTGGAGAGAGGTGCAAAGATTTACTACTACAGTGTTTAGTTTCCACTACCAACCACACTTTTTTATATAGTATAATATTTTATTTCCTTTTCAATTAATCTATCAGTCACTACCGGCAACACAAAAATCTACAAAAAAAGGCAGTTAACACTAGCATCTCCTGCAATATTAAGTTTGTAAATTATAAAACGCACCATGCACATTTATTGAGCTTATACCTGTTTTGCAGTGGTCACTTCACCAGCACAATTAATATATTTTATTAAATATTTTGTGAAAATGAATGCCTACTAGGGTACATAAAGTTAGGTTACATTTGGGCTGTAAGGATAGTCTAAAAGTGATTTAAGATTCTTCACATTGTGAACCCCAAAATTGCTCTGATGCCAGTGATCCCAAATAATAGCCTGCACCGACTACTAATTAAGGAATGCTGGCAGTTTAAACAACAAAGACAATTAAGCTTTAAATTAACCAAGAAGTCAATAATATAATTAAATGAAACAATGAAACAATAAATCAATAACTCTATTTACAAACAAGATAATGAAGTCTGACAAGCTGTTGCTGTGCCTGTTAAAAAGCAGAAGTGTCTTCAGTCTTCCACAAACACAAGTCATATTAAAACAGAGTTTTGAACTCTTGATGAAATATCTAATTTCTGCAAACTGTTTTTAATGAACAACATTCTCAGCAATGACACACTGAACTGATTATATCTTTAATGATAAATATTAATTTCTAGCAAGTTTATGAAAATAAATTATTCATTCAAGTGGCTCAGTAGTAATTATTTTTAAATAAATCTATCAAAACAACAGCTAATGAAAGAACATAACAAAAAGGAAGAAGAATTAAAAAGCATTGATCTCCATCACGTCAAATGCTGCTTCTGAGGCAAAGCTGTTGTAGGGGATCTTAATCTAGAGATCCTCTAATTGATAATTTTTATTCTAAAGTAACCTTTAGTCGGAAATCACCCTTAAATGAATTGCGTAAAAACATTAAACAAAAAAATAATAATAATGTATAATATTTATCTTGACATTTACATATCTTCTGAATGTTTATTTTAGAGGCCCTTTTCTCAGCCTCAAATAAAATGAATAGTAAATCTTTTAAGAAAATGGATTTTATGTTCTGAACCAGAGGGATCAGGCTGTTCTATTACAGAATACAGAGAACAATAAAAAAAAAGACAAAATAACAAGAAACTAAAATGAATAACCTACTAGAACAAAACATAAATATCCAAACACTGATAATGATGTGAAGCAGTAATGATTAAAAATAATAACAATCTGAAAATAAAACATGCATTACACATGGACGCAAAAGTAAATACAAACACATTAATCAACAATGCTTTCTTGATGTCACAGTTATGGGCTATCCTCCAGAAGCATTATGTATCCCATCATTCTCTTGGGCATTTCTTGTTTGAAGCATTTCTACTTCTCTGCTGAAAAGAAAGCAGACGGGCACCTTGGGATCTCAGCCGCAGTCCCAGTCCCTGTCTTAGTCCTACTAGGTTGATAGGGAAGGTGGAGAGACCTGTGACGATATTTTAGACGTATCGATAACTGACAAAATAAAGGAAACACCTGCCTTAATACATACTAAGCCACCTTAAGGATCCAAAACACTTTGTTTGCCTGAGATGGACTTCTAGAAAGGTTCTGCACGTGTTTTGAAAGGAGTGACTTTTAGAATTGAAGAGAGGACTCTTGGCATACAAATAAAGGGGAGAAGTGGGTTTTCAATTCAAAAAGTCAATCCCATGAGGTTTTGGGTATTCTGTTTATGTGTGTGCTGATAATTCTGTAAGAATCTATAGAATAATATTTTAGCAAAAAAAAGGTGTTTTGCACATTTTGACCATAACAACTGGATAATGGACATGTGGATTATACAACACAAATAAGGCAAGATTTTTTCCCCCTTTTTTCCATAGATATATTTTACATTGTTTGCCATTGGGCCACACTGATCATTATTGCCTCCTTTGATGTCATGAACATTTTGCATGCCATTCTGTATGAAAGCATGATATTCATTTTTCTCGGCCACCACATGTTACATGTTGCATGTGGTGAGTAACATATACAAAAGTATCATTTTTGAGAGGAGTATTTCTTTATACTTTCTTCGTTGGTGTTTTTTGCTTTGACATGCTGTTCTTTCCATTTCTATTGGTATTCTGACCTCTGCCTGCTTATTGACATATTATTAGGCCTCTTCTATCAGGTTTCTGCTCATCTCCTGGTTATTTCTGTACTGACACAGAGAAACAGGAAAGGAAAAAAAAAAAACTTTCCACACTTTATAAGCTAGCAATTCAGCTTATCCACAACATAGGCATGGCCTAAACTGTAATTCACTTAGAAGAATCACATGCAGTGAATATTAACAAATAACAGTCTCAAATGTCACTGCATAGCAGTGCAGGCTTTTACATTATCACACCGATGACATTACGTGCTGCAACTTCCTGGGGGTGTGGCCTAGCACCTAGGACCCACATTCCAACAATAGCTGATCGCAATGGCAATGATCATGCATACCCAAAATGGCATCATGGCAACACAAACCTCACAATGATAGCAATTATTGACAGACAGTAACTTTGAAAAATAATCAGATATTGAGATTTCCTGATGACCAACAACCTTCCAAAATGGCATATTACACCAAAACAAAATTTTCTAGCAAGCAGGACAAATTTCATTTTGTTTGAATCATACTCTTTTTTTTTTTTTTTTTGGTAATTACGGTTGCCAGTTTTCCACAATGGTTTACTGCCTCTGCCAGTGCATGCCTCTTTCCAGTGCCAGGTTCTTGTGCGTCCCAACCCCTGACCTGCAGTGTAAAACATTTGTATGTACAGGAGGGCAATGTCCAATTTTCAAAAATGTACCCATGTAATACTCTTAATTTTTCTCCTTCATCAGTTAAACAGTATACTGTACATATTATCTTCTAATCGAGAAATGTTTCTTGCATTTTGATCTGTATTAACAGAGTGTGGAATTCAATTTGTATAAGCATTATTATGTTTTATTTTCATATTTATTTCAGCTGAAATACAATATAAAGCACATCCTCTCAACATATTCAACACCAACCTCTACTATGCTTGAATAGCTACCACAATCACCTCAGCCTTTGACATAAACTCTTTATTATCGATGTCACATTTCATTTTGTGCCAAATTGTGCAGAATGACACAGGCTATGATTATGTCTGCTGATTTTTAAAAGAGCTCTCAGGACACAAATGAGTGAAATGAGTTTTCACAATTGCCAAAATCCACGTAGGAGTCTGTCAGATTCTAAGGACTCTAAAGTAAGGATGCATTTTCTTTATGACAAAATTCTCATTACATATAATTTTTCTAGTTATGTGTTCTTAGATTGTACACATTTTCATGCTGTGCTCAAACTTCATTATGAACTGATTTTGCATACTTGATGCTTTTGAGTTAAGAGTTATCTTCCCTTGAACATTGTTTTAATCTGTAATATGGATAGCATATAAAAATAAAATATTCTCTGGCCACTGCGTATTACCTAATTTCCATGTTATTTGGATCTCATGGCTGTAACTGACATAAACATTTTGATCTTTTGAAAAAGGCTATATCAGAAAGGTTAATTTTGTTAACCAGAGTGAGAAAGAAAATTAATGAGCAAAACAGGAAGGACTGTGAGGACTAAGCAGAGGTCGAAATAACAGGAGGTTTTATAATTTAGCTATCAAAACAATGGGAGAAAATGAGCTCTAAGTTGAATACAAAATAGACTTGAAACAAAAAAGTTAAAAACCGACTTTGAAAATAAGTTTTCACCAAAGCTATAATTTGTATTTATTTTAACAAAGTCCACACAAAGACAGAGTACGCACCTTGCCATTACATAAAATGGTTGTCATGACATCACTCATACATATGAACTTACAGCTGGTCACATCTCTAGAGAAGTGTTTAATCAGAGCAACCTTAACTCAAAAAGACAGAACTGATGATGTCATCCAAAATGGTAAAGAAAAAAATTATAGATAGATAGATACTTTATTAATCCCAAGGGGAAATTCACATACTCCAGCAGCAGCATACTGATAAAAACCAATATTAAATTAAAGAGTGATAAAAATGCAGTTATAACAGACAATAACTTTGTATAATGTTAATGTTTACCTCCCCTGGTGGAATTGAAGAGTCACATAATGTGGGGGAGAAACGATCTCCTCAGTCTGTCAGTGGAGCAGGACAGTGATAGCAGTCTGTCTCTGAAGCTGCTCCTCTGTCTGGAGATGATACTGTTCAGTGGATGCAGTGGATTCTCCATGATTGACAGGAGCCTGCTCAGTGCCCGTTGCTCTGCCACGGATGTCAAACTGTCCAGCTCCATGTCTACATGAAAGCCTGCCTTCCTCACCAGTTTGTCCAGGCGTGAGGCGTCCCTCTTCTTTATTATGCCTCCCCAGCACACCACCACGTAGAAGATGGCACTCACCACAACCGTCTGATAGAACATCTGCAGCATCTTATTGCAGATGTTGAAGGACGCCAGTCTTCTAAGGAAGTAAAGTCGGCTCTGTCTTCTCTTGCACAGAGCATCAGTATTGGCAGTCCAGTCCAATTTATCGTCCAGCTTCACCCCCAGGTATTTATAGGTCTGTACCCTCTGCACATGGTCTCCTCTGATGATCACGGGGTCCATGAGGGGCCTGGTCCTCCTAAAATCCACCACCAGCTCCTTGGTTTTGCTTGTGTTCTGTTGTAGGTGGTTTGAGTTGCACCATTTAACAAAGTCCTTGATTAGGTTCCTATACTCCTCCTCCTGCCCACTCCTGATGCAGCCCACAATAGCAGTGTCATCAGCGAACTTTTGCACGTGGCAGGACTCCGAGTTGTATTGGAAGTCCGATGTATATAGGCTGAACAGGACCGTAGAAAGTATAGCCCCTGTGGCGCTCCTGTGTTGCTGACCACAATGTCAGACCTTCAGTTCCTGAGATGCACATACTGAGGTCTGTCTGTAAGATAGTCCACAATCCATGCCACCAGGTGTGAATCTACTCCCATCTCAGTCAGCTTGTCTCTAAGGAGCAGAGGTTGGATGGTGTTCATGGCACTAGAAAAGTCCAAAAACATAATTCTTACAGCACCACTGCCTCTGTCCAAGTGGGAGAGGGATCGGTGTAGCATATAGATGATGGCATCCTCTGCTCCCACCTTCTCCTGGTATGCGAACTGCAGAGGTTCAAGGGTGTGGCTTCAGGTGGTGAAGCAGCAGCCGCACCATTTTTTTCATAACATGTGAAGTCAGGGCAACAGGCCAGAAGTCATTCAGCTCACTAGGACGTGATACCTTCGGGACTGGGGTGATGCAAGATGTTTTCCAAAACCTCGGGACTCTCCCCTATTTCAGGCTCAGGTTGAAGATGCGCTGTAGAGGACTCCCCAGTTCCTGCGCACAGGCCTTCAGCAGTCATGGCAATACTCCATCTGGACCCGCTGCTTTGCTGGCACGAAGTCTCCTCAGCTCTCTGCTCACCTGTGCTGCTGTAATTGTGGGTGGGTATGTCTCTCCTATGCTGGTATTAGCAGAAGGATGGTTGGATGGTGCAGTACTCCGAGGTGAGAGTGAGTTAGGGTGGTCAAACCTGTTAAAGAAGTTATATTATACATAAATACTAAAAATAAACTTATGAGCGTTACATTTTAACTAAATTGTAATGTAATGTACCTGAGGAATACTTATTATATAGTAGGAAAGGTGCTCAGTTTAAGAACCTGGTTTGATCCAATATACTGTACATGGCTAATAAATTGTGGCTATGACATATTCTACCCTGTTAAAGTAATGGCGATAAAATAACAACTCATGTGGTAAAAGATAATACGTTATGACAAGGGGATTGGTAAATTATCACACCTTCTGGGATTAATGCATTATAGTCACACTTCAGCTAAAATCTAACTGTAGGGTGCTTATGTAGGCACACCTCAATAACTCTGAACAACAGCTGTACTTATTAGAATTAGAACAATCTAGACGAGAACAGGCCATTCAGCCCAACAAAGCTCGCCAGTCCTATCCACTTGCTTCCTCCAAGAAAACATCAAGTCGAGTTTTGAAAGTCCCTAACGTCTTACTGTCTACCACACTACTTGGTAACTTGGTGCGTAGTTAGAAGGAGTAGCAGCACACAAACTCCTTCACATTTCACGTTTCATGTTAGAATGAAAAGGTGGTGAAGATAAACAGAATGGGCTTCACTGCTGCCTCCCTGCTGATATTTTTTTAAGGGTTCTACAAACAGCATAAAATAATAAAGAAAAGGAAATCAAATGCACATAGTTGCATGACATTTAAATTAAGCCATATTCTTTTATAGTGTAAATGCTTAAAATAAGTTTAAATTTATACTCCACAATTTATAATCTTCAGTGTTGAAAAGTTAATAAATTTGCAATCAACTAAACTTGATGTTGTATCCATCTGTCAAAGCTGCATGCAAAATAATACCAGAAAATGTTATTTGCTGTAAACACTGAGTACATACAATGAGGCAATCATCTTAGGTGGCATTTTGGCACGTTATAAAATAAACACCCAGTGTCTTAAAAATCGGTGAGAAATACTTTCATTTTAAAACTTTCAAATCTCAGATAACACACCATCTTACCACATAGCAAGCTTCTGAGAATGACACACTTCAAAGTTTCAGCTCCATTCATATTGCTTGGCATTCACCATTTTCACAAATTGTATTATGTATCTATTTATTTGTGATTCTGTAAAATGTTGCTAATTTCTGGAATGTTATTAAGATGTGTTTGCATGTTCAGTTAAAAAGTGCAGGCACTTTATAGCTTTGCAGGACAGAAAGTGCCAAGGTTTTTAAAGAAGCATCTGAGATAAGCGAAACAGCAGAGTTTAATTTTTCATTCAATTTCACAATCACCAAACTCTATACAATTATTATTTTAGTGGGAAGGGTCAAACAAAAGCAGTGAATAATGTATAAAGTACATTTTATTGTTTGTAGCCTCTTTAGCATTATGTTTACCTTTGGAAAAATGAGACAAAAACGTTGAACTTTTTTCAAAAGAAAAAATATTACGTCTAAGAGAAATTTGTGAATATCATTAATCAACATGAATGCAGTAGGAAAAGTATGCCTAGTGCTTATTGCTATACTGGTGCAGATTTAGTACATGTCTTTCCTACGATATGCTACCAACACCCAACGTCGCAATCGGGAAAGTAGAAGCATGACTCTGTGTGCACTTTTCTTGTAATGTTTTTTCTGTTGCTTACACATAAGAGGGTAGAATGTCAGTGCCAGCATATGATCGATGTACCCCTTGTGTTACTGTAGGCTACCACATAACGAAGCTTAGTGACTTCCACATTTCACCTGACATGAACATTGCTGCAATGCTGTGCAACTGCAGTCAAAAGACATACCATGGTGGTTCGGTCTTATGGTGCTGAAGTCATTGGTTTCATTATCCGTGTCAATGTCTGATGACCAATATACCTTGTCATCACTGTTGCTTGATTCATATAATAGTTCGGATTTTTGTTCTAAACCTGGCTTTAAAGCTTCTCACTTACATACCATGAATATTGATGAGTTTCCATGGAGTGGTAAAACTCATAGAAATACTGCATTCATTATTTTCTTGCAACATTATATTATTATTATCCAATAGAATACTGCCCCAAACTTTATTTGGACTCAGCACTTTATATCATATCATAACAGCCTAACCCGAGAGATGCTCAAACTTAACCATACTTACATAGAATTCCTAAACTGAGAGATGTTTGGGAATAACAGCAAGGAGGTTAATCCCTATTTTATGTGTTTCTTTTAAAGCTAATATTTTTTAATTTTTTTCACGTTCCCCAAAATAATATATATATAGTTTATTTTTTATTTTTTCTTTGTTCTTAGGATGCAATGTGTTGCATAACTATTGTATCATGAAGCCTGTATTACATTATGTGTGCAGATTAAGTGTATCACCTACTAAGGATAAGGGGGGTGAGTGGGCTGTCAAAAATGCATCCTGCCTCAATTGGCATTACTGTATTGAAAACACTGGTCATACATAACATCCTGTGAAGAGTAGCTGCATTGGTTATCTGTTTTTTGTTTAAATTCCCAATGTAAAAAGGATAGACTGATTGAGATTATGATTTTTACCAACATTAAGCAAGCTAGACACTCCTTTGGATTTAACAACAATGACAACAACAATAATAATGATAATAATTATCATTATTATTATTATTACTAGGGGGTCAAGCCTCCAGTAATGAACAGCCTGCCGCTCGCGTTGTGAAGAGGGGGGATAAACGCACCTCAATGAGACATGGTCGCTCCTCCGAAACCCCCTCCTAAACGGTGATACAATGGGAAACAAATACTTTTTTTTTTACCTCCTCTTTGCTCGATCATCTGCTGGCTTGCTATTGCTACTGTGCCATGTAATCTGCACCTTGCGTGGCACTTTGATCATTTAAAAGCCTGTATAGCAGCAGTCCTACTCTTTGTCTTTTATTTCCGGCCATTGTTAAATCTCTCTCGCAGGACGTGAGTTCTTGATATTTTTTAGTTCATAATTTAAAAATTGAATAAGAATCTGAAAATCTAACATCTTCACATTAAAGTTCGATAAATTCTGAAAAGAATGATACCAAACATATATGTAAGTTTTAAAATAAGCCCGATTTAAAGTGTGACAAAAAAACGTGACATTAAAACGTCGCATGAAATCGTTGCACAAAATTCTGCACTTTTAGGCTTAGGATTTTATATGTATAGAGTATAGAGTATTTGTATTGTCTGTATGTACTGTATATTGTCAAATAAATGAGTCAGAGACTTCATGAAGATTTGGGACATCCACCCATGTATTGTTTTCCCGCTGCAAAAGTTGATTTTTTTAATGAGAAGTGTTCATAGAACAGAGTCCAAAACAGAACTGACTTGCATGGAGATAAGATGGCGGTTTTAACTGATCCAGTGGGAAATGACGTCATCGGCACCAGAACCAAAGTGGCATTTCATGACCGGAAGTGATGACATCTGAAACTGGAACCGGAAGTGACATCTTTTACAGTATATATATATAGAGTAGATTATTATTATTAGTATTATTATTATAAAGAGCAGCTTAATTCATATGTGTTAATGCCCATCATCTGCAGTTGCAATGCTAAATTTTTCAAATCATAACAAAAATGTCTCCACTGAAAAATGTGTTTAATTTTTTTTCCAAATAATTTAGCTAACTAGCAGAAGAAAATCAAATAGCCTCTCTTTCTTCATCCCACCAACATGCCTATACATTACCCAGTGTTCCTTGTGACTAGTTTTTAAATCTCTTCAGACATTATCAACTCCTATAAACCAATGGCTAGTGCACTTTCTAGCAGGTTTTTAGCACACTGAACACCCAACACACACACACACATACATACAAACATACACGCACAAAGAGCAACAAGGGTGCAGGTAGCAAACATGAAATGACAGTTTTAAAAATAAATAATTTACTCATGACCTGATAGGATTAGTAAAAATTAAAAAAAAACAATTATTTGATCAGGGATGACTCTACTGAAAAGTGTATCTTATTTATTTATTTATATTATTATTATTTGGATGGAGGTCTTACAAAAGTCTTTGAACAAGCACACTTCTGAATATAAACCACTTACTATAAAGAGATATAAACCAAGCCATACTTCCCCTCAGTCACAGGATCCTGATTAGGTCTAAAGTGGTGTGACATGTTATCTCAGGAGGTCATCCTAAGAATGTTTGATTTTTTTCCCCCACTCTGTGACTCATACATAGCAACCTTGGACAAAAAAAGCACTTTTTAAATGTCAAAATGAAAAGAAACAACTTTTTCTTTGCATAAACTGATACAGTGAATATAACTGGGAATGAAGTCTTCGCAGAGTTAACTTTCAAAATAGATTAATGAAGAAATATTAAGAAAACTTAGGACATTAATGGGTTTAAAATAAATATGTGTTAAGACATTAAAGAAGCAAACGAATACATGGAAACCATTTGTATCATACAAACTGAACATGTACCAGAAAAAAAAAAAAGCGCTATTTAAAAAAAGGTAACATTGAATTAAAAAAAATTGAGCAAACAATTCTCAAAATAAAGATTTGGTTTGCAAGAACTACATTTAATACAGTCAAATAAGTTTTTAGTGGCCAATAAAGAACATGAGCTGTTAAACAGACCATTATGCTTCACTATCTCTTGTGGCAATCAGCCTATTTGCAATCCCCTGATGCAGCAATTGAATTACTTTTGCTACCATAAATATGAAACGCATGGATTGACAAGCAGGAGTTTGGTGTACTCACTTTACAAGTGGCACATTACTATATCTGTGCTAATCGGCCCTGCTGCACCCGCCTAAAGCAATCAGTGAAGCAATTTTAGACACCAGATATACATTTCATGAGCAGTCAGCCAGGCCATTGTGCTTTATGTCAAGTAAACCCATCTTTCTAAATCTCACCCAACACACTAATTGCTGAAGAATCAATGCTCATGTTGCATAGAGCTACCTCTGTTGCAGTTTTAGATTATTTTAAATATGAAGACCAAATTTTAATCAAATATACTTCTTACTTTTATATAGGAAATGGGTAATATTCGTAAAATATATGTGATGTTTAGACTGGAATTGATACATGCAATTGAAAAAGAATAATACCTGAACGGGCGGCACGGTGGTGCAGTGGGTAGTGCTGCTGCCTCGCATTAAGGAGACCTTGGTTCGCTTCCCGGATCTTCCATGCATGGTGTCTGTGTGGGTTTCCTCCAGGTACTCCAGTTTCCTCCCACTGTCCAAAGACATGCAGGTTAGGTGCATTGGTGATCCTAGTGTGTGCTTGGTGTGTGTGAGCTCTGCGGTGGGCTGGTGCCCTGCCTGGGGTTTGATTCCTGCCCTGTGCCTTGTGTTGGCTGAGATTGGCTCAAGCAGACCCCCGTGACCCTGTAGTTAGGATATAGTGGGATGGATAATACCTGAACACTGAATCATCCTCTAAATGTGGCATCATGTGCACAATAACAGATCTGAATGATCAGCAAATCATTAGAAAGCAGTTTTTATATAGTTTATTTAAAACATCGTGCTTAGAAAAAAAAATAATTAAAAAAGAAAACCCAAACAGCAGCCCCTCAAATCCACTGCATCATCCTTGGCAAAGAGATTTTCTTACTTGCAAAATTAGATAATAACGCCAGGATCATCAATTAGTGGAGACATACTAGATTTATCTGGTCCAACAGATTTTCTCTTCAGTTGTATTAAAACTATTTAGAATCTATAAATGTCAGAAATCTGTAAAATTAGGCACATGCTGAGAGTTTGAAAGAGGCAGTGACTGAATTCATGCTAACAAAGCAAGCAAGGTACAGGAGAAAATTCATAACAAAATTAAACAATTTACTTTATGTTTTCCACTTCGATCCTAGAGTCTGCACCTCAACATTCACAACGTGATAATTAAATGATTACTCCAGTATCCACATTTACTGCTTTGATTTTAAAGTTGCAGAGCAATCTCCCCTCCAGAAACAAGGGGCACAAGCAGTTCAAATATGGTGCTGAGGCACCCTCATCACACTCCCCGCTTTAACTGCATATGCCTGCTCCTCACTGAATTCTGCTTCCTCAGAATATCGGACATAAATGCATGGTTCTGCCACATCAGTGTTGTCGGTCGATCTCTCAGTGTCTGTGATCACTCTGACTGACACAATTTATCATCTGCCTTAGGATATCCCCTGCCGAGAAATGAACACAACATGCAGCAGTTACAGAAGTACATATTTCACAGATTCAGTAACCTTATTGATACATCGCTAGCAGGTTCTGATAAAATGTCTGTAATGACTCTTTTAATACCTTAACATCACTAAAGTCTTTATTATGCTTAGCCAGTATCCACGTAGCTTGGAAGGGAGAATATGGTGTTTGTTTTTGTGGAGTTAGTGGACTATCATAACTTGTTTTCAAGGCATGATTTTGTTGTGTTCTCAGTCCCAGACTGTGATGTCTTGAAAGTGGCAGGCGTCTCTTGTTGTCTTATGATAGCTCCTTTTGCGCTGCATGCCAGAGAGATCAGTTGAGCATTACAGAAAGATGGCATTAAAGACATATTTTTCAGTCCATTTGGAACTGACATGATGATTCTCAGTATCAATTTTCCTCTTTGACATTTTTGCTGACTAACGTGTTTTGATAAGTAGCTTGTAACGTGAATTGTAATGTTATTCCCTGGCTAATCAAAAAAAGTTACATGATTGGATATAATCACCGTGGATTTTTATTTATTACCAGAAACAGGCAGGATTATAATACAGCTAACAATCACACACTACTATAAGCAAAAGATGAAAATTTTATTGAATCCAAAGTAAAGTCAATACAGAGAATTACAGAAAAAATTTGCAATCTATTCATTTTAAAAGCACTAAAAACCAAGTTCTCACAAACTGGACAGCACAGTGTATCCACAGATTTGGACACTGAAAGGAAGTGTGCGGCCATCTTACACAGGCAGGGAGTCATGATACGTTATATAACACGTCCCCTTAATATCATGATTAGCAACAAGCATACGAATCATAAATAATATGGCCGTGGGCAAGCAGAAATGCAATGCACAAAAAATTGAGTCTAAAAACAAATTGATAGCCGAGAAACATCATAAACATGACAGTAAAACATTTCGTAAGTAGAAAGTACAAACCTAAACTAAAAAAAATGCATGGATTTTTTCAACAGAGTGCAAAAAACAAAATCTGTGACAGCTTTACATTAATCTCTTACCAAATATTGTTTATTTTCTCTTAATTTGCAGTTGGTGGAATGGCACCTGATGGTCTCCTGCTTTCAGTGATGCTGGCGTACATATGGTGTTATCGTACCTAGCAGCAGTGTACAGGGCAAAATATTCATAGAAGTCAAAAACTGTACATATGGTGATGGGTGCTGACTCGTCATAAACTTGGTGGTGAGGTTGGGTTATTGGCTACAACACTTACAAAAATTCAATAACAACAACAATTAAAACAATTACCAAACAGGCCTAGCGTAGGAGACACAGACATTGCAAAATAAACGATCGATACAGCAACAGGACTGCAGCTTTCTTTAACTGCATTGCTTAAGGCTGACATAACTCAAAGTATTACAGTATAACTTGCATTAAAACTCCACAAAATATCATCCTCTGTTGTTTATGATCATATTAATTACACTATCTTGATGAAAGAGAAAGAAACACTCTGACGTCGTGCACGGATAGGATGTGGAATCAGCATTATTCGCATATGATGACAAGGATCATTAAACGTTATTATTTTAGGATATTCAAATTATTTCAAAGACTTTAATCTAATTTATATCTTTATGATTGATGGGGTTGCGTGATAAGATGACGATTATGCAGTCACCTTTACCGTAAACTACCATTTAGGCAACTGGATTAAATAGAAAACTATTATCACAAATATCTGTGTATATATCACCTACAGGACTACAGGTCTAGTCATGTGACACAGATTTGATCTTTTCAGAGTTAAGTGTGAAATGGAAAAAAAAAAGAAGAAAGAAAGCCTGCCAAAAGAGCTCAGTTGCTACTTGTTTTCTGCGATGTCATGTCTCAAATGTGTATTTTTCCAAGTGAATCTTGCAGTCAGACATTGTCATAAAGAAATGTCCCCTCAACATTCTGAAACTGTCAAACTATTATTTTCACCTTAAACCCCTCAAAATCTTTTTCCCACCAATTCTGGCTCATCTCTCGTGTCCTCAAGTTTCTCTGTACAGATATAACAGTGATGATCCTACTCAAAACATCTTTTAGCCCTTGTGAGCTGACAGATTTAAAGACCATAAACAATTTGATGCCAGCATGTCAGGAATCAGCATGTAGCTGGTATTCTTGGTTGCCTCTCAGGCCACTTCTGCCTGATAAATTAGTTTTTATTAATTTTGCAGATTCAAGGCAAATATCAATACACAATCATATCAGATTTAAATGTCTTGCAAAATTAATTTGTACAGACTTCTCACTACAGTCAAACAAATAATTGGATATGAGCCTAAAATCATAATTGATTCACTGCTAACTGCGATCTGAATGTAACCTAAGTAGCCCGTGGTAACACACAGACTCAAATGCAACTGCTATGGACTTTTCATTTTTTTTAATTTCGTCTTTTCTCTAGCATTGCTCCAGGATTGGAGGGACAGTTGCCCCTTTCATCGCACAGACAACACCTAAGCATATGGGTGTTTTTTAGGCCCTGTAGTGGTTAGAGGCCCCTGATAGTACAGATGTGTGACTTGTATCAATACTTCTGAACAAATGTTTTATGTTGATTTTAACCTATCTTATATTCCTCATTTTGTATGTAATCAAAGCATATCTGCCGCAAAGGTATCATCTTAAAGTTTTACCTAAAAATGTGGGAAACATTTCTAACAGGAATAATAATGCATTTAAACAAAGTTGTGGTCATGTGACAGGAAAGGCATGGTGGCATACAAGTGCAGCCGGATGGAGGAGGAAACTAAAACTTTTCTTAGTTTAATTGTAGAAAACTTGACACCTACAGTATATCTGATGGAAAGCACAAATTGTGCTAAATACGTGCAGTAGGTAATCTTGTTTAATTCCACAACATCTGACATCATTCTCACATTAATGGCTGTATAAATACAGTAGTGGATGGTCTCAATGTCCCCAGCTATCTCTTTATAGAAGGTGGTGAGCATGGGTGGTAGGAGATGGGCTTTCCTTACCCTTTGCAGAAAGTAACGATGCTGCTGAGCTTTCTTGGCTTATGGAGCTGGTGTTGAGGGACCAGGTGAGGTTCTCGACAATCTCCCTACTTGAGCTGTCGACGAACAGTGGTGAGTGGTTCCTTCTAGTTCTGAGTCAACAACCATCTCCTCTGTTTAATCTATGTTCAGAAACAGGTTGCTGGCTTTGCACCAATCTGTTCATTGCTGCACCTCCTCTTGGAATGCTGACTCATCGTACTTGCTGATGAGGCCCACCACAGTTGTGCTGTCAATGAACCTTATGCTGCAGGCTTGACAGGGCGAGTGGTAATAAGAAAGTCATTTCTTAAAGGACAAAATAGGGCCTTGAAATATCGGCAGTGGACTACTGCAGATTGGACTGTCTCCTCTTCACAGTAGAAACTGAGATTTGCCTTTTTTTTTACTTTGCTTGAAGCTGTTGTGCTGTGAGGCACCTATCATGCAATCTGGAGACCCTCCGAAACTTGTCTTCTAATTGTGTTGTGACTTTGGGTCTGCCAGATCTCTTCCTATCAGGGTTTCTTCCAGTTTCCATTTGCCTTTGGATTGCATAGGATGCTGTACTCACTGACACATTGATTTTGTTTGCAATTTCTCTAAATGAAATGCCTGCACTGCTAAGGGTAATAATCCTTTGTCTCATTTAATTTGTTAATTGCCATTATCAATGGAATATTGTCCAAATAGTACTTCAGAGGGTGTAGTAACACAGTCTGTTCCATCTCTGCTTTAAGACAGACAGAGGGGTTTTAAGTAATCAACAGAAGTTGGGACACTTATGAAAATTGTTTGCTTCAACTTGCAAAGCTTAGTTTACTTTAATTGCTGCAGAAAATCTATACGTTGTAACCTATTAGTTGGTCCCTGAAGAAGGCCCATTTATAATATTCTTATATTTCCTTTTTTTCAGATTTTGCAAACCTAAACTTTAAATTTAAACCTCTGAAAGTTTACTGCTTATCTTTCAGTCATTTTAGGCCATTCATTGCATTTCAACTGATTTAAATTTGAAGAAAAACTGAAAACAATGAGGTGCTCTAAAACATTTGGCTGGCAATATATAAACTGCTCAAAAAATCAAAGGAACACTTTTAAATGAAAGTATAGTGTCAAGTCAATGAATCTTCTGGGCTACTGATCTGGTCAGTTAAATAACAGAGGGGCTTGTTAATCAGTTGCAGCTGCTTTATTGTTAATGAAATTAACAACAGGTGCACAAGAGGGGCAACAATGAGATGACCCCCCAAAACAGGAATGGTTTAACAGGTGGAGGCCACTGACATTTTCCCCTCCTCATATGTTTTTTTCACTAGTTTTGCATTTGGCTACAGTGAGTGTCACTACTGGTAGCATGAGGCGATATGTGGACCCTACAGAGGTTACACAGGTATGTCCAACTTCTCCAGGATGGCACATCAGTACATGCCATTGCCAGAAGGTTTGCTGTGTCTCTCAGCACAGTCTCAGGGGCATGGAGGAGATTCCAGGAGAGAGTCAGTTACTCTATGAGAGCTGGATAGGGCCGTAGAAGGTCCTTAACGCATCAGCAGGACCGGTATCTGCTCCTTTGGGCAAGGAGGAACAGGATGAGCACTGCCAGAGCCCTACAAAATGACCTCCAGCAGACCACTTGTGTGAATGTCTCTGACCAAACAATCAGAAACAGACTTTGGCTTGTGTGAGGGACCAAAAGTGGTGATGAAAGTGGAACGTCATTAGATGCAACATCAGATATTGAGACAAAAGACAATCTGATCTGGAAATCATAGAACATAGCACCAATTGCCAAATCAAAGAGCCACCCAGGATATCATCCACCCAACAATATATACAGACCTTTGCTGTCTATTTTATTCATGACCAAACAATCAGAAACAGACTTCATGAGGGTGGCCCGAGGGCCTGACATCCTTTAGTGGGCCCTGTGCTCTCTGCCCGGCACTGTGGAGCTCCATTGGCATTTGCCATAGAATACCAGAATTGGCAGGTCCACCACTGGTGCCCTGTACTTTTCACAGATGAGAGCAGGTTCACCCTGAGAACATGTGACAAGCCCTGAGAAGCCGTGGAGAACATTATGCTGCCTATAACATCATTCAGCACGACCAGTTTGGTATGTTATGTAAGTATGCATGTGCTGCCAGCACTGGCACCCATTTTGAATTACAGCAGATGTGCACTAAAATCAGGTGATTTCAAAGTTTACTGACAGGTCTGCTGCTTAATCAATACACTTAACACACTTTTGTGTAGATAATCACTTGTTATAAGCCATGCCAAATGTGATGGATGGTCGTGGCCCCTTCCCGGCTGGGGGGCTGATAAACCTTAAGGACTGGGGGAGCACATGTGCACAGGACACTGCCTCCACTGGAGGACTAGAAGGCAGCCCCCCGGTTTGCTGTGGCTTTACGGATTACCCGCAGAGCTTCATGGTATTTGGAGTTTGTGATAGATATTTTGGGTTCAATGGGGGCCAACAGGGGGAGCTGCAGAGCCCTTCATTGGGCTTCTGCCACACCTGGGAGTGATTCCAGATCTGGCTAACGAGCCACCTGGAGCACTCCCAGGAGCAGCATAAAAGGAGCCGCCTCACTTCACTCGGGGAGCCAGAGAGATGAAGCTTGCTCTAGGAGGAGGAGGAGGAGGAGGAGGAGGAGGGGAGGAGGAGAAGAAGTGGAAGTGGAAGTGGAAGTGGAAGTGGAAGCGGAACAATGAAGAGAAAGAAAGAAGGACTGTGCATTTTGTTTAGTGCTTGGAATCTGTGGTGTAGTGGGGAGACGAGACAAAAGCTTCTCCCCGCACAGTAACAAAGCCGTTTCGTGTGGTAAGACTTGTGTCCGCATCTGTCTGTGTTGGTTTTTGGCTCACTGGAGTGCCCTCTGGTGGCCACACAGAGTATAACCATTGAAGAAACAGAATTGCAAAGCTAAACATAGAATTATATGAAGTCTGAACCTATGCAAATTTGGTGAACTGAGGGTGTGCCCAAGATAAATGTCAAAACTCCGCCCACAACGTCCACTGCAAGCAGACAAGCAAACAGGAAATGTATCCTTATCTCAAGAAGATAGAACTAAGAACCTGTAATAAAATGTATTACTCCCCTTTTACCTTTGTTGTCAAAAGCATGCCTTAGGAACACAGTATGCATATGTTCTTAAAACTAAACCGTTGCTGCTTCAATAGTTGATTTATTATTTTTAAGCTTCGGTTTTAAAACTTGAGAACAAGCTTTTTTTTTTAATTTATAAAAATAATGGTCCACCTTTGAAAACAATTTAATGTGTCAAATTAAAATATACCATGATTAAGAAGAAATAACTTCAACTTGAAAAATACCAAACTTATTCTTAACTCCAACTGAGGGTGACAAGACAGAGACCATCTCTACATGGGGTATCAGTCCTATCACACGAAAGTGAAAATTAAGTTGATGGGGCAAATTAAAAATGCATCAAGCAGAAGGTAAAGCAGCTGTCATTGGGATGTGGGTATGGGCTTGGAGTACAGTAAGCCCTACAATAAGAACAATTACCACTTATCGAAATTAACACTTAACATACTCATGTATGTAATTCCAAAAAGCACAATATTACGAAACTCTGGTAAACCACCAATGATGTTAAAATGATACACAGAAACAAAATCATGACAGAGTTCTAAGGTAATGCAAGTTCACCCAGTGGATTGGACAATATTTGATCTTGGCAAACATTTGTCTAAGCAAATGTGGTATTGTGATAATATTCTCCTATACGTTTCACTGTGTTTAGAACTAAGTTTTGGAAATATTAAGGTGCACTTAAAACTTATCTTTTAAAAACATAACGTTTTACAAACAGTACAATTAAATGTTCTCTTTTAAAAGGCAAATACAGTTTACCGTTTAAAAGATGTACTTATGTATGATGTATGTTATTACGACTAACTCTGTTAATGCTTCACGTCTTGCCCTAATCCTTAACGACGTTTCTTGTACAATATTTCTTTTTAATTTAAATTACTGTTACAATCCTCATTCGTCTGCGCTGTTTTCGGTGCCCGAATAAAACACATGTCCCATCCCTTGTGATCCGTTCCTTGTACCGTAATCTCGGTAATTATTATGCTACCCTTGTTAACCTCAGGGAGATTAGCTCCGTTTGCTTGGGAGGTTGTGCATATTTAGTTTCTCCGCTTAATCACTGCTTTGCACCGCATAAAACATTGGCTCTGATAGCGCACTTCATTAAAACACAGTTGCTACAGACAAAAATGACCTGGTAATGCTATTTGAATTACGGACCTTTATGTTAACTGTGTTCATCATGCTGCTTATTTTATTACAGCGTCTGTTTGCTGGGGCAGGGTGCTGGCTTCATTTAAAAGAGGGACGAGTTAGGTGTCCGATTCATGGATGCGCACCTCAGAGGCGCCTTGCGGTCAGTTTTTCAGTGCTGCGTGCGTGATGGCGCTGCCCTTTGCCTTTTGTGGTTTGTGTGTTGTCTTCTTATTCGTAGTTGCTGTCCACTCAGTTTCACACAAATGAAAATGTTCGTTTAAGAATTCTGTTTAGGTCAGGCTACTGTGTCGAATTCATGGTTCATACCCGAATGCAATTATGATGGCGTTAAGTAAGTTACAAATTGAATGTTTTAAAGTGGCGTTGTTCATGAAGTTTCCAATCGATTATATAGCGCCTTTCACTTCAAATGCCAAATTTAGGGAATAGCAATAGAGGATTTCGTGTAAAAACAGCCGCGTTCGAAAAGGAAAAATTTCCTTTCTCGGGATCTTGGGTTACTTAAACATACTCTTTATTATTTATTTAACATAATGTCCCTATGGGACCAACTCGTTCGTTATGAAGTGATTATGATATATTTAGACTTTTAATAGCGTCATCATCGACACATAACACACACAAATACACTTTTTTAACAAATTCAACACCGGGAGGCGTGCAGGGCAGCTCATCAATGTTTATGTCATTTCCTCTTATTGCTCTTCGCCTTGTTCCATAAAATCTCTTGCAACGTAATTCCAGCCCATCTACCCCTGAAAAAAAAGCTTAACGTCAATAATACTTGTGTCTCTCTTTATGTGTTCTTGTTATACATCCTCTTCTACAAATAATTGTTCTTTGAATATGATACCCCGTATAAACTTAAACAGAGATAGTAATTTTAACTTTATGTTTTTATAGAAGCATCGGGTGTCGGGGATATTATTTAATTGACATTAGCGTATACGTAAGTGGGTGACAAAGACAATCTGCTAAATATTTGAAGTCAGTTTTTGAAACTTTACACCACGCATGAGACTTTTGAACTCTATTGCATTACAGATGTGCTTATGATTGAATAATTTGTCATTTATCTTTCGATATAATTTTTATGCATTTCCTTTAGTTCGTTGTTTAAATTGTACCGTTTCAATTATGCATCCAAACTTCAAAAGATCCATATTCATATCAAATAGCAGCATGGTGCCGCAGTGATTAACCTAACGTATAGCGCTGAGACGTTGTCATATGTCTGCTTAGTGGTTTCGCAGAGGACTCTGATTTTCCCCACTCCATTCATGTCAGGTGAATTGGCGACGTTAATCTGAACCAGTATGTCCTGTGATAGACTGGAGTTGCTTCATTTCTTTCGCCACGACACACTGCGACAGTATATTGGAACAAGCGGGTTTACTAAATTAGGCAAACAATATCAGTGGGCACTGGTCCAGGCGCGATACCCAGATCGGTGCTAAAGACTACTCTTGGTGTTTCTTCCCTTATAAATGCAGTGCCGGCTAAAAGTTATGTGAAGCAAGGGAAGTGTTCGAAGTAGATTAGGACGCCCACCTAGGATCCAAGTAGTTTATATCATTGCCCGTGATAGTGTGAAGGTTTATAAGCATCGAAGTAGTAACATATGAACGTGGCTCGTCGCTGCGGGCCCAAGGTGTGCGGTTAGGACGGCGTGGCACTTCACGCGTGTTTCCGAAGCGGTAAATGCCCGTTCACATTTACGCTGAGCACAGAAGGGGGGACTGAGGGAGACACAGAGAAAATAGGCTTTCTAACTCGCTTCAAGTGGAAAGCAATCACTTTATTATCTAAAGTCTCTCGTTGTTTTAATAGGTGACAGCTCATTCCCTGACGCATGTTTTCCTCTTGCAGGGATGTGATAAGAGAATTGTGTTCAATGAAGCGTGAGTGGGGAAGAGTCCCCTCCTCTTTCCAAACGAGCGGGGAGCGTATAAATGGAACAGCAATGGCAGCACAAGTTCAGAAGCACTTCGGAAGTGAGACTACGCTCACCGCAGACAGGAGCTCAGCCATCCCTCTCGACACATCTGAATGTGAGTACACCGTCCTCGCTGTTCGATCGGTGCTGCTTATTGGACCTGCGGCGCAAGTTAAGCTGGGGTCTTAAACAAATAGCGTTTATCATTTCTGGCGATTTAAATCCAGATGAGCTAATTTGAACGATTTCTGTGTAGTCCGATATGGACTGTATGCGCTGTATGACTGAAAAAGACAAATCGAGGCAAATGCCATTCGCAAAGACCTTTGAAAAAACCCATTTGACATGCAGTAATTATATTGTCACTAATAACATGTCATGAACTGAAAGCTTTCCCTTCAGACAATAACACAATTCCACACTTTAAGAAAAAAAGTGCACTTAAAAACGCTGATATACTCCAAATATATACTGTGCTAATAAGCGAAAGGAAATGTTTGTACAAGTATTTAAACTGTGTTTCAAACTGAATTGCTGTTTTTGACCTTCCTCCACTTTAAATGCAGATTTAAACGCAACTTAATCAAGCAATTTTTATTTTCTGAAAAGCTCAACGACAAACGATCCGAGCACAGAAGACTGGTGAAAAAATACAACGTTGAAAGATTTACCTTCGTTTTAGACAATATAGCGTCTTTGCATACGACAGGTCTCATAACAAGGCAGGTTCTTAAAACATAAGGTATAGTCTTGATTAATGAACTGTTTCATTTCGTTTAAAAATATCAAATGTTAATGCAAAGCGTTTATAGATCATAACTGATGTTAAATTTCAAGGGGCAATGGAAACTCCCCTGTGCCGCTATCCGTACTGGTACTGGCACATCTGGAAATTTTAATGCGTGAATCAAATAAAGGAGGGAAGCTGTGAGCTGAGAAAAGCCGACGTCCTGCAACTCAGTGCCGAGGTTACACGATGGGCTGATAAAGGCGGATTTACATGATAGATGGCTGGATGCTTAAGTATTTGTGAAGATTGACTTGTACTGATGGTAACAGAAAATATACGTTTAATGAATTAAACATCAACAGTTTTTCCAGACATATTGCTTCGATTTATTTTTAATCTCAACTTCAGTAAAACTCGTAAGACCGTTTTAAAATGTCATTAATTAGAATATTAGATGATGATAAACATACACACACACACACACACACACAAAACTCTTGCGTGAGTTGCCGCGTAGCACCGAATGCGCAGTTATGATGAAGGGTCCCCTCCCTGCGACCCTGAACTCGATAAAAGGTTAGAAATGGAATGGGATCTATCTTGAAAATACTGACACATCAATAAGATAAAAAAAACACCTTTTTATAACATATACTGTAGTTCAATATCGGCTGCAGAATTACCGGGTGTCTGAAGAATATGTGAAGTAAAGTGTTGCAATGTAATAGAGCAATATTAAAGCATTTACTGTTTGTGGTAGTACTGTTTCAGTAAGATGCCATTTTGTTTGCTTTTCTGTGGTAGTATAACATAAATCTAAAGTTTTAAAAAATCTGGAGCCCTTTGTCTTCCCTTTGTGTAAAGTGACATTTTCCCCATTTTTCATGACAGTTTCTTTCCTCTTTTCCATTTGCTCTGCCCCCACCTCCAGATGCGTGCTGCCCTGGGGCTGTGGCTGGCTGTTCTGGCTTTTGCCTTTTGCACTTTAATCTGCCTGGGTACGCTGGCCGATGCATACCCTTCTAGACCTGACAATCCTGGCGAGGACGCTCCTGCCGAAGATTTGGCCAAATATTATTCGGCGCTCAGGCACTATATCAACCTTATTACACGGCAGAGGTAAATGACCGAGTGGCACCAAACGGAATGTTGCATGTCAGAAAGTTCAGCGATGCCTTCACACTAATACATTGTTTTGCTTTAATTCCAGTATCTCTCAAACTTTTATATGATTTATTTGGGATTAGGAGTAAAGACTCAAAACTAAATTTTTGATTTTCAACAAGATGAAAAAGATTCAAATGTTTACCATGAACTACTGATGCTGTAGTTATTGACGGTCTGTCCTGAGTTGGTTTTGCCTTGTATCTGATACTTCTGGGATAGTCTTCAACCTACCATGACCCAGAACTGGATTAAACAAATGAATTCACAAATGAATGAAGGCATCGAGATGTATGTATGTATGTATATGTAGGTGTGTGTGTACATATATACACACTATGCAACTCTTCAGACTTGCGGGGTGGTTGGGTAAAGATTAACATTATACAAAGTTATTGTTTGTTATACCTGCATTTTTATCACTCTTTAATACTGTTCTTTATCAGTATGCTGCTGTTGGAGTATGTGAATTTCCCCTTGGGATTAATAAAGTATCTATCTATCTATCTATCTATCTATCTATCTATCTATCTATCTATCTATCTATCTATCTATCTATCTATCTATCTATCTAATCTATACACACACACATTATATGTGTGTTTATGTGGTTACACTCTTAAAAATAAAGGTGCCAGAGTGGTTCTTCAGACTGATGTCATAAAGGATCCATTTTTTCCCCTATCTACAAAAAAGTTCCCAAAAGATCTTTTATTTATTTTGTCCACTTATTTAGGAACCTTTTCAAAGCCCAAAGACCATATGCAAAAAACCTTTTGCAGAATAAAATGGTTCAACGTTACGTAATGGTTTTTGGAGGAACCCCACAGCTCTGTAAAGTGCCATTTTAGAACCATTATTTTTAAGAGTGGATGTATTTTATATTTTCTGTTTTCCATGTGCAAACAGTGAGTGTGTTGAGCCTCACACATTTTCTCTGAACATTCACACGATGTACACTGTGCATATGTGTCTATGTGTGTGATTATCTGTGTATGGTCAATACATACATAAAAAATGGATGAACTGATCCATTGTGCCTCATTAGTCACCTTAAGAAGTTGAGTCACTTTCTTGCTGCTAAAGGCAGATAAGAAAAGACATTTGTAAAGTATACCTGTACAACAATTAATTATATTACTTGTTTTGCTTTAATTTAAAAATGAGTGTTTTGATCTTACTATGATTAAAAGTTCAATCCAATATTCAGTTTATCATATCTAAAACAGCAATAGAAAACCTACTTTAATGGAAATGCTCCTGTATGTGTATGTATTTTTAAATCTTCACTCCTAAAATATGCAAATGTGTGTGCTGATATGATCTAGTATAAAATGTGACAGTCTGTCTAATGGTATAGAAGCCGTTTCAGGTGAATTATTTCAGAATACTTACGAAATCATTAATTCCTGACACTTTTAAGCATTTTTTTGCTCATCTGGCAATAATTTACTTTTAAATTTGCATATTTTTGATCCTGCCGATTTTACATGCTGTAAGACATAACCTTGTCAAACATGTTTAAGGTAAATGAGGTTCCAGTAGGCTGGAGTCTCTCCTGACAGTCCTGGGCACAACACCTGAAACAACAGGGCTCGCCTCAGACAGGCACACAGGGACAGTTCCCTGTTCATACGTGACCTGCATCTCATCTAGATGTGAATAAAACAAGAGTACTTGCAGCAAAGCCTGCCCAGGTAGACAGAACGTGCGAACTCCTCTCAAAATCCCAAAGTGTTCTAAACTCTAATATGTGCTTTTTTCCATAGAGTGGATCGCTGGTGAAAAGCCACACAGCATCATGCAATATGTTAAACATTATAACAGATCATAATACAGGTTTGTGTTGACGCATGTCCTGTCCTAACATCAGTTTATCACTCCTTTGGAATGTAGGTATGGGAAAAGATCCAGTCCTGAGACATTGTTGTCGGACTTGCTGTTGAGGGAAAACACAGACAGCATACCAAGGTCAAGGTGAGATTTTCTGTTCTATACTTGCATTATTGTGTGACAGGATACATCATTGTGTTCTTGGCTAATGTGTCGCTTTTAAGATCCTATGCCAGTATTATGTAGACAGTACTCTGAAAATGAGCATTTCTCCTTAAAGTTTTAATTTTCCTGGGCACCTGTATAAGGTAAAGTGCAGCCTATAATTAATGGAACATAATGGAGACTGGCTGCACTAAAGCCTCTCGGCTTATTTAGAACTAGAGCTCTTTCACAATTTTCCGTAAGTATTCACCCAGTCGATTAAACAAATCTGTTATGCAGAGGAGATCTGCTCTTCAGTGTAATCAATCTGATCGATTCTTTGTCCATATTGTAAATGCAGCACTGCATGTACAGTAAGTGTACTACTGATACAGATGCATGGCACACACTATTGACCAAGCCCTTTAGTTCGAAGGAAAGGAAAGTTGAAGAGTCCCTACAGAGCCTTAAATAAAAAGCAGTCAAAAAAAAAAGTTTATTGTGCTCTGTTAATTCAGTGCATAATTGCAGTTTACTAAAGAAGCTGGCTTTTTACTGTATGCCATTCAATGGCTGGCAGTGTGGCTAAATCTTTGGACTTTAAACCCTGAGGTTATGGGTTCAAATCCTGTGACCAGCAAAAGAAATGTAATCACTTGTAACTCAAATGTTGTGAGTTGAGATGGATACAGGAGTCAGTCAAATAATGAGCTATGCTGTACTAAGTATTTTATTGGTTTTAAATTGCTCACATACAGAAAACTGAAGTACTTTAGTGTTGACAGTTGGATGAACAACTGCAAATGCTTACAAATTACAGTTCACAATTCTTTATGCTATTTGAGTATCTCTAATGGTAACAGTCTGAATTAATACAAGTTAGTTTCCTTGTTTTATTTGGTAAAAGAAGTTTGTTCCCATTCCATTTTTGGATCATGCGATATACTTAATGGAATCACAAAGTGACACAAGGAATGCCTTCCATTGCTTAATCTTTAGCAGCACCTGACATATTGAATTGGATTCTGTTGTTAGCTTTGGAAAGCAGCTTATGATGCTGGGGACTATGAAAGATGTTGTATAAAATAAAGAATTTAAAGCTAAATGTCCTCCTGCCAAATTTACATTATACAGAAGTCCACGGCGTACTATGCCCAGTTTTCTAATGAACCAGGAATGTAGCATTTTTAAATTCATTATTTAATTAGATTGACTTTTCTGAAAAAGAAAACGAGTTTTCATTGAGCTGTGCTGAAAGAAGGGACCAGTTGCTGAAATGGCTTTAGATTTATGTTAGTCAATTCAGTTTCTGTTTGTTTTACAGATACGAAGATCCATCGAGCTGGTGATGGGAGGCGCGCTCTTTATTGATTCCACGTATTTCACTTTGCATTTCATTGTTATAAAGCTGGCATTCAGATCTGCCAGACCTCCAAAGACAATCACTGCATGCAGCCATCATTGACAACTCTGTAGAAATATCTCCTGCCTCATACTGTATATAAATTTATTTAAAAAATTTATTTGTGCATTCTCAGTATAAAAAAAATAATATTATTTGTATAGTAAGACTGGTTTTGTGCTATTAAAATCATTTGAAAAATGTTTGTCAATCACTGTAGGAAAATTATTTTAAAGCCTTCAATATTTTGCTGTACATACTTGTGTGGTTATGGTGCCTTTGTTGTAAATATGACAATTGCAATGGGATCCTTTGTAGTTATGTATTTACATCTTTTACTCAGAAGATATAAGCAATTTATAATCATCATCGAAAACTGAAGCTTAATATATTTTTAAATCAGTAAACAATACTCATTTTGCATTTCATACAATTATTGTGTTTACAGTAAAATATTATTGATATTACGTTAAAGTTTATTTGTTCATTTTTACGCATTTCTAATAGTGGTCTTGAATGAATACTCCACCACTCTAACACACATATTTAATTTATTTAAGTTTTGCAAACGGTGATAGTATGAGGGTCTGTCAAGGATTTGTGCCTGCAATGTGCCCAGTGCTGTTGGGATTATCTTACATTTCAAACTGACACATGTTTAAATTTTGGGGGCTCTGTTTAGATGCGCTCCACTGTAAACTGTGAAGTGCAAAATATAAAAAAAATAGGCAATGGAAAAGAAAATACACTGAAAAACAAAAGTAATAAAGACAAAAAAAAGAATTTACAGGCACGTTTTGTTTCAATTAATGCAACAATTTGTCACAGGCACTTGCCCACTAAACATATTTTAACAAGTCTTCTTCCTTCAAATGCTTTACTCCTGCTTCATGTCCTCCCATCAGCCCTTCTTCACCCTTCCAACCATCTCAAATTTTAGTGTATTGGAAGAAAGACGAATGATTCACAAATGTATGAAGGCATCGAGATGTATGTATGTGTACAGTATATATACGTATGTAATATGTATTGTATGTGTGTGTATATACAGTATGTGTGTATTAATACCCCGGCCTAAGAGCTTTTCCAGGATAAAACAAGAACAAGTTCTGAGGTCCATTGTGCTGTGTAACAGTTCTGGGGCCGTCCACCTAGAGCTCCCTCTTGTGGCCCCACCTGCTCCTGCTCTGCTGAGCCTCAACAATTCTGTACAGTATGTGATACTGCGGCTCCATGCTGGGAGACTCCTGCTCGATTTTGTAATGATAGCCTGCCTGTGCTGACATGGGCAGATAAGTAGCCATTGCCAGTGGAGTCTGTAGGCGCTGTACAGACCAACTCCCATCCTGAACTCCTTGGCAACATCTGCATTCCCAATCCTAACAGGGTCTCCAACCACCACAGACTGTGCATATGTGGTACCAAGATACATGATGAGGCTACAAAAAACCTGAAGAGTAGAGGGCAAGACATTATCAATACCCCAGCATAGTTAGGCATGTATGTTCATTAATAAATTAAGGATATCTATAAATATTAATAATGGATTTTAGCATTGCCAACTTTATAAGTTCCTAGAGGCTTTATTATTCATGTCCATTCTGATACTGCATTTCCCTGCTTGTCCTCCTAGGTAATTTCTTTGATATAGACCCCCTATTTCTGAGATGTGTCTAGGCAGACCTTATAGAAATAGTCCTGAGCAACACCCGGGAATGATAACTCAATTACTTTATGAAGTGTTTTTCTGGTAACTATGGGAAATTTCTGAGTATAATGAATAGAAAAGAATACTGCCCTAGGGTATCAGGAGGTTGGTGTTGATTCCTTTGGATTTATCTCATATCTCACAGATAGTAAGTACTATGGATAACATAAATGTCAAGTTTTATTTTCCACTAGCTATATTACCTGTCTTTGATTTTAAAATCTCTCTTGCCTTACGTGTACTGTGAGGGTTCATCCTGTGCCTTTCTTCGGTGTTCTTGTGTGTCTCAACCACTCTAGACCAGCGTTTCCTCTGTCAATCGTGTTCCCATAATGTCTCGGACTGCTTGCTTCTTGTCTGTTTTTTGATTACCACCAATGTTAGATGAGCCCCTTGTTACCCAATTAAAAAATGTCATTCGAATTACTGGGAATAATTCCTGTGTTTGAAGGCAACTCTCTTACGTCTGTCCTTGGTGTCCTTACCTGCCTCAACTTCTCTTGCCCAGTGCTTCCTCTTTTAATTGCATTTGACTGAGCAACCAAAGTGAAACTGACCAATCAGACACAAAGCTAAACTGACCAATATATCAACTGTATAATTTTATTATATAGTAGATATGTCACCTCACGTACATTTAAATTTGCATTTGCACTTCTTAGAAACAAATTATGTAAATAACTGTATAATGGAGTTTTTAATCATGCAAAGTAACAACTAGCACAAAGTAATGCATCGTAGATAAATAAACAAAAATGCACAATAACGTCCACAACTGGGCAAATCTGATGATTAAGAATTGTATTTGTGAGAGGATGCCATATGAGAGTTAGAGACAAAAACTATTCCTAAACTTGTTGGCCTGTATTTTATGATACGCTGCTGTCTGCCATTATGTGCCAATGAGATTGGCTAGACTACGGCATTGTGTTTAGTGTTTAGTGAATCACTTCTATAGTTGATAGACTATAAGAAAGTAAGACTGATGATATCATTTATCATTCATGATGTCTTTCCTCTCTCAAGTGCCATTGTTTTGCTTCTTCTGCTTTTAGAATTCTTTTACCACACTGCGCTTGTTGATATAAATGATCCCACTTTTGAGTGGGTGACTAAGGATGTGTGTTCCCATCAGAAAACTCTCATACCATTGTGAGAGGTGGCCAGGGCCCATGCCTGGCCGTGGCGCCCCTTCATCACATCTGCCAGGGGGACAAGGCTGGGAAGCCCAGTATCTTCCCCTGGATGCTAGATGGTATCACCCCCTGGGTTGCAGCGGTGCCTCAGACTCCCACAGGGCTTCATGGGGGTTGGAGTTCTGTGCAGCTCTGTGGGGTTCTGCAGGCACTGCCAGAGGGTGCTGCAACGGGAGCGGCTGGCCCCTTTTGGGCACTGATTTCGCCACACCTGGAAGTGCAGCCGGATGTCAGCAATCAACCACCTGGAGCACTTCCAGGTACGCGGCCAGAGTCGGGAGGAGGAGGACTAAGCTTGTGGAGGAGTGGTGGTGGAAGAAAGGATAGTGCTGTTGTGGTTTATCTGTGCTTGGGACCGCTGGAGGGATTAAGGGGAAGACGTGCCCTCCAGCTGAAGAAAAAAAAAAGGTCTTTTATTTTATATGTGCTTCCCGTGTCAAGTCTGTGTCGGGTCGGGCACAATATAGCACCTTACTTACACCATCCAGGTTTGCTGCCTGCCACAAGTCACTAATATAAACCCTTGTAGCAAAAGTGTTAGAGACCAATAGACATGGATTGTAACAATTTAAATTACACTACGTACAGAAGAAGAATAAAGTTGTTGGCTACTGTGATGTTTTATCCACAGTAATATTCTGTGATGATGAATTGTGATCTTAATGTGACTGGCATAAAATCTAAGCAAAGAAACTGAAATCACATTGCAAGAGGAAGAGTCACTTAGCGGGAATTAGTGAAAAAAAAAAAAAAAAACTTGTAACATGGAGGAGATAAAGAAAGCATCACTAAGGCAATTGTGCAGTTTAAAATCAAGTCTAGAAATATGGGGAAAGAGCAAAGAATAATCAGAAATAAAGATGAAACACATTGAAAGTGAAATATTTCGAAAGAAGGGAATAGTGTTAACTTAAAGAATGGAAAGATGTCGTTAGAAAATAGAAGTTAAAGGTCATAAAAGAAATAGAAGAGTGTCTACAGATACGGTATGTAAGATACCGGACTGGAAAACTGATTGGAGTTTGGAGGAGATCAACTTATCTAAAGGAAAAGGTGGTGTCCATGTAACAGATAATGAGACAATTGTGATCTGTCAGATCAGGAAGGCAACACTTTTGGTGTCACATTTAGATTAATCTAGCTATTCTATTGCTTTTTTACTTATTTATTATTATACAGTTGTCTGTGATGGTTTAAAATGTAAGTAATCAACGTAGACCTCAGCAATAACACTTGCAGTGCACCTTCTACTGGAATGTACTTTGTTAGGCATGTAGTAATAAAGTGCATTGCATTCCAACAGATGGCGCATCACAAGCATTTGCAGTAATGTTCTACGCCACCACCTAATCAAAATCCTTTGTAGTCACCTGTGATGTGTGAATGAAAAAGGATACCCCAGCTTTCAAAAGACCCCGTGTCATATCCTCTAAGACAAAGCCTAATAAAAACGGAACCACTTAAGAATATTTATCTCAGGTAGAATGCCCTTTGGGGCCTATGTGGTCTTTTGGCCTGTAACTCCTGCAGGTTTTTTTCTTCATCCTAGCCATCTGACTTTATCATCAGGCTATGACTTAGAAACTTAAATACAATTCTGTATTTATTTCTCTTAATTATATATCTTGCACATATAAGTGCAAATTATTTTTTTATTGCTTGTATACAATTTATTCCTTATTATTCATATCTAAATGTATTTTTTTCTTTGCCTGTAACTACTTCTTGGACATTGTCGGAGATGGCTGGGGTGGCGACCCGGCTGGGATGCCTAGGAAGACCGGAGGAGGGCTTACGCCTTCCCCAGACCAAGTGGGGGCGACCGCCCTGGTTCCTTTGGGGGCCACGGGTACAGAGCTTAGAAGCTCAACCCTGTAGGGGCCCTTGGTCACCGCCAGGGGGCGCCCCTGTGCCTTTGGAGCCCTGGACCTCGGCACTTCCGCCACATCCGGAAGGGCCAGAGGAAAGAAGACTGGGGACACCCGGAGTGCTACCAGATACGCAGCCGGCACTTCCACCACACGGGGGCGTGTTGGTGGGAGATTGTCGGGAAGCACCTGGAACACATCCGGATGTGTGTATAAAAGGGGCCGCCTCCCTTCATACGATGGCGAGAGTCGGGAGCGGAGTGGACTGAGCTGGAGAGGAGAGAAGGAGGCATTGTGTGACCAGGACTTTGGGGACTTGTGGGGTTTGTGGTGCACTTGTGACTGTAAATAGTGTAAATAAACGTGTGGTGGGTAAAATGAACGTCTCTGCCTGTCTGTGTCCAAGCTAGCCTCCACAACGTGTTATAAAGCACTTTGAACTACAGCCTTTGTGTGAAAATTTGCTATAGAAATAAATGTTGTATAAACAAGTGACTACAAATGTTTTTGATGTGCCATTTGTTGGAATGACAACAAATGTCTCTGTTACATGACATTTGGTATGGGATCCGTAAAAGTTGTGTTAATGCTTGTGATGCACAATCTGTTGGAACGACAAATACAATACATTTTATTACTACAAATGTTTCTGATGTGCTTTCATTGAGGTGGATATTATGAAGGATATGATACAGTAAGTGTCATTTTGTTAAGTGCATTATGAAAGCCACACTGTGTGCTTCTGAGTTGAATTCAGATAAGGCGAAGGTAGACACAGATTTACAGATCAGAATTCAGCAGCTCATCAAACAGAGACAGGTTTGTGATTATGTGTTCTTTCTGATAAGACATTAGCAGAATAACTTTGCCAAGGCAAATGAGTTTGCAATCCTCTGTAAACACTGCAGGTTGTTTCCATTTTTTTCATCTTGTCTGTTTTAGCATTATTTGTTTCATTCAATATGTATTTTGTTACTTGTTATGGAGAGCTTTGCAGACTCAGTCCTGTGGAGCTTCAGAAGCCAAGTTGTGATTCCTGGCTAGCTGACAATAACATCTTCTTTCTCTTCTGTTCTTTTTCCGGTCTTCTGTGGTGGTGATCTGTGCTAAGTTCATAAGCTAACCGTCCAACATTGAGCAAAGAAATTAACTCCCATACAAGTCATTGCCACATTTCTAAAAAATTAAAATTCATCCATCTTGATTATTTAATTATAAAAATAAGTAAATAAGGAGAATTGTTATATAAGAGGTTCCATTACTGGCTCAAAAGAGCCCTAGACAGGGAGAATGGAAAAACATTCATTGTCACAGCTACCATGATGTTGGCTCAGGTCTTTGCTGTCTGGGTGAGTTTGAGTTTATATATGAGAGGTGCGTAATGTGCATACGTGTGCTCTTTGGTAGATGGTTTATTAATGGAAAAGCAGATTCAGAATATGGATTGATGGATGGATAAACAGAAGAACAGACAAATTAATTGCTAGGTATTACTACTTATAACTGAAATATAAACTGATGTGTATGTTATTGTGATAAGACGGCCCCATGCACAGACAGACATGACACCAGATGTCCAGAACACACACGATTATTTTCTTTTGCCCTGTACAGCACCTCACAATGTCCTTCCAGCCAAACTCAGTCTCTTCTTTCCTTCACTCTCCCAGTACTTCTGCCATCTCTACTCCTCTCCTCACAAGCTCCATCTTCTTCCACCCGACTCTAGCTCCCAGAGTGGTGGCTGCTGGCTCTTTGGGATCAGGAACTACTAAGGTGCCCCCTGGTGGCACCCCAGATCCCAGCAGGGTCGTAGAGAACACCATCTCCCATGGAACCCTGCAGGAATCCGAGGCACCCAGGGGGGCTGCCATCTAGAGTCCCGGGTGAGGTACTGTTCAGTCCATGCCTGTTCCCCTGGACCATATACAGAAGAGGCATCCTGGCCAGGCAAGGGCCCCGGCTGTCTGCCACAGTTATGTTAAATTGCAATTGGGATCCAGTAAGGGTAGACTTGAAGGGTTTTGAAAGCTACTAAAACATACATGTTCAGAGAAGCCATAGTTTTAAGGATAACATTTGCTCTTATTTTTGTTGTTCATCCACAAAGAGTATTGACTAGAAGATCATTAACTTCCCAAAGTTTCATTATTTTTTCACTTTTGCAACTTGTCAAGTTTTGTTCTGATACGGTGGACTCCATCCCTTACAAACTTTTGGCTTCATTTCCAGTGGTGCCACTTCAGACTAGAAAGCATTGAAGGCAGATCAGGGTGAAAAATGACAGAACTTTATTTTCTTTTTTCTAACTTTGCCACACAGAAGTAAGCACATAGTCACAACGGGAACTCACCAACTCCACAGCTTTTTATGTGCGCTCGCATATCTGTGTTTCTGTCTGTCTACCTGCATAAGACAACTCAGCCAACCCCTGGGCCAATTTTATTGAAATGTGAGAAAACAACAGAGAACAGAGGATATTCGTACAGATTGCCCTGAAGAATATGATAATTGTGTGCCCATGTATTCTACTGGGAACACAACTAAAATGTAGCTATGAAAAAGCCATATTAAAATTATGAGTTTTTAGCAGATTCTTAAAATATTCCACAGAGTTAGCTTGGCTATTTTCTATAAGTAAAGTATTCCAGATTTTAGGTGCATAACAGTAAAAGGCCACCTCACCACGTCTTTTAAGGTCCGTTCTAGGAATAATAAGCAGTCCACCATTTAAGGATCTGAGGTTGCGACTTTGAGAGTAGGGAGACAGTAATCCAAAATATAAGACTGGAGGAAGATTATTTAAGGCTTTATAAACCATTAGTAGTATTTTAAAGTCAATTCTCAATTACACAGGCAACCAGATGTGCTCAAATTTTATTTTCCTAGTTAAGATTGTGGCTGCTGCTGCATTCTGCATTAATTGCAACTGATTGTTGTCTTACATATATATATATATATATATATATATATATATATATATATATATATATATATATATATATATATATATATATATATATATATATATATATAGTGTGAAAGACATGCCCGACCCGGCACAGACTGATGCAGAGGCACGTACAAAGTGATAACAAAGTTTATTAACTTTCTTCAGGCTCTGGGACACGTCTTCCCCGTGCCACATAGCCCAACACAGTCCCAAAGCACAAATACCACCAAAACACTCTCTTTCTCCTATTCCACCACTACTCCTCAAGCTTAGTCCTCCTCCTCCCGACTCTGGCTCCTTGAGTGGTGGTGGCTGGCCCTTTTTATAACCCACCCGGAAGTGTTCCAGGTGCTTGTCCACCTGGTCCTAATTGCGCCTCTGGGTGGGGCTGAAGATTCGTCCAGCCAGGCTGCTGAGTCCATGCAGCTCCCCCTAGCGGCCATCCGAGCCCCCAACCAGGCTGTGGAGGACTCCATCTCCCATGAAGCCCTGCGGGTGGTTGGGGAATCACCGCTAGCCAGGGAGGCTGCCACCAAGCGTCCTGGGGGAGGTACTGGACTGCCCATGGTGGCTCCCCCGGAACATAAGGGCATCCCTGCCGGGCTTGGGACCTGGCTGTCCTTCACAATAGAAAGAGAAGGTCTGGGAATGTCCCCATATAATGTCCAGCAGACAAAGCAAAGAAAATATCTCTCTATTATAAAAAAAAAATCCTGGGAGAGAAAGATGGGAGACGAGTTGTGATCTTCACGTTAAGATCACAGAAGACACTTAGAAGACTCACGAGATGAAACAGATTGGCCACTGAGTGTCTCGTGAGGGGACCTAAAACATGAGACTTTGTGCCAAGTGATTGACCCAGAGCTGTCTCGCGATGACATAGAACATGAGATTCTTGCAAGACACGCCCTACTTATAATCAATACCAAATAAGCCCAGAGGCAGAAAAACACTCAGTCGTGTAAAAGAGGCTTTGAGCACATACAGATCCAGGGCTCTCAGCGCATATAAAGCATATAAGACAATACGTTATAAATGAAACGTCAACGACTAAGCGAAGAAGAAAGCAGCACGGAGAAAACAGACTCAAAAGCGTTGGAGAGAAAAAAGTGCAAAAAAGAAAAAGAATAATCTAGGTGCAAATTCAGAAAATAAGGAAAGTAAGTATCAGCCCGGAACAAGTGGAATTGAAAAAAAGCGTGTCCAATCGGACTCAGAATTAAAAGAAAGAGTAAAGGTAGAACTTCATAAAGACGTTCACAAGCGTTGGCGCTATACACATGCAGAGCAGGTTAGAGATTATGAAAGCATGTGCAAGACTAAATGTGGAGAACGTTAAAGAATATGAAAGTAGGAAAATTAGAAAGTATAAAAAAAAAGAAAGTAAAGATCACAGTAACACAAACAAACAAAAATTATTACTCGAATAAGGGAAAATAATCACCATTGAAAAAAAATCAGAACAAAGCGAGATCAGAAATAAAAGACAAAGTAAAACGTCATAAAGAGGTTAAAAAACAAGGGGCCCAAACACATGCAGAGCAGGTTAGAGATAATGAAAACTGGAATTCAAAAGACTCAAAAAAAACGTAGGAGCAAAACCCATGCAGAGCAAGATACAGAATATGAAAGCAGAAAAAAACAACAGTGTCAAAAAAAAGAAAGTAAAGATCGCATTAGCGCAACCAAAAATGAAAAGGCGAATAGAGATCGAATATATGGACATAGGTGATATGTCAGAAGTAAATATTGTAAGGCTTTGAAGTTTAAGTCAGAGAATTTCAAAAACGTGGTTTAACTCACATGCATTTATTAACTGCTGATGATGTGGATCGTTTTGTCTGTGCTGAAATTCCAAATAGAGAAACCTATCTTGAATTATGGTATAAAGTCATTAAACACATGTCTCACTGACCTCATTAAGAAGATTCAGCATATTGGCACTCAAAAGATTCCAAGTATTGTTTTTACAGAAGTTCTGAAATAAAAGTGAAACTAATGAAATACCAACAATTTAAAGAAAAAAAAAATCTTAAAAGTGTGTATCCGGAAAACCAAAAACGGAGGTTGGCGAGCAAAGTGAGAAAAGGGCGAAGCCCCCTAGTTTGGAAAAAATGATCAAAAGACTCAAAAAAGCAATTGACAAAGTGAAACAGTGATATGGTGTTTTTATTGAGAAAAAAGATGGCTGGCGGAAATAATGCGGCAGGAGATGACATCATAACGGGTGGATGGAAGTGACGTCATCATAGGGAGACCAGAAGTGACGTTTTCATCTGGAAGTGATGTTGGACGGCCATCTTGGGAATCCATAAATTTATGTGGTGAGTATATGGGATTATTTCTCTTCTTTTGGTATGATGAAAAAGAGAGAGAGGCGTTACTATTATAAATCAACCCTTCATCTCACAATATTTCACTCACTTCAGGGCTTGTTGACTGCATCCTGAGCACATGTGTATGACATATATATATAAATGTGTGTGTGTGAATATACATTCTGTTTTAAAATAAATTTTAATTACCCAGACTCCCACTCACTCATGCCCGTAATGCTGAAAGTCAGTCATCAGTCACAAGCAATTGCATTGACTCCCGCGGGAGTGCAGACGTCTACTCTCATCTCTCCCTGGTGACGATGTGATAAAGTAGCCTTTAAACAAACGAGGATGGGCTTTATGCATAGACATACATACTACACAAGTGTCACGGTTTGGAACTTTGAAAATTTGGTCTTTCTACACTTCAACATTAGAATGCCACATTCACCCTAAATCCACAATGGTCACTGACTGTAATAAAGTTCATTTGTGTTATTCCCTAGTATTTGTCATAAGTGAACAGTTTTCCAAGTCCTAGACATGCTCAAGTGCAGAAGAAATAACAAAAGGGCTTTATTTATTTATTTGCAAATTGTCACTGTGTGTGTGTGTATGTGTGTGTAAATATGGTGTGTGTGTGTGTGATAGTTGTCCCTGTGATAGACTAGAGTCATGCCCAGGCCTTTTGTCAGCCTTTGTCCAGTCCCGTGGGATATCCTCTGGCCCCTACAACATAATAAAATGGACTGAGAAAGTCCTAAAACCAACCTACTGAACTCAGTCCACTGAGGGCTACCATATTTTCTAACTTGTTTCTCTTACTTTATACAAGGTTATTTTTATAAATAAATTAAAATCAGAGGTAGCATATTGTAATACAAAAATTGGTGTTCATGTTATTAACTTCAGCAAAAAAAAGAAAAAATACTTGCTTAAAAGAATTTTTAATAAGGAAGAATATATTTCTTTAATCCTTTAAGGACTTAGTAAATACATTTTGTTTGTAACACTGCAAAAATAAAATAGCATTTTATGTATGGCAGTTAAGGGTGTTTGAGATCAGGAAGTACCTAGTTCATATCAGCCCAATGCAAACACAGGAGAGGAGAGCTGTCTCTGTACAAACATGATAAATGCTTTATTTAAAAATAAAAAATAAGCATGCAGACAGCGTAAAGAAAGCAGTGTGTTACCTGAAGTAATACATCTATCATATTCATTTTTGGCTCACTTTCTACACTATATATAATATTAAACACAAGTATTCTTTTGATTTATATTTTAATCAGTCCTATGCAAACATGAATAATACACAGAGATTAATAAACAGTGATTAAATAAACATTTTGGGTAATTAATTAATTACATTTATAAAGCACTTTTCTAACCTACTCAATATGCTTTACCTAGACAGTGAGGAGCCACTTCAACTACCACTAATCTGTAGGCTCCTCTTGGATATTGCAAAGGCAGCCATTCTTGCACAAGTATGCTTACCACACATTAGCTATTAGTGGTGAAAGAATGAGAGAACTAGTTAGCCAATAATGGAGAAAGGGGATGATTAGGGGGCCATAATGACCAGGCAGTTTAGCCAGGACATTGGGATACAACCTAGTCTTCTCGAAAGGTGCCCAGGGATGTTTTTTGACCACAGAGAGCCAGGCCCGTGGTTTTAAGTCTCATCCAAAGAACAGCACCATTTTTACAGCACGTCACTTTACTGGGGCATTCGAGTCTACATGCAGACCACAGAGTAAGTCTACTAACCCCGATCCCCCAACACCCCCAATGGCCTCACAAACACCTCTTCAAGCAGCAACCCAAGCTTTTCCTAGATGGTCTCTCATCCTAGTACTGGCTGGATCCAAACATAATGTCTAGCTTCAGACGGATCATCTGTTCTGAAGTGCAGGTGGGAAGGCTACTGGCCTTATTTAGTTGATGATGTGCTGGTTAAACACCCACGCCTTGTATCCAGTATAACAAGATAGGGGCAGATTACTGTGACCGCATAGTGGATAATGTTCATGATGGTAAGTCTATTTCTTAATTATACGTGTACATATTTTTGGTGCTGCAGTAAGTAAATAAGTAAGTAAGCTCACGGAGCTCTTTAAAACAAAAGCAATAATATATGGCTGTAAGAAATACTCATTTACTATTTTTACATACCATTTAATTGTACTTTACAGTAGTGTGGATTTACTAGTTCATGCAAAGATGCAAAACATTTAAAGGAATACTCACGGCAAAAATGATTTTCTTTGATCTTTTACTTAAACCGTGTTCTTTGTAGTTCTGGCCAAGTAAAACACTTCATAGCATGTTTTCACGGAGAATGGAGATTCTTGATAAACTGCACATTTTGAATAAGAGAACACTATCAAAACATCCATAAGACATGTCCATCTACTTGGGCCACAAAGTTCAAATGCCAGGTGTCCAGTCACATGCTCACAATATCCCCAACGTGTATTTTGGCTCTAATTTTGTTAAATAAGTCATCTGAAAAAATGGTCTTGTGAACAAGAAAGAAGCATATTAAAAAGTTTTTAAATCGAAGAACTGGCCCATTCTTCATTCACTTGGCAGGACATTTGCAGAATCTAACATGGCACTTCACATGATGTCAACAGCGTAGAACGTGGCCTGAGAGAGAAATGCATTTAGAAGTTAAAAGTTCAAGAGAAGCAGAAAAGTATAAGGTCAGTTCACAGGTGCACTTTCACAAACTGCCAAAATCCTTAAGAACTGGAGTTGTGGTGTGATGACCAATGAGGGAAGAGACGGGTCTTCAGTTCAGACACTTCATCCAGTTTAAACATCTCACTAGTGCACTTGACTCTATTCCAGAAGTGGTTTATTTAACAATATTTTATACAAAATTCATGTGTTTGGGACGCAGTTACCACTTTGGCAGGAAAATAATAATTTCTGGATGGAAAAAGATCAGTGGAGTCTTTTGTATTTTGGCATAACTAAGAGGTTAAACCACCCCAGATAGTCCACCATGACAGAAGTTACAGTAGGTAAGGTGGAGTGTCAGTGTTGTGTCTCTATCTTGTATTTTGTATGACCCTTTTTGGTTAATTCATCTATTATTATGTATATTTCAGTAATTTTCATCTATCTGACTTCTGTCTTTGTTAATTCAGGATGAATATTTTATTTTCTTGACATTATATGAGCTTATTTTCTTTATATTTTGGATTTAATTCATTTTTCATTCAAAATTTTCTGGAGATTTGAAACTTTTCACTGTCTTCTTTAACTTTCATTTGGATATGTGTTTTGTTATTGTTTTTTACAGTCATATTATTTATGTATATCAGAGGTCCTCAATCACAGTCCTGGAGGGCCGCGGTGGCTACAGGTTTTTGTTCTAACCTGGTTGCTTAATTATAAAGCAATTCTTGCCAATAATTTAATTTCATGGCTTGTTAATGCTTTAACTCTGCTATGTCAGGTAATTCTCATATTCTAGATTTTCTTCCCCTTTCTAAGGATATGATCCAAATGATTTGAAGGCTAAAATGGATGAGTAATTATCAGTTCTTCACTTTTTTCTCTTTACTTTCCTTCCAAGTATCTAATTAAACCCAATAGTACATGATAAATACACACAGGTGTAAATGGTAACAAGCTAAATGGAGAAATGCTGGTCTTTTTTGTCATTTGCATGTTATTGGTAATTAGGAGGAATTAAAAACCAAGAATACAGCTGTTTAAGACTAAAATAAGCAATAAGGGTTCCAAATCTTAATGCGCAAGACCACTAAAGTGAAGCAGAAGTGTTACTTAAGCAATAAAGGCTTCTTATTAAGCAATTGGGTTGGATCAAAAACCTGCAGCCACTGCGGCCCTCCAGGACTGTGATTGAGGACCCCTGATGTATAGTGACACCATCTTGTTTTATTTGTGTGTACCCTCATTTTGTGCACACCTTACTATGGACTTGCCCCTGAAAGACACATCACATCATGTAATGTCATCGGTGTAACGTAATTTAAGACAGTGCTGCAGTGTTGAAGTTTGTGGGTAACACCTAAAACCATTACATTTTCTTTGGTTCCCTTTTTTCTGACTTCTTGCCTGGGTTCTCTAAGACTTTGATTTAGGTTTCCATATTTGGCTTTGTTATGTGACAGTCTGACTCCTGGGTTTGATCCCTGCTTGTCTTAAGATGAAGATTTTATCTCCTGTCCTTCATCCACTTTTGCTTTTGTGGCCTGCCAGTTTACATCTGTGGCAGCACAATTATGTAAGGTGCCTGACTGATGAATATTAAACCTAAATAATCGTAATCCACATTCTCCTGTTTGGATAAACTATTTTCTATATTAAATAATATGGATTTGTTATATTTTATGTCTCATTTGTTCTGTGGAGTAATAGCAAAATTAGTAAATTCTGGATTTTAGATTATCCATGTAAATCCCATGAGTCAGTTTATTTATTAATCTGTATTTTTATTATTTGACAATGAAAATAGACATCTGATCACATTAATTATTTTGGCACTGGATCAAATGGAATCAACTTTTCCAAGCAATATTAATAGAGTTGATATGAAGAAATACAATTAGTCAAATGTTATCTTCTCCTGACTTGCTGTTTAATTCTCTTTGAGATTTTGAGTTACTGTGAAAAACTCTTGTTGACGGCCTGTGTGATGAGTAAACACGCATTTTAACATTTCATATTCTGTGAGAATGTTTACAACATTTTTCAGATTTTTACTTTTTTCCCCCAGCCTTGAATTATTGGGGAAACTGAGGTAATCTGATGACAGGAAACAACCAAAAACTGTCTGACCTGATGTACAGTATATGACAACAACATCTAAAGTCAGCATAATAATGCAAACGTCTTAATAATATGCACTAAAGAGACATTTATTTAATTCTTGGATGATGACAGTGTATTTAATATTTATTTGTAGTTTATTGCAAATGTATTCAGTATCTGTGAAACTGGTTTGAAAATATTTGCACATCGGAAGATGAAACCACACCTAGTTTGTCAGCCATGGAAAGGGAATCTTATTCGAAATCCTACCTGTATGCTTTACTCTGTGCTTCATTTGACCACAAGTACTGCCATCTTATAACAATCCAGTGGTTCACCATTTATTAGAGATATGGAGCCAGTGGAGGACACATTTTAAGGCAGAGAAGTTCTTATCTACAGACCCGATACATGATAATCACTCATTTCAGCCTCCCTTAACCTACACAGTATTCAGTCTTTGGAAGACACTAAGTATGATGGCATTTAAAGACCTCTATATTAATAATGTGTTAATGTCCATCTTCTTCTTCTAAAGCTTTCTCAATTTCATGTGTATTCACTATATTTGACAAGCTTCCTCTATTCTTGTCTATTGCACACTTCCTCGTTTGATGCCCGTTTATCCCTTAGCACCCTTTCACACAGTCCCTCCACTTTCTCTCTAGTTGTCTCCTTCTCCTCAGTTCTGACATCTCCATATCCATGATTCTAATCCCCACATTGTTTATCTTTCTTCTTATGAATTGCCTGTACCATTTTAACCTTCTTTCCTGTATTTTAATAGCGATTTACCCAACTTTATAAGCACCTCTGATTCTCAAATGTCTGATCTGATCAAGCTTTGCTCTTCAACACATTCATCTCATCATCCTCATTTGTATAGCATACATTTTCCTTGCATTCCCCTTTAACTGCCCAGGTTTTTAATCCATATGACAATGCTGGTCTGGCCACTCTTTTATACACTTTTCCCCTACATCTTTACTCTGATTCTTTGCTACCTTTTTCTAGCTTTTCCAGCCTGATTGCATTTTATGGTTTATTTTTGAATCTAAAACCACTGCTATTGTTGATCCTAGGTATCTGAACTTTCACACTCTTTTAAGCCTTCCTCCATAGATGTTAACTTCTCTATCTTCTTCTTGTCCCCTAAATCTTAGATATTCTGACATTTTCATGCTAATCTTAAAACCTTCCTCCTTCATACCTCTTCTTCACTCCCTTAGTTTCGTTTCCACAATATTCTTAGTGGTGTCACATTGCACAATGTTGTCCACAAAATGCATTTATCATGCGGCCAAATCTATCTTTTCCTTAACAATGACATCCATAGTTAGAGTAAAAAGATATGGGATTAATGATGATGCTTGATGTAACCCAACCTTATCTGTTATTCCTACATTACTTTTCCCTTTTGTATAGGCACCCTGATAGATATCCTTAGCTATCATTACATACTTCTCTCATTCATCCCCACATCTGTCATTCTGTATGCCTTTTCTAAATCTATAAATACTCTATGCAATACTTTCTGTTTCTCTGTATATTTTTCCATTATCTGCCTCAAGGCCAAAATCACATCTGTTGTTCCTTTTCCTGGTATAAATCCAAACTGTTTTACCCTCTCATTGTTTTCCTCCTCAGCCTTTTATCAATTATTACTTCTTTTAATTTCATTGTACGTGCACCAGCTTCATACCTTGTAACTTCAATAACCCTGTATGTCTCCCTTCTTGGTTTATAAAGGCACAATCATAATACTTCTCCACTGATCTGGCATTTTTTTCACAATATATCATTAGCCTTTAAACTATTATACTCTATATTTAATCTTCCAATGACATGATATTTTGCTATTTCCAAATTAAAAACTATGTCATAAAGAGCCTACCCAACTTCCCTCATCTCTCATGTCAAAGTGCTACTTAGATGATGCTGTCTTGTCTGGATGAAGATGCAAACAACACCTTTAGAATACACTGTATCTAAAGTAAAAAAAAAAAAATCTGACAAATTATGGTATATAAAAGGCTGAGGGTGTAAGAGAGGGGAGAAGTTGAGTGATTTGTGGCTCATTCTGTTAGCCCCCCTGCAGTAGTAGACAAGGGCTTAATATCTTTGTTGGGAAGGTGACAAGGTTATGTTTATTTTTGTTTACCACTTTTTTCATCTTCTTCTCTTGGCTGCTCCCTGTGGTGTTATGGGTCCACAGCTCATTGAGAAAAGGCCAGTCATTTTAAATAATCACCGTACCCGAGGCGGCTTTGTGAGGGGGGCGTTGTTGTAGCGAGCCGCGGGGCAGTCGTCGATGTGGGCGTTTCTCACCGTGTGCACAGGTGAGGAACTGCCCACATTCGTGATTGCTCCCGTGGCTAATGCTACAGCTGTCATGGCCCCTCACGTTTTAAAAAGAAGCGCGAGTGGGTTGTGGGAGGTGTAAGAAACGATCGGAGAGAGAAAGGAAAGGAAAGAGGACGGAGGTTACTGGGAGCGAGGAAGCATGCGGTGCAGGAGAGACAGACACGTGGAGCGTGCGTGTGGTGAGCGCGCGTTCGAGCGCTCATGGGCAGCTGCAAGGAAGCTGGGTGTTAGGCCGACACCCAGGCGCTTGAGTTGAGGTTGCTCCCGCTGAGCGACCATGTAGTGGGAGTGATCAGGTGAAAGCGACGGGCCGCAGAGAAGCCGCGGGAAGGCAGCGGAAGTCGGGAGGCTTGGTGGTGGAGTCCCCAACGTGGGCGACCTGGCCATTGGTGGAAACCAAGTTCTCCGAGGCTGGGATGAGTGCCATACCGGAGCCAGGGATCGGGAGGTCTCCAATCTCGTGAAAGTGTAGAGGAAGGCAGCTGCAGAGAGCGTCTTGCCTGCTGCTTGGCCCATACGGGATAAGCAGGTGAGACGCTAATAGACGATGCACCGGATTTGTTTGTTGTTTTAAGACTGCTTCCTAGAGAAGATTTTAACCTCTGGTTTTTAAAGGATTGTTTTTTGTCTAGTGTTTTAACCTCCACGTTCTTTTTATGGATTTTTAATGAAGAACTTTTGGAGCACTGCACTATTTATGAACACTGTTTATTTTGTTGACTGTTTTAATAAAAGCACTGTTGCACTTTCAACCATCCCCTTGCTCAGATGCTCAATTTGCCTTCACTGACTAGCTCTCTCGGTTTCATTATCGACGGTGTTGGGTTCAAGGGTTCCCAAACAGCCAAGGGAGCGTGGAGCCAGAACCCACATCATCACACTCCCATTAGGGGTTGCCACAGTGGATCGTCTTCTTCCATATCTTCCTGTCCTCTGCAACTTGTTCTGTCACACCCATCACCTGCATGTCCTTTCTCACCACATCCATAAACCTTCTCTTAGGCCTTCCTCTTTTCCTTTCGCCAAGCAGCTCTATCTTTAACATCCTTCTCCCAATATACCCAGCATCTCTCCTCTACACATATCCAAACCAACACAATCTCGCCTCACTGACTTTGTCTTCCAATCGTCCAACTTGAGCTGACCCTCTAATGTACTCATTTCTAATCATATCCATCCTCGTCACATCCAGTGCAAATCTTAGCATCTTTAACTCTACCACCTCTAGCTCTGTCTCCTGCTTTCTGGTCAGTGCCACCGTCTCCAACCCATATAACATAGCTGGTCTCACTACTGTCCTGTAGACCTTCCCTTTCACTCTTGCTGATACCCGTTTGTCACAAATCACTCCTGACACTCTTCTCCATCCATTCCAACCTTCCTGCACTCTCTTTTTCACTTCTCTTCCACAATCCCCGTTACTCTGCACTGTACTGTATTTTTGTTTACATAATAACCTTTTTTGTGCTTCATGAAAATGTGACATTTTTATACCTTTTTATACTTGCTTGGTTCATATACACACGCCTGTGTTCTTTTGCATACTGTACCTTGGCTAATTCTGTAAATCTCAATTACAGTTGCCAATAGCCAGTGGAGCGCAGGGGCACAACTACAGTCAATACCATCACCCAACACAAGTCTCTGTGATTTTCTTCTTTTTGAATTTGAAAAAAAGTCATATTTCATAATGTGTGGTAGTTTATTCATAATGTTAGCATGACACTTGATAATTCTACATGCTCATATACTTACACTTGCATGTATCTCACTCTTCATTTCCAATAACAGTAATCACAATCTTATTTGTATTAAACTTTAAAAGAGTTACACTGATTTCAGCTTTTGATTAGAGCAGCTTCCTCTAACCAGCAACTTATTGCGAATTTATGCTGTTGATATTGTAGCAACTTTATTGGACAGACAATAAGGCAGTCTCAGCTCAGGTACTGTCACTTCAGTCTGCTTGACAGGTGTGCCATGCTGCATTCTTGTTGTTGTGTTACCGCTGTAGCCACTGCTGCACCCCCGACCCCCCAATGTCAGGACGTTGGAGATGCCACCAAAATAACAAAATTATAGGATACTTATGTTCTCCTCTCTGCTTGTATTAAATATTTGAGTCCATGTTCTCTCATTCTCTCTCTTCTTTCCCTCTTAAATACACCTCTACATTCCTTTCTACACTTGATGGTCTATTGCCTTGCTACTCCAACTCATACTGGCTCCAGAAAAATTCTTGGCACCTGCTCCATCCATTTTCAAGTCCCCTGCTAGCAACAATATGAGTAGAAGGGAATTCCTGCCTCCTCCACCACAGGTCAGGTCAGGGAGCATGCACTGGTACAGCAGGTTGCTACACCCATCACATGATGAAACAGCTCGGGGTCCTGGTAGGCAACCCCCCAGGCAGACACGTGGTCCAGTCCCACCCTCCGGAAATGACCTTCTATCTGCCGCAGCCAGGTGATACGTGGGTGTCACCTTGGCCTGGTCCAGCCACTCAGGTCCTCAACAATGAGGATCGTACAAGCCGGATCACCCTCGGGGAATCACACCACATGGCCGTAGTGCCATAACTGATGCTCCCTCTCAATGCAGGTAATATGCCTCATTCAGGACTCCATAAGCAATCGCTCATTCGACACAAAGTCAAACCAGCATTACTCAAGGATTCTATGAAGGGACACAGTACCAAATGAGTTCAGTCTTCATCTCAGGTCACTGGATAGCATCCATGTCTCACAACCTTCACCACCATTCATGTTATTTGCCAGCTGCCCAGGATCTGAGTATTCTGTTGATGGGTAAATTCCATCATGTGGACTTTGATTTATGCATGCTAAACCTCTAAGCTGAAAAGGACTCTAGAAAATGAATACAATGAAATATACAGTAACGGGCCATCCATCTAATATATGTCTTCTATTATATTTAAGACTGAATGTTCTTCTCTAGATGTAGACTGAATTAGTATATTTCAGTATGATTTTTCAAATGATTCCACATTTCAATGGTTATAAATATCCTAATCAAAAAATCATTGCAGTGGTCTATTGGCAGTATTGCAAAGTGGGAAAGAGGCCACCTTGCAAAGCACAAAGTTCAAGTCCACCAAAAGCTTACAAGTCTAATTTAAAGAAGGTCATTAATCATCAATAAAACTGTTTTTCTTTATTTTAGTTTACATGTGGTATTCCTATCCTCCTGCCCTTCTTTCTTTACAATAGTATTAAATAGTAGATGCGAGTCACCGGGTGATATGTATAGGATACTTTGGTATTTTCTATACCTACATACTGTCTCACATGCATGAATAGGAGACATCTTCAAGACTTATTCTCTACTGCCATACCACTCTGAGCCAGAGACTGGTGATGCCATTCACATCTTCTCCTCTTTTTTCCTCATAAAGTAAGATTGAAAGCTAGAGGAACTGTGATGACGTCACTGTCACTTCCACCAACAAACCCACATCTTCTTGCCAGGAGCATATTTAAAAACGACACCACTGGAAGAAGTCAGTCACTGTACGACTCTCAGCTGTAGAAGACATCATTCGTCACCATTGATGTTTGCTTTGTTGATTTTGTTTTTTGCCAATTCATCTGATAATTTGGTGCCCCATCTCTTTCTCTTTGTCTTGTTGTTTTGTCTTTACACTTTGTACACCCAAAAATTTAATTAGGCATTGCTTAGATTTAGATTGAATTAAGCAATTTTGACATGTGAAGCTCCTGTAACATTTCACAGGGCTAGTGATGATAACCTCCAACATTTTCAGGTCTGTTATTTGAATTTTCAATAATTGTATTTTTTCCATCATAATATTCATTTTCAAAGTAACCTAAAATGCAAAAAAACATAAATCTCATTAAGTGAATACTCCACCCAAAGTGATGTTTATTTCTATTTGTTTGTAGCAGTGGCAGAGACAAATTTTTAATCTCATGTTTGAGTGGAGAAAAGACATAAAGAAGATCTGAATTGAATGTGACCAAATGGTAACCAGGTCTGTCTAAGTGCAAACACTGTGAAAAATGTCCATGGAAAAAATTGTAAAATTCTGACGTAACTCGTGTTGCATAATCCACATATCCATTTTCCATTTGTATGGTCAAATACAGTATGTCAATTTTTTTGCTTATATATGAGGGTCGTTCAAAATGTTTCTGCACTTTTTTTAACTCTATTTGTTAAGAATTTACATAGTTACCTTTGCAATGCAATTTTCCCAGCACCATACCAACATTTTAATACCCAATTACTACTCCTCCCACCTTCACTGTTTCCAGCGAAAATATGAAAGTGAGGAACTTTTTTGAATGTCTCTCGTATTATTAGCATTTACTTCTGGAAAACTGAGGATTGAAGATCAACAGGAAAGATATCTGTCCCAAAGTACTGTGTGTTTGAATTAAACATAGAATTCTTGACCAATGAATAAGGGACAAAGGCAGATCTTTAATTTGTGTTATCGGATACCTCACAGGGAATACTAAAATGCAGGATATGATGTATAATTAAAAAAATACAAAATGATACCACTGATGCTGCTTCAAGAATGCGGCACCAACAATGAAGATGTTAATGACTAAAAAACAAAGACCCGTTCTTTGGGAGTTCAAGATTTTGAACCAACATTTAATGATCTAAGATGCTTAATCCAGTTCAGGGACTCAGTGCCCATACAGGAGGCATTGGTCACAAGGCAGGAATGAATAATGGAAGGGGTGCCAATGCATTGAATTGTGCAAAAAAAAAACCCAAAACTCACATCAATAGAGTATACAAAATCCACAGAGTCCGTGACACGGCGAGGATGCAGACCTCATAGCCAAGGTCTACTGTATGTTGTTTTCCTGTTCCATACTCACCTTTGTGTGTCTTTCTTTTAGTCTTCTAGACTGGAAATAAGAAGCTGATTATGAAATGGAACTGGCAGAAGTAGAGGTTTGTTGTGCAGATAACAGGCACATGCAGACATTTATATTCTAAGTCTCAAAGCATAAACTACACAAAATATGACAAATCTTTGTATTGCTCAAATAATTTATGAGAAAAAATTGTGTTAGATTTATAAGGTCCATAATGTCATGATAGTTTGAACCTCCTCTCTAAGGGAAAAAAGTGATAATGGTAACATTACCAAAAAATATCTTTATTTAGGTGGTATAAAGTAGAAGGTGTGACAAAGAAAGAAGACAGAAGCAGAGAAACACTTACTGTAAGTTCGGGAGTTTGATCAAATCAGAAGAGGCAGACAGAGAAGCGATGCTCCAACGGGATTTCCTCAGGCCACTATAATACAGAATGATTTAGCTGGAGGAGCATCACTTTTGAAGAATTCTCAGAATGAAGACGTGTTAACGATTTTCTGTATTACTGAGCCGAAAGAGAAGGACTTGCTGTACTGCAGATACTTTGACGTGAAAATCTGCTGTTTGACATTTAGAGGTGGAAATATTTTATGGCAAATTTGATCTTCAAAATGTGCTGTCCTGACAGTGAGAATGGTGGCATCCCCTTTCATTATTTAGCTGTGTCTCACTTCTGATATGGCAGTATTGCTCTTGCTCTTTTATCTGCATTTAAGATCTAATCTGCTTTTGCCGTGAGTTTGTTCATATAAAGTGTGTACTGCCTCTGAACGTACTCTATTTTTTAAGCCAAGAAATAAATAAATATTTAACTTCTTACAAGAAAAGAAAAGGGCTGTGCTGTCATAAAAGGAAAGGCTGTATATGTTGTTTTTGTTTTTTGTTCTGTTAAATGCACTGGGAGATGGAAGGACTGAGTCAGAAACATTTAATCAGGCAAGTGTCAGAATCCAGAGAAAAAATAAATGGACCAGTATGCCACAGCCCAAAACATTAATCAAACTCAAAGTCAAAATTGTTAGCAAAACCATTATTACGCTAAAACCTTTGGGAATATGCTAGCTATTACTAGCTATTCTAGTAGTGGACAGGTGGTAGGATACTCATGGACGTCAAGGAAGTGTTGGGGTGCTAGCTGGGTCAACCCTTTTAATCCTAATGTAAATTACACCAAAAAAAAAAAGAACACTTGATTGCGTTACAGTTTAAATAAAAAATAAACTGAGTCTTTGTGACATTCTGTAACAATATTTAACTCAATAGAGCAGCTCTATGCTGCTGGCAGTTCAGGTCCAATATGAGGCGTCTTTCTTTGGGGCGTCCACTCTTTAATAATCCTCCATTCAGAAGGGGTGGAGTCGGTTGCCCTTACCACGTGCCTTTTTGTCCTGGGCTGGTACTGCTTACCTCCATTAAACCTGGAAGGTGATCCTCTGATGTGCAGTCCAGAATCTCTGACGCCAGGAGAATCTCGTTGTCAAGTTATGACGTCACAATGTGCAACCTCCTGGCATCACAAGCTAGCAACAGGAATGCATTGCTGGGCACAAAATGAACGTCAGTAGCAAAGCAAATCTGCCAAGTGGTGATGATTTTGATAAATCTGCTAAATGATAAACAATAAAATTACTTTCAAGGTACAACAAAATTTCATAAAATGAAAATAAAACCAAAATCTCAATAAACCAAGGAAAAGTATTCTAATCACAAGAAAAAGTAATTGAGCAAGAAACAAATTCATGAAAACCACAGGCTAGCCTATAAGCATTATGACAAATACAATTCAAAAGATTTAGATATAGCAATATGACACACTCATTTTAGCCAGAGAAGTAAACAGTCTTTTGGCTAAATAATTGAGTCACATTCAACTATAAATGTTACATTACCAGCTTTCTGTGCAAAAAAATAAAAAAATAAATGAAATTCAACTAAAAGAAAAAAGAGAAAGACCATACCCAGTTTCAGTTTCATTTTGTTGGTCTTGTAAATGGACAGGGTTTTTCTGTTTGCTTGTGAAAACACCAAGACAAAAATATCAGAACTGTGTGTTCAAGTTGTGGAAACTGGCCCAGAAAACAGACAGGCAGACATCGTTAGTTCACCCAACACATATTTATTCACGAACTCCATATTTACAAAGTGCCACACAACCCCAAAACTCCCCGAAAGTCCAGGACTCACAATGCCTCTCTTTCTTCAGGCCACCTCCACTCCTCTCTTCCTTGACTGCGTCCACTGCACTCCCGACTTCAGCCATCGAATAGACGGAGGCGGCCCCTTTTACCTCACCCGAATGAGCTCCAGGTGCCTCCCGATAACCTTCCGCCGGCCCTCCCAGGTGTGGCAGAAGTGCTGGCCGTGCACCTGGAAGCACTCCCTGGTCTTCTTCTCCCCAGCACTTCTGGGTGTGGTGGAAATGCTGAGGGCCAGGGCTCCTCAGGCATCCAGGCGTCCCTTGGCGGTGACCACGGGCCCCCATAGGGTTGAGCTTTTAAGCTCTTTTCTAATGGTCCCCAGCCACTCGCTACAAAGTTTAATAATAAAAGCACACACAATAAGCAAACCAGAAAAGTACATGTGAAAACAAAAAAAACCATGATGCACCTTTTGTACATGGGATAAGATACCAAAGTGTTCTTCCAAAGAGTAAAACATGGCAGCATTAATGAAAAAGGGACTGGGAGATGAGATATGGTCAAAAAAGTGGCAGAAGTTCAACAGTGGAAAACCAATAGATCAAGATGTTGCAAAACACTGAACTTAACAACAGTCAGAAGCAAGAAGATCAAGAGCCAGAATTAGGGTTGGCAGACATCTGGAAAAATCAGGACATGTCCTCCATTTTGGTCTCATATCCTCCATTTGGCAGGCAAAGCTAAAAAAGTGGAAAATGCCTGAATTTTGCATGGTGTGGTGACCCCATTCCGTTAAAGGGTCTTGAGCCCTTCTGATATCTGAGGGAAGCGTTCCTCAACATTATTTATATATGTGATGACACTTCGATCCTCAAGGGCCCCCCCCACCCCACTCTTTGATTAAATAAATACTTGAGCCAGCCCTAGTTCTGAGTGAAACTTCAATGCGTTCACTTTTGTCCTCATTTCCTGCCTTTCTTGTCGTCCTTTCACTACTAAGGTATCTAGCAACCCTAGCCAGACTACTAAATTACCAAAGACAACCAGGAAGTGCAATACACTGACTTTTATACCATTGCAACAATGACATCCCTTTCTGTACGCTTCTGGTCATCCTCATGTGTTAATTTAGTAGCTACCACAAAGAGAAGCCCACAAAATGGTGGCGCCCATAAAAAAAAAATAACGTTGCAAGAAAATGTGAAAGAATTCTGTCTCATTTATAACAAAAACAATGCTAAAAATAAATGTTAGAAACAAGTTTTGTAACTTGAAAAACTATTAAATGAATATAAAAACCTCAAAAAAGGTAAGACCAAACATAAATATTTTAAAATAAACCACATCGTAATAAAAATAATAAGCATAATAAAAATACTGTGACAGTAATAGTAGTAGTATTTAAGGTGCCTTCAAACCTTAACTTATTCAAGGTAGTTCCTCCCCTTGCTAGTGTTCAGATTCATGTTTCATTTCCTTTTTTTAATTTTTGAGTTATTTATTTATGTTAGTATTACTATTGTTAATTACTTGCATTGTTACTTGTTTTTTTTCTCTAAGACTTTGTTTTGTGCCTTGTGTTTTGTGGGTGGTTCCCCAGGAGGTGGGGCCATCCACCCATCACCACCATGGACTGCCCACAGCCCTGTAAAGGTGAGCGTTTCCCGATGTTCCTAGTGGGTTTATCCTAAAGTGCTTAGGAGTTTTTTTGTGAAAATAAACCTTTTTATTTTATAAAGAGCCTGATTTTAGACATATATCTAGCCGGGGTTTGATGGTAGACCCCCTCTAGCTGTTATTTTTGAGCATTTTTGGAACTCTCTTGAGTTTTGTGACTCTCAAGTCACAATACACTTGATGTTATTTTGGAGAAACTAGGTGCATAAGATTGATGTTATCTGTTAGGCAGAATGTAAAGAAATTGCTTGTTTTCTTTAGATGACATGTCTTTCCTTCTTTATGTAGCTAAGTGAACAGAATTACTGAGCTATTCAGATGGGATTTCTTTTACAGCAGTAGATGGTGTGAAGTCAGTCGGCCGGTACATTCTTTACTGGTATTTCCCTGTTCTTGCCTTATGACTACTGCTAGTTAATATATGTGTATCAGTGCCTATCATCAGCTTGTCCCATATTAGCAACCCTTAATTATAACAACAATATGTTTGTTTGTACCTTCAAGGGGTACCTCAAACCCTCCCCATTGTCTATATAAATTGTGCATATCAGTGAACCTTCGAAGCTCTGAGGGGATACATCAGCCCCCCACTTATTCAGCATGCACAACAAGTCTATCCACATTTCTTTTTTCCAATTCAGGCATTGGATAAAGTAATTATTTTCAGAGGACCTCTGTAATTTTGGGCCCATCTGAATCACTCAAATGATGGAATGTTACGGACGTGTCAATTTGAATGGGACTAGTTTAACCAGGGGTTAGTTTTATGGACTTTGTATAGAAGGTAAAAGGCTTTGTAATCTTTATTTAAACATGAACATAAAAAAATGACTGACAAGAGCGATTCAGACTGGACTAAAATGACAGTAATAATTACTTTTCCCCCACCTCCTGGTGTAAAATGATTCCCATCCGATTTAATTGAGCCAGTACTGCTGAAGTGACCCTGAAACAATGAGTGGCATCAAGAAACAATTCTAAAATGGTGACTCTTGCATCAATGTTCAAATAAATTGTGGTAAAAATAGACACAGCATAAAAACTAAAAGGAAAAGAGGAAAACCTTGAGATTTATGATGTAATCGTCATAGACTGTGGCAGCTTTATGTACCTCTCTGTCCTTACGCAAGAACCATTAAAAGTGAAAAAGTTGTTTTTCTTACAGCATTGTAAAGGCCAAGAATAGGAACTGATTTGCTGGCAGCATAGCTGTTTATGAAAATAATTTTCTGCTACTGTCCTAAACATTTAGTGACTCAGGCACAGTTAAACTACTACTAGTTCTTCTGTGCAGCTGACTTTACATATTTAATACTTAAAAATGTAAATATTTGGTTTGAATAAATGTTATGACAATTAGATAAAGAATTTTTTCCCAGTATGAAGTCTGGATGGGTTCATTCTGGTTTATTCTGTATTCTGTCTGATATTCATTGTAACATACATATTTTGATTTCTTTTAGGATTACTTTCTTTCTGTATAGTATTTCAATATAGGTATTCCTAAAAATAAGTATATAAAATAAACAACAATGTTTGAATCCACCAAAGACGGAATGAAACTCATTTAAAGGACTTTCATATAAACACCTGACCAGTATAATGTTTTCAATTAGCCCAGTGGTTCTCAAACTGTGGGGTGGGCCCCTGGGGGGGGGGGCAAAGATGTGAAAAAAAGAAAATGAGAATCGAAAATATGAAAAATACATCTACTGAAACCAAAACAAATTAACTTAAACTACATTCTGATACTAGAAAAATAAATATAGAGTTAGATAAATGTCGATGAAAGTTAGGCAGGTATAATAAAATATGCATCTATGATACAGTATATCACTAATTAAAAAAGAACAAACTGGTATTAGTGGGCTCCTTTCAAAAAAACGTTAGGAGGAAGCGATTAAAACTGTTATGAAAACTCGGGTCACAAATACGTAAAGGTTGAGGAACACTGAATTAGCCTAACTGGTGGGGGGGTCTTTTGGGATCCTGTAATATATCATTCTGTTATGCTCTTCTGTTCTTTCTCTGCCCTCTGCAGACAGCATCCAGCCTTGTCCCATCCAGTGCGCCTGATTCTTTCTGAGAAAGACAGCTTTGAGCTCTTTATATCTTGTAATATTTGCTCGGACACCACTAGTCGGAGACCACATTATTATAAAAGCACACGTTTATTTCTCCACAAATAAACACAGGTTTATTTGTCCCGAACAACACACAAAGCACTTAGCAATAATCCCCCACAATGAACCTCTCTCTCTCTCTTTCTCCCTCTGTCTGTCCTTGGCCCTCTCTATTCTACTCCCACTCCTGACTCTGGCTCTCTGACTGTAAGGAGGCGGCGCCTTTTATTCCCGCCCGGATGTGTTCCAGGTGGCTGATGACGCACTTCCGGCAGCACTTCCTGGTGTGGTGGAAGTGCTGCCCTTTGCACCGGAAGCACTCCAGGCATCCCTGGCAGGTTCATCCACCATCTTGCCTGGTGTGGCGGAAGTGACAATTCTCCATGTCCTACGAGGCAGGAGGCACCCCCTGGAGGTGGCCACGGGTCCAAACAGGCCAGGACCCTTTCCCGTGGTCCTCTCCTAGTCTAGGGCGGTTGCTCTCTCGTGACCCAGAGGCTATTAATGTCCTTTTCCGGTCCCTCCAGGCATCCCAGGTAATGATCCCGGCAATCTGCCACAATCTCAATAATAAAACTGCCGCAAGACAGACAACTAGCAAGGTGTCCGGTCTCCTGTTTGTTCAAATAAAAGGTCCAAAACAGAATAAAGCCTAAATACTGTTCATCCAAGTGCCAGCATTAAGGTCTTTCTGCTCGGTGTTTTCCTGTCTGTTTGTTGTGCAACTCAGAAGCCAAAACATAACAATGAAAACCCACGGAATATCTCACAGAGAAACAGGAGGAATGTATAAACTTCACAAAGAAACTCATTAGGCTGGGTTCCAAACCCAGTGTGTTTCAGCTGCGAGGCAGCAGAGGCTGATCACTGTGCCGCCCAGCTGCACAGATAAAGTAACAATTTATTCAAAATTGCAAAGAGCTAAAGAGCATTATGTATAGTAGTTTTGGTTTTCTGATACATGGTATTAAATCTTTTATGCTGAAATAGCTGATACTAAGAGAAAAAACATTGGTATATTGGTTATCATTGTAACACACGTAAATTCAATAAGTAACTTTTTAGTCTTAAGAAAAAGCAGAATCATCAATGACCAGAAACTGAGACAGCCTCTCCACAGGACAAGAGGCATAACGTTTAATGTGAACAATGACAAATAGGACTGACAGAAATCAGCTACATAGGTCATGTATTAGGCACTGATGGGGCGAAATCTTTGATATTGACAAGGTCAGAGTCATGCAGGAAATTATGGAGCCAAAATAGCACCTCAGAGATTCCTAACAATGGTGAATTATCTTAATACACCTTTTAAAAGTCACAGCAAATTTCAGGAAGGTGATGGAAGATACAACTGGGAGGCTTAGCAGCACAGGAGCTTCAAGAAGTTGAAATTATAAGTGAGTAATGTCCCCATATCAAACTTTTATGCTGTGAACATTGTCCATGAAGGCCAGTTCTGAAGTCTTAGGAGACCCTGCAGGAAGAGTGGTCTATGGCATTAAGGTGAAGAAGAAACTGTAAAAAAGGAAGCAAACAGCAGAGACTAAAGTTTCAGTAAATAAAAATTATTAAAACAATTTTTTTTTCAATTCTAGTTATTTTTGGATACCCCCTCATATATGAATTAATAAATTAGAAGTGTTGGAGTCACAAGCCGCTTATGGCTTCCACGCCAATGAATGTGATCTAACTCTGGAACAATTTCAAAAATGTTGTTCCTCAAATCAATTAAGCCATTTCGGACAGTTTCATATATTATTTAAATTATTTGTTTTTCTGGAATTTGCACATTTTGTTTTTCATTTTTTCAGGAAAACTGATGCTTATTTATTTCTTTGTTTGCTTGTTCATTTGGACAGCATATGGTGTAGTGATTAACACTGCAGCCTCCCAGCTCCGGAGTCCTGGGTTTTTATCGCAGCAAAAGTGTGGTCTGCATATTTGTTTTTCATTTTTCTTCAGATACTACTGCCAATTTTTAAAGTTGTGTGTATTATTTAATAGAAGTAAGTGAGGGTGTGTATGTGACTATGTTCTGCCATGGTCTGAAGTGAAATCCGGCCACATTGCATCGGCTTTTAGGCAGACCAAAACATTTATGAATAGGAGAGTAGAAGATTTCAAATATTCAAAAAAAGCCATTAACTTACAAGGCCATTCCCAGAGGTGGGTAGTAACAAGTTACATTTACTTGAGTAACTTTTTAAAAAAAATTGTACTTCTACGAGTAGTTTTACTGCACCATACTTTTTACTTTTACTTGAGTACATTTGTGAAGAAGAAACGTTACTCTTACTCCGCTACATTGGGCAACACTCAACTTGTTACTTTTTTCCATTTACACATTTTATATGCTATATTTTACTCAGAGAGAGGTCGCCTGACTGCATGACTGTTTCATCAATCAGACGTAACAACAATAATCACATGACACCGTTTCACCAATCAGACGTAGCAACAATAATCACATGACTCCGTTTCACTAATCAGATGTAGCCATGCAGTCACATGACCTCACACAAACTTCCTGCGTCTGCAGCCTGTGAGAGACTTTTTAGTCATACAGGGCTCCTGTTCACTGCTAAATGGTCACAGCTTCACTGCAGGAACCTTGGGAGCCAACTCCTGCTGAAGCTTAAACATGACTTCCTTGAATGAAGAGCATGCACAGACACACACAGTCAAGGTAAAGTGAGACTTCTTGTACGTGCACAAGCTGCCTTGTTCTAATGTTATTTTCTATCAACTGTGCTATTCGGAGGGCAAGTGAATATGCAGTATTATAGTGTCAGTGTACAGTATATCTTGTCACTGTAAGTAGTTTGCACTGTTCAAACATACTTGTTACCTACTGTAGGTATTGGCTTCAAAAGCTTTGTTGTGAAAACTGAGATTTGGAACTTTATGTTATTTGTGCATCTTTATTTTGTAAAGATGTTATTTATTTTTACTCATTTTTTATTTTGTTATTTGGAAATAGCAGGATTTGCACATTATTTTATATTTTTGTCTGTCTTATTACATTTCCAAAAAAGAAATAATTTATTATGATCAAACAGTTACTCAGTACTTGAGTATTCGTTTCACCAAATACTTTTTTACTTTTACTTGAGTAATTTTTTGGATGACTACTTTTTACTTCTACTTATATTAGAAGTATTATATTATTTTGAAGTAACGCTACTCTTACTTGAGTACAATTTTTGTCTGCTCTACCCACCTCTGGCCATTCCGAACAAGACTGTGAACTGAGCTATCATTGAGCTAACAACAGTTTATTGATCAATTACAACAGTTAATCTAGTTCAATAAAATTGTAGTCTGTTTGTTTGCCACTCACACACAAATAAAATGATTTTCATGAAATTGTGCATGTGCACTAGTGTAACTTCAGCTTAAAATGTAGGCCATATGGTATCAGGGAGAGAATTTGTAATGGAGCAACCCAAAAAACATGCACCAAAGCAGGGACTACAATTGCCATCAGTCAGCAGGAGACCACTAGGGCTAATGAGAGGACACTGTTATCAATGCACAAAACGTTTAGTACCCCCTAAAGCTCAATCTCATCAAAGACTGCAGGTACAAAATTTTCTTCTCAACAATATTTTTATAACAATTGTATTGTCTTGCTGAATTATAGCTTTTATCTAAAAGTGTATCATTTTGTGTCAACATGAGTTGAGTTTAGCCATGTTGGATTCCCAAAAGGCTGTTTTTATTTTCAAATATACAATTTTCTGAGAAATATATGGGTCCAAATGCAGCGTATAGTGTTGCCAAACCCTCAAGAACCGGGTTTTCTTCATTTCAACCCCCAACCCAAATTCTAAAAGTCTAAAACACCCTTTTTAGTATGTTTTGTGGTTGTGCTTCTGCATGTGAAATAAATTTAGCATCAATTTTGTGAAACTCAATGCGCAAGGAAACTTGGACAAGATGACAAGGACAATGATAGCCAGTTCTGTGTTCAGGTGTCAATGACTCTGAAATGAACTGAGGACACTAGATTTTTTTTATCAAAGTAAAACCTTTTATTTTTGAAAAAGCCAATCCTATCCTATCCTTTAAGAAGCATGTGTGACAACTTAGCCATTTGCTAAACAAACAACCTCAATGGACTGAATGGTCTCTTGTCATTTGTCAAGTTTCTTAGGTTTTTGTGTTCTATACACCTGCATATAGTTGCTAAGTACAAAAGTAAAAGAAAATGTAGTTGTAAATACAACAATGAAACAGAATGGAATGCGATTTATTGGCACACACCAAGTCGCTGTTCAGAATATGGTAAAAAGAGAATGGTTGAGGAGAACATTAGTAAGTTTTACTGTTTTTTGATGTTAGACATTTTCTCAAGGCCATTTTATAATAAGGTAATTATAGTTTTAGGATTTGATGACAATACAGCATTGTGGTTTGTAGCAATTTTAAATCCATGTTGAATGAATCAGCTTTGATGTATCTTTGTAACATTATCTGATACTGCAACTGCTGCTATCTCCTGTAATAATATGGAGATCTGCAGCAATGTCTGTGAACTCCAGTACTGTAGATGTTTTCCGCTCCATGGATTCAGTTATATAACAAGCCGTCCTGTTTATTAAACATCTATTTGTGAAGCCACAGTAAACCGGGAAATACAAGGAAGTAACGGTCATGGTTCCAAACCAGCAAGACTTTATGGCAATTATGGAATCCAATCATAAACCAAAAAGGAACAAGTTCTTGACTTATGAGAGAAAATAAATTGATGGAGAGGTAGTGCAGATGATATGTGGGACACTTGAATTTCAGCCAGCAATGACGAAAGTATCGATATTTAAAAAACAAATACATTTTTACTTTCTTACCTCAACCCATTGTACAAATATACTGGTGCAACTGCAAGTACTTTAGCTACTAAAAGTATACATATTTAGTAACATGTAGCCACAAGACTCTCTTGAGCAAATATGTATCTGTCCATTCTGTTTTTTACATCAGTGGATGGTGGACAAACAAAAAACGTATCATGGCTTTACCTGGTACAAATCTGGAGTCACTCCTTGGACAACAACAACAATATATAATTCTACAGCACATTTTCATGCAAGGGAAAACAGTTACTGCATTGCAAACACCACTCACATGCAAAGTTAGAGTCATCACTTAATTACCGTTGTAACAAAGGCGCTATATAGGCGCCTGACCCGACACAGATGGATATGGAGGCATTTATAAAAAACACAAAGTCTTTATTTTTCTTCAGCTGTGGGACACATCTTCCCCGTGCCACAAAGCCCAAACACAGTCCCAAAGCACAAGCACAAACACAAAACAATTCTCTTCCTTTCTTTTACCATCAGTCCTCCTCAAGCTTCGTCTCCTTCCTTCCAACTCTGGCTCCTCAAGTGGTGGTGGCTGGGCCCTTTTATAGCCCACCCGGAAGTATTCCAGGCGATTGATCACCTGGCCCTGATTGCACTTCTGGGTGGGGCTGAAGACTTATCCAGCCGGGCTGTTGGAAGCAGACAGCCCTCCCTAGCGGCCACCCCGGGCCCCAACCAAGTTTTTGAGGACTACATCTCCCATGGAGCCCTGTGGGTGGTTGGGGAATCACCGTCGGCCAGGGAGGCTGCCACCAAGCGTCCCGGGGGAGGTATTGGACTGCCCATGGTGGCTCCCCTGGAACATAAGCAGCAGGGTCGTCCCTGCCGGGCATAGGACCCAGCTGTCCTTCACACCGTATATACTCACAGATAAGTTCATCTGCGGATAAGTCTGACTTGATTTTACTGTATAATTTCTGGTATTTTATAATGTCGGTTGTATAAGTCAAATGTGGAAAATTCATGCTATTGGTCCAAGAGATTATGATATACTAACGCCCACCTAAGAGAGCAACCACAGAGCACAATGCCATTTTTTTCTATGTGGGTGCAGCAATGTGCTGTATCAGCGCATACTCCTACCCTCTCTCTCTCTATTTCTCTCTATTGTGCCTACGTGACCACACGGTAATACCCAAACTATTCCAAAGCAACATTTGCACTGATTTGTGTTTTTTGTATCTCACACCCTCATACACCTTTATCGCAAGAGCATATATATCTACGATGGAGCGTTTGATCAAAAGAAAATCTGAAGTTGGTTTTAAATTAAGTGTCGTTGAAGTAGCAAAAGAAATTGGTAGCTGCACTGATGCAAGATTGGAGGAAGCAAGAAGATGTAAAAAAAATCATTTAAGCATCACATTTTTGAATGGGCGTATAAGTCGCGGCCTGATTTTATGATCGATTTTTTGGGTTTCAAGACCCAGCTTATACAAGAGTATATATGGTAAATAGGTAGAAGATGTGTAAAGAAACCAGATTGCTGAAAGAAAATCTATGGAGAGGGCAAGGTAAAATTACAAAGCCTGCACAGATAGTAACCATGTAGAACATGAGACTTACCATTGTTACTTACGTCTGGCAGCGCAATAGCAAGAAACATAAAATGGAGAGCTGAAAGCAGAATCACTGAAAAGTAAAAATGATTTCCATGATTTCATTCTATCAGAATTAAATTGTATTTTTCTGTTGTCTCAAATACATGCATACTAGTTAAAATACCTCAGATGTTGTGTTTCTGTGCTAAAAAATCTTTTCATCACTTGAGAAAATTTCTCCAAAAACCATACATCATTTACTGTCGGAAAAAAAAATTGCAGACACTTTCGAAAAAAATAATTGAAGAATTCACAGTGAAGTCTTCCTGAGAAACAAGTAACGATGAAATGAATCAGTGCGAATGACCTTTAGTTTTGTGCAGCTCAACACTCAAGTCTTAAGTTTGAATCCCAGACACGTCTCAAAAATAAAGGAGGCTCCTTGGTGTCCAATTTTCAGAAAGTATTAAACTACACGGTGAAATAAATAAATACTAGGTACAAAATATGTCATATGTACAAGATACTCATATGACGTGTTTAGTCTTGGTAGAGTAATATTTTACTCTACTTTCCCCTTTTGTATTATTAATATGTAGCCTTTGTCAGAATGCCTCAAATCTCACAGACTTACCACTACTCCTAAGGTATTGTACCATATAACTTCTCCCCACCTTCCCTTCTACATCTATACCCTCAGGCAATTGAGTGTAGTAAAAGACAAGCAGGAGTTAAGTTACAATTTAAATAATGTATTATTGATAATATTCATAAGTAATAACAATATGCAAAGTACATTTGAATATTTGCAACCATTCAACCTAATAAAATGGTGGTGTGTAGTTTCAGGTGGCACACAGAATTGTTAGTTACTTAAAATGTCTCCAGTTTAGGCTTCATTTGTAGTCAGCTTTCTTCAAAACAGGGCGCATGCCTGTCTCAATATGGCTGTCGAGCTGTGCTCTTCATTGTGTTGTCCTTTTCAGTTCATGGTGTGAGATGGTTTGGTAAAAGAGATAGATTGAGGTAAAGCAAGCAAATGTACAGATTTTCTGTCCAACCCCTAGAGATAATATGGCATTGTGGTACTTAAAGGCTTTTGATAAAAGACAGTCATACTTCAGACCAATGGGGGGACAGAATACCCTCACACCTTCCCTCCAAACCATGTGTTAAGGTAAATCTTGGCAGTTAGGCATCCTGGCTTTCCTGAGGGGGTTCACTGAGAGACATCAGCAGAGAAGTATTGGTCAAACTTGTTCGAGGCACTTCCCTCAACCCTTTTGTAAAATTTCAAAGAGACTCATTCCTAAAAGGGGGAAAGGGTTCTTAAACCATTGCGGCTGTTATCAATAATGTAACACTAATATTACATTGCTTTGTCTAAGTTACAAATAAAGAAATACAAAATATTTAACAACGTGTATGCAAAATTTCACATCCCAACAACATGATATTATATTTAACAGATTTCAGAAACACAACATCTAAATGTTAAAGTACTTATTTACAATATACTGTATCATCCCCTTTATAACATCCCTTGGACAATAATATTCTCTCCACAGTAATTTTTGCTTTTCTCAGCACTGTTCACTCAGTAGCTCCTCTATTACAGTTACAGGTAGCATGATGGCACAGTGATTAGTGCTGCTGCCTCATGGACTCTAAGCCTCATCATTGCCTGTATGGAGATTGCATGTTCTCCTCATGATTGTGTGGGGTTTCTTCCAGCCACCCAGGTTTTTCTCCCCAATGATGTTAATGTGGAAGGGTGGGTATCTTAAAGTTTTTCCATTTAACTGGATCAAAGTGTACATTTTAGGATTTCATTACCAATCAAGGAATAATGCAGTAACAACTTAAGGAAATTACGCTGGAGTAATTAATGTATAAACATTTGATTAATGTCTAATTCTAACATCATTATAAAGCTTTATGGGATGGCCATTATGCTAATCTAATCTATCTCTACAGGTATTTCACAATTATGATTGGGTAATTAAACTTTTTCAAAGGCATGTATATAATTTTTATCTGTTATAAAATAGAGAGGCCATACAAAAAAAAAAATCATTTCTCATCTTCAAAATTGGTGCCAGTTTCGCCCTTGTTGAAATGAAAGATGGCTCTCTCTACCCTTGTATTGACTTGTAGACCTTAAACAACTTCTTCTTACGCTTTCTTCATAAATCCATCTCTTGGAATGCATAAAAACGTTAGAATAATTTGAACAGGCCATTCACTCCAACATATCCTGCCAATCCTTATTTACATTTTAAAATATATCATCAGGTTGAGATTTTAAGGTCCTTAAAGTACAATTGCACTGCTGGGCTAATTATTACATTTATATAGTCTTCCCTGTGCTAAGAAAAACTTAATATATGTACAAACTTTACCCCTGACTATCTTTAATCTGTGCTTCTGTGTTCTTTTTAAATAACTCATTTACAGTAACAGCTGGCAGCCACAATACTAATTTCCTTCATAATTTTGTGCCAAAAGGTTATTTTCTGCAAAATTACACTTGTAAAGTATTTAATGCCAAATATATATATGGGAGGGAGATAAGGAGAAAATTGCTTAAATCAAATTATAGGACATTATGAGTACCTAACAATCCCCTAAGGATTAGTGAAAACTGCTACTGGTTTTTCAGGCTTTTATAAATTATATTTTTATTACTTGTTGAAATTGTTCTTAGGATGGATTTTGATAACATTTCTTATTATTGTGACAATGAATAGAATATATGTGTCTCTGTCATAATGTGCTAACCTATTTTTCTGGAGATAACTGATATGAAAAGCCAAAAATGAGAAACTAATTGCATTTCTTCATTTTTGTATTTCTTCCATACAGTTACTTATGAATGCTAAAAATTAACCAATTAATAACTCTATGGTACCAACCTCATTAAAACCCCAGGTTTCAATAAGTATTATTGATGGTTAGTAATAGTGCCTTCAACCACTTTAGTACATGAAGCCTCTTTACTTGCACACTTAAACAGAGCTCCCCTGTTTGAAAATGAGGTTGATGCCTCTGAACAAGCGATGGGAGCAATTCTAGCACAGTGGTCTAACCTTTCTAAAACAGAGTATCCCTGTTTTTTTTCTCTCAGACTCTTTCTCCAACCTTAAAGAATTGTGATTTCTGGAATTGTAAATTAGAATGGCGCTACTGGATGGAAGATCTACTCCCCTATACATAATGATTATTAAAATCTGTTCCACCTGTGGCTGAATAAATGTTTAATCTCTAGATAAACAAAATAAGCTTTTGGTCAAGTTTTTCATAAATAAGCTGCACTCTGCTCATTAGCACATCTTTATTTGCTTAATTTATTGAACCATGGTACAGCCTCCTAATGGCAAGACTGGTTCCACAAGCCATTAGACTGTCTCAGGGCTCAGCAATTGACTTGGAATTTCTATATGTGTCTGCCTCTTGGTTTTATGACTGACTAGCAGAATACCCGCGCTTCGCAGCGGAGAGGTAGTGTGTAAAAGAAGTTATGAAAAAGAAAAGGAAAAATTTTAAAAATAACATAACATGATTGTTAATGTAATTGTTTTGTTATTGATATGAGTGTTGTTGTCATATCTATTCTTAACAAATGAAAAGAAATATATATATATATTTATATAGCATATCTTTGCAAAACAAAAAGAAAGAAATAGAGCGTCACATACACGTCTTCTTTCCTCTGCCTATTAAGTAATAAATTAAATCGATTATAAATTATTAACACAAAGTAAATGAAAAAAATATCGGGAAAGAAACAGAAACCAGAACTTACCCCCACAGCATCCACCGCGCTTCTAGCGTTAGAGCCAAAAACGTGGTACACGAGGTTGTGAGGTGTGACGCTAATTAACGCTCGTGCTACAACAGATTATAGTGTTGTTATACTATAAACTATTTACAGGGATCAACAGTTTTGGGGAAGTCCATAACAAAAAAAAAATAAAATTATAGATAACATTTTACACTTTGCTATATGAGCAACTGTTGCTGGGGGTGCCAGAATCCAACAAGGAAGAAAAATGAAAAACATTATTTGTACAAAATCTTAATTTATTTTAAACGGATGACTCCCGCTCTCACGTGCAAGTCTGCGTGGATATTATGAACATCTGCTCCAAGTTCTATTTAAATTTTAAATAGAAGGAATTTTTATTTAGTCGATAGAAATGTCTTTGGTAGGAATGTAAGTTAAATGTAGGCATCTTTGCATAAAGTTTTGACTATCCAGCGCTTACATTATATATTCCGAAATATTCCAAGACCGTCTTTATATACAGTACTCAGGTTTTGGGAAGCGCTGATCAATGTAATCGGTGTACCAGGAAATGATGCATTGACACAAGTTCCCCTTTGCTTGGAATTGAATTGGAATTATTGTATAAATAAATGTTGATTGATTGATTGAATTGAAACTGTGATTAAATGCATAATTTTTTTTAATGCGTTATGGAGCACATGCATCGAAGCTTCTCATCTGTGCAATTGTCAATGTAACCCTTTGTAAGTGGTGCCTGGAGGATTCAGTGTGGAGAAACTGTAGAGACAGCTTGTGTATTAACTTGTGGATTTTATTCCAGCGCTTGCTTCTTACTTTCTCACTTGCGCTATAACGCGTAATGCAAACCTCACGCGATACTCTGCTAACTTAAAAGCCTTGTGCAGCGCCTGTCAGTTGAAAATTGATGGTTTGCTTGCTTTTATCTGTCTCTCTCTGCTCCTAGCGGAACTGTCATCTCTGACTTGTCATGGAGCATGTTTAAGCTGATGTGTTTGCAGTCTGTGAATAAAAATCCTTTTTGTTTCTACGATCTCCTGTGTCTCTGTGCAAATCTGTGACCCAAGCGTGACAATATATTCCGACGCTGACTTTATATATTCAAGATTTGACTTTATATATTCCAGCGCTGACTTTATATATTTAAGTTTTGACTATCCAGCGCTTATTATATATTCCGAAATATTCCAACACCGTCTTTATATACTCAGGTTTTGGGAAGCGCTGATCAATGTAATCGGTGTACCAGGAAATCATGCATTGACACAAGTTCCCCTTTGCTTGGAATTGAAACTGTGATTAAATGCATTCTTTTTTTTAATGCGTTATGTAGCGCATGCATCGAAGCTTCTCATCTGTGCGATTGTCGAGGTGTGCTGAGTTGCGCAGCAGCCTTACTTATGAATATGCTAAGCACATTCCTTCAGCCGCCACGCCTCCCACGGCGAGCGAGCTGCCGCTATGGCCGTATACAGTACTGTATAGGAAAGAAGGTTCTAGTTATGACCGTCAGGTTTTGGGAAGCGCTGATCAATGTAATCGGTGTACCAGGAAATCATGCATTGACACAAGTTCCCCAATGTAACCTTTTTAATGCGTTATGGAGCACATGCATCGAAGCTTCTCATCTGTGCGATTGCCAATGTAACCTTTTGTAAGTAGTGCCTGGAGGATTCAGTGTATATGTCACTCGCTCGCTTCTTATTGTTTTGCTGCCTTCTCAATTATATACTGCATGTTTTCTTCAGCGCGTTTTGGAGCTCTTCCTGGTTTTCTACGTAGTGCGTTGACAGTCAGTTCACGTAATTACGTGGGAGGCGTGATAATGTCAGAAGAAACTCCGCCCCCCACGGCTTTCCAGCTGAACTCCATTACAGCGTATGCAGAAAAATAGCTTCCAGTTATGACCATTACGCGTAGAATTTCGAAATGAAATCTGCCCAACTTTTGTAAGTAAGCTGTAAGGAATGAGCCTGCCAAATTTCAGCCTTCTACCTACACGGGAAGTTGGAGAATTAGTTATAAGTGAGTCAGTGAGTGAGTCAGTCAGTCAGTGAGTCAGTGAGGGTTTGCCTTTTATTGGTATAGATTGCCTGATTTGATTTAGATTTAGTAAACAGCAATTTATTATGTTTTGGGCTATTTGAAACAAAACCAATGATTCTCAGAAAAAAAATCAAAAGCCTAATTTCTTAAAAAATGACGTGTTAATGTATATGGGGTGTCGCACACATGCGATTAGGAGGAAGCTGAGTGGGCCAAGTGGAAGTAATTATCCACCAGGTCAAGAGGTGGCGGGATGCGTTCAACTTTCTTCTATTGTCTCTGAAGTCCAAATATGGGAAAACCTACCTGATGTAGCAACAACAACGTCACTTCCAGTCCCGGTGCCAAGAATGACATCACTTCCGGTTCCAGTGCCAAGAAAGACATCACGTCCAGTTTCCTGCCTCAGATAACATTACATCTGGTATCACCCTTTAAAGCCGCCATCTTTTCCACCAGTAAATCAGTTCAGTCTGGAACTCACCAAGGACAGTTGTGTCCAATTTACATACTCTTTTGCAGCCAGGGACTACATACAGTTGGCTTCCCCAAACCTTCCCAGTGTGTTGAGGCTAATTCTTTTACAGGGGATGCTTTAAAATAGGAAGAACAGAGAGGATGATCATTTTAACAATGTTGATTCTCCCTGCTAATGTAAGGTGGAGTGTAGACCATTTGTTTACGTCTCGTTTCATTTTTTCCATGCAGACAGCAACATTTTGTTGAAAAAGAGCCTTATATTTACTTGTAATATTTACCCCCAGATATTTAAACTGATATGCTAAGGTAAATGGGAAGGTGTCCAGTCTGATATTACATGCTAGAGAATTCACTGGAAAAAGCACAATTTTATTCAAATTGATTTTAAGCCCAGATATCTTTTGAAAATCTTCTAATGCTTTTAGGACTGTTGACACAGAAATTTCTTGGGTCAGATATATACAGTACCATATCATTTTCATATACAGTAATCCCTCGCTATATCGCGCTTTGACTTTCGCAGTTTCACTCTATCGGATTTTAAATGTAAGCACATCTAAATATATATCACAGATTTTTCGCTGGTTCGCGGATTTCTGCAGACAATGGGTCTTTTAATTTATGCTTCACGCTTCCTCAGATTGTTTGCCCTGTTGATTTCATACAAGGGACGCTATTGGCGGATGGCTTAGAAGCTACCCAATCAGAGCATGTATTACATATTAACTAAAACTCCTCAATGCTATAAGATATGCTTCAGCTGCGCTTGTTTTGTTTGCTTCTCTCTGTCTCTCATTCTCTCTGCCTGACGGAGGGGGTGTGAGCAGAGGGGGCTGTTTACACAGTGGCTGTTTGCCTAGAAGATAGGACGCTCCTCTACAAAATGCCGCTTTATCCCGGTGTATGGCGTTATTTCAGTGCCACTATTCTGAGCAAAATAAATTTCTCTTCAAAATGCAACACTTGCACTTGCAATCTTTTTTTACGTGTGCTCAGAATAGTGGCACTGAAATAACGCCATACCGGTGCTTCTGTATACTTAAAAGCAGGTATTGATTTTTTGATTGTTTGCTTTTCTTAGCGAGTGCTCTCTCTGACATTATCTGCTCTTCACGGGTGCTCCTTTGAAGATAAGATATGTTTGCCTTCTTTTAATTGTGAGAAAGAACTGCCATCTCTGTCTTGTAATGAAGCACAGTTTAAACGTTTGACTAAAGGGTGTTATTTCATGTCTAGAGGGCTCTAATAATGTTAACAGTGTGGGAGAGTTTATAAGGGCTTAAAATATACAAAAATAACTACACAAACATATGGTTTCTACTTCGCAGGTTTTTCACCTATCGCGGGGGTCTGGAACGCAACCCCCGCGATCGAGGAGGGATTACTGTAGTGATATTTTCTGTTCAAGTCCTTTTCTGACAATCCTCTTTACCGCTGATGCATTTCTACAGTATACAGTCAATGGTTCAATGGTAAAAGCAAAGAACAGAGGTGATATGGGGCATCCTTGTCAAGTACAACGTTCTAGTTTGAAATTGTATGAAATAATGTTCATACGAAATGAGGATTCTGGACTAGTATAGAGTAGTTTTATCCATGCAGATATGTTTGGACCAAACCCAAATTTGTGCAATGTGGTGAATAGATAGACCCATTCAATTATGTCAAATGTGTTTTCTGCCTCTAAAGATAATAAGATCTCTGGGCTATTAGATATAATGGGTGAATATGTTATATTAAACAAATATTGAACATCAGAGGTTTCTGCCTTTAATAAATCCAGTCTGGTCTTGTGATATTACAGAAGGAAGCATTTTCTCAGTCCTTCTGGCTAGAACATTGGAGAGTATTTTAACATCATTGTTCAGATGAGAGATTGGTCTGTATGATACATATTGTAGTAGGTCCTTATTTTTCTTGGGAAAGATGGTAATTAATGCTTGAATTTGTTTGCCTTTAGCTTTTATAAATGTTGCTAATAATAGTGGAGCTAATGTATTTAACATTTTTTTTTTATAAAATTCCACTTGCTAGCTATTAGGACTAGATGTTTTTCCACTTTGATGTGAGTCTATATGTACCCCTGAAGTTGCATTTATCTGAAGAAAATAATCAATTTGCTTGGATATAAATTCTGCACAGTTCTACAGAATACTTTTTTTAAGAAATTAGACTCAATCATAACTTCACTTATTTGAAATGTGAAACATCCACACATCGAAAGTGTGACACTTTAATGACTTAAAGCAGAAGGGGGCATGGCACTACCTAACTTTCAGTTTTATTACTGGGCAGCAAATATACAAGCTATAAAGTTCTGGACATTGACACATCTAAGCAGAACCTGCCCAATTTCCCTTACCTTCCACCTTGTCCTATTCCAGAAGAACTATTGATCAGTTTTGAAGACTCATATAGCACCTCTATAGTTTATAAGAATATTTTAAAGTCCCTTTCTTTCAAAGATTCTAGAGTACATTGGGGAAAGGATCTGTCACTCAACATTTCAGAAAAGGAGTGAAAAGCAGCCAAGAACAGAATACACTCAAGCTCCATATGTGCAAAGCATTCAATCATTCAACTTAAAATCTTTTATCGAGCACATTTATCTCGTTTAAAATTGTCCAAAATGTTTCTAGGGCAAGATCCAACATGTGAATGTTGTAACCTAGCTCCAGCCTCACTGGGCTACATGTTCTGGGTGCTCCAAATTAACAACATTTTGGACAGCCTTGGTGTCACAATCACTCCCAACCCATTAACAGCTGTGATTGGTGTACTTCCAGATGGGCTTAGAGTGGAGAAGGAGAAACAAACTGTAATTTCCTTTTCTACACTGCACTGTTCAAAACTTTTTAAAAATACGGCAGGATTTAATCAACATTTTAGAATAAGCTTCCATTTCGGGGAAAAAGATACCCTTCCTTTCTTGTACCTTTCATAAAGTAGTTTTGGTTGCGGGCTTCTCTCTCTTTCTCTTGGCTGTGGGTTGAATTTCACTTTGATTTGTTAAGTTTGACATGACTCTATAGAATGTTGTCTGTTTCTAATTAAAATAAATAAAATTATTAAAAAAAAAAAAGAAAAAAATCCAAAGCAGGCAATCGGCAACCTAACCATGCTAGACACACAAATCAAATCCAAGGAGAAATGACACATGAATACAAGAAGGTCCCAACTACAGAAAGCACAAACTCCAGAAAGCCTCTGTAAGACCCTTTTAAATAAAATTAATGTTTGTCTTCCCGACCGACTCCCAAAATAAAGACATTTAAGATCTCTGCTCTTTGCTAAAATGTGTGTACACTAGGATTTTCTATTGGTCCAACTGAACACGTCAGTACCTGATATGTGTTCTTATAGTGAATATCTTTTATGTATTGCTCTATTCCTTGACTGCTGTTGTTAATATACTGCTGTCACTTGTAGTAATGAGTGAAACAGGAAAGTTTCGATTCCCATACAGTTTATTGAAATTGACTTTAAAATTCATTATGCAGATGATTTTACAATTGCAGAAAACAAAACTCACTAAAATAAGTTTTTGGAGGGTTTTAAAGTTTTTGTTCTGCATAGAAAACAAGAAACATTGTTCCCCAAAGACTTGCTCTCACTTCCATGTTTAAATGTGTTTTTTATGTAGTGATTTAGAATAAGACAAAAGGTAGTTTGACTTCCCGATTAAAATTTCTGCTAATATTTTGGTTTTAGGTTATATTCTGGTCACTATATGTGCCCTAGTGGCTTACCACAACCATTTTGTACATGGCATAACGTGCCTTAATTCTCTGGTTAGACTGGCTCTTTTAAGCACATAATTTTCCTATTACCAGTCCTACCATTTTTTTTTTATTAAAACAAAAAAAGATTAATCAGGAAAGAGATCAAGTGCAATCTAGCAATGGATATGCTCATAAGTATTGTCTATATCCACACAAGCCAGTGTTATAGCACTTATCCGGTATCTCTATAAGGCATTCAAAATTAACAAACACTTTGATAAAGTAGAGCCACCAGAATTCTTTCAGCTTAACAGAGAATCACATACACAAGGACACCATTGAAAATGAAGGGAAATGCATTTAGAATCGTAACCAGGAAGGACTTACACAAAGAATTCTGGAACAAATTACTAAAACATGTAGTTGAAGCAGAAACCTTGACAACCTTAAAAGAAGGATCGGGATGAAATATTGGGGCCACTTAGCTATTAGTTAAAAAAACAAGCTTAATGGCCTCCTCTCGTTTGTCAAATTTCTTGTCTACTTATGTTCTAATTATATTGCCATGTGCAGCTGGCTATAGTTGTTAAAAGTTCTTTAACATTACAAAGTTATATTTCAGGCCTGCCTTAGAAAATGTATAATGCTTGCACAAGTACATTAGACTTCGAGCAGGTTATGAAAATGGATGTGCTGTGTGGCGGATGGCTGGACCCCTTGCCCAGCCGGGACACTCCTGTGATGGAAGGACCGGGGGACAGGACAAATCCCTCGGAACACAAGGGGGCAATCCTCCTGGCTTACACCAGGGCCACGGGTTTGGAGCTCGGAAACTCAACCTTGCTGGGACATGTGGCCACCGCCATGGGGTGCGTGGACAGTTCCGGAGCCCTGGCATGCAGCACTTTCACCACACCCAGAAGTGCTGCTGGAAGATGATCAGAGAGCACCTGGAGCACTTCTGGTTGTACTTTGAAAGACGCCGTCTCACTCCGTTCTAAGAGCCAGAGTCAGGAGGAGGAAGACAAAGCTTGCTGGGAGAGGAGTGGAGGTGGCACAGAAACAGAGAAGGAAGGAGACAGAAGGAAGAAGTGACCAAGTATTATGGCTGTGGATAATTGTGTACTGTGCTGCTCCACGAAGAAATAAACCGTGTGTCATTTTTGCACTTGTGCCTGACTGCGTCCGGGTTTGGGGAGCTGTACAGCCCCAGCATACCACAGCTGATGGATGGTCTTCATCTTAAATTCCTGTTTAGAACTGATGCAGTCACTTGCAAGTCCAATTTATTGTTGGCAGTCATCATGTCATTGGACACCAGAGCCTGGAAACACAGCCAGACCTTGGAACTTCAGACCATTTGCAAGTGAAGTCCAAGTATTCTTCATTTATCACCAGTACCTATTGAGACACTGTGTGTTTCACTTTGTTCTGCATACTACAATTTCATTATTTTAGTTTGGGATAATAATTTTTAAACACTCAAGAAATCTATCACCCAAACTGTTCATCACCAAACTTTGCACGGCCGTCTGTCATCCAAGCAAAGAGCTTCTGCATCGCTACTCCAGTTAAGCTGTTGTAATTTAAGAGTGCTTCCTTTTCTGAAACGTGCAGCCAAGCATATCATGAATGTTACCTTAAAATGTCTTTAAAAGTATACCTGTGTTGTTGAACATCTTTATTCAAGCAATCTGCTGAAGTTTCATGTGGCTTTGTTTTCTCTGTGAAATCCTTTTGAAGTTCTCTTTCTGAAAATCAAACAGCTTACATAAGTATACTTTAGAAAAGCGTATAACACAGAAGCATTTCGTGCTGTAGTGTATCACAGCACAATGCAGACTGTCAGGTAGCACCTTTTTATCCCAAGAGCCGAGAAGATACATTCTGCCTATTCAGTGCTAATCTGCAGCAGGACGTAATCCACTCAGACTCAACATTCCCTTTGAACGTTCTCTCATCTCTAGCAAGGTGCTAATTGTACTGTGACATGGTTTCTATCTACCTTTTCATACCAATGCTGTGATTTTGATTAAATAGTTTAAAATAAAGCATTCAATAACAAGAAGTATGACATCTCACATAAATTAAGTTTGGAAATGTGAGTGAGATTGACAATGTAATTGAAAACAGTTTCTCAAGTGGGTCATCAGTTTTTTAATGCAGTTTCACAAGCTGATGTTCCTTGTTCTCAATTTAATTTCATTCAAAGACAGAATGAGGATAACAATGGATACAACTGTTTAAAAAATAACTCCTTAGTTTACACAACACCAAATTCATCCAGCCATTCATTTTATAATCTTCTTAATTCGGAACCAAATCCCTGGGATAATACCGACTGTATCTGAAAACCAAGAAATGTTCATTTTATAGAGAACTTTGAATAATGAATGTCATCACAAGGCCTTTTCTAAGTGCAAAGGACAAATAAACTAAACCACAGAAAGTAATAAATATGTGTGTGCGAGATGAGAACATAGGCTGTGAAAAGAGTAGAAACCTGATGCACATGCTGACTGTTTTGTTGTGGCAGAGTCTTAGGGTGACCACAAGATTTCTCCAATTGTTATTATGTAGACCTAAACAGAATATTCAGATCCCATTTATAGGCCTTGTATGTATTCTCTTATCAGCCTGGTCAGTGTCAGGATTGACTGTTACTATAGTTCAGTACTTTCCCCTTTCTTTAGCATCTACAGTCTGAGGGAATTAGATAACAGAAAAAGGAGCTGAGAAAGATACACTTTTTAACCATAGATAGATTAAATTACGATTTCCAGTTTTGCACAAAATATAAGCCGAGTAAAATGTGTGTTGGACAAATCATACAACCTGATTAACAAATAGTTTAACTTGTATAGTTAGGCTACCAGGTGGCTTGCTGATCAGTCTGTGGTCTGACGTGGTCCAGCATGGCCCTTGGATTAAAGTCATAAAATGGCTGTCTGCATAGCTGAAGCAGCAGAGAACTCAGTGTGGTCGCCGGTGTAAATGGACAATGCACCTCTGTAAGCCTAAATTTTTGCTAGCCTGGCTTCCTTGATGTCCCTTCTGGACCAACGGGATGTCGTAGTGCAGGGATTCATCATTCATTCCAGTCCTGTTTAGACACAACTCTGCCGCCATTCCATCCTTAGCCAGACTGTCCTTTTATCTTGGCCGCTTGTATTCCCCCAGACTGTCTTCTTGGAAGAGGAAGATGTACTCACATTTCTAAAATGTGTCCTCCTTCCAGACGCTTGCACATTCTACTTGTCCTTGTCTTTTAGTTAAGGCAGTTTATCTGATCTGTAATTATGCTTGGACAAGAACGGGCTTATCCAGCGTCCCTGCCAGGTCAAATGTTTTAAAATTAAATAGTGTTAAACATTAATTAAAAAACATCATCAACCTATATGCTGGGTATTACTCTCTATTATAGATACTATGGGGTGGTCCAGATCTAATTATGCAATTTTCATTACGATATAACTTATTAAGTTAATTACATATAAAATCACCCGAAAAATCCTGGACCATCGAGAAGTGTGCGAACTGACAACATGAAAAATTGTGTTCACTCCGAACTGGAATCGTCCCCGCATAAATCAAAGTCATCCAGATGATCTGGATCTACATAATTAGATCTGGACCACTCTGTGTAACTGTGTAACTGCAACGCTCCAAGGAAGTGCTCCTCTACTCCATCTCTATAAAAACAGCTACTTTGTCTGAAAGGTCAGTTGCACTTTTAATGTAAACTTGGATGAAATGAAGGAAAGCTTCAAGTTAAGCCTGCATCATAATAGCAAAGACACTCTAACAAATTTAAAAACTGAGTGATAAAGAACACTCATTTCATATTTCCTGAACCCATATCAAAAAAATAAATTAAATCTTACATTACTCTTCATGTTTAGGGATGCCAACTCTCTTGCTCTGGAAATGACATTTGGGTCGAAAAATGAGGACTTTTGAGGACGCCTTTCCTTATGATGCCATAATACGCCATTATACTGTCTTATGGTTTTTTAAAATGCTATAAAAGTTTATCACAATAATTATGATATGATGGCCACAATCACAGTCACTGGCAAACTAATAAATAACCCATTAAATATTCTTATTTGGATAGCTTAACTGTCGTAAACCTGTAAAAAAAGCTGATACACATGGTAAAATCACTTCTAGTAAAATAAAAATAATTTGACTCTTTTCAATCTAGTTTATTTGCATTTATCTACGTTCTTTTAAATGTATCTACTGAAGCTATTTTTCTCAGTAAATCAGGGTTCTTGGATAAATATGAATAGAAATCTTTACATAGCAAGCTACTGAAATTGAATTGAATTGTAAATGAAAGAATTATGAAAATATTATTAAACTAGCAAAATACCTGCGCTTCGCAGCGGAGAGGTAGTGTGTTAAAGAAGCAATGAAAAAGAAAAGGAAACATTTTGAAAATAACGTAACATGATTGTCAATGTAATTGTTTTGTCACTGTTGTGAGTGATGAATGTTGCTGTCATATATATATATATATATATATATATATATGTGGCCCGGCGGGCTGGAGCCCGCGGGACGCCAGGAGGACATGAGGAGGGCTTGTGCCTCCTCCAGACCGCGAGGCGTCCGTCCTGGTCTGGTTCTGTGGGAGCCACGGGTTGAGGGCATGGAAGCCCTTCCCTGTAGGGACCCGTGGCCACCGCCAGGCGGCGCCCGATGCCGGTTTATCCCGACGGTCGCGGCTGGGGCTGGAGCCCGGCGGGACGCTTGAGGACAAGAGGAGGGCGAGTGCCTCCTCCAGACAGAGTGGGGCGTCCGTCCTGGTTACGCAGGGGGCCTCGGGTACAGGGCATGGAAGCCCAGCCCTGTAGGGACCCGTGGCCACCGCCAGGCGGCGCCCCTGTGCCTAATTATCCCGGGAGCCCGGCACTTCCGCCACACCAGGAAGTGCGGGGAAGACTTTATGTGGCGCCCGGGGAGCTGCCAGGAAGGCAGCCAGCACTTCCGCCACGCTGGGCGTGGCCAAGGAACAGGTGCCGGAAACACCTGGGGCTCATCCGGGAGCCTTATTTAAGGGGCCGCCTCCCTCCAGTCGGTGGTGGAAGTCGGGAGGCAGAAGGACTGAGCTGGAGAGCGGACAGGAGGCGGCCAGGAAGAGAGGCACAGAGACTGTGGGCCCTGGACTTTGGGGGATTCGGTGCAAGAGGCACTGGGGTTCGTGAGTGCACGTGATTATGGACATTGTTGTAAATAGTGTAAATAAACGGTGTGTGGGTGCAAAAATGATGTCCGTCTGTCTGTGCCGGGGCCAGCGTTCACAATATATATATATATATGTGTATATATATATATATATATGTATATATATATGTGTATATATATATATATATATATATATATATATATATATATATATATATATATATATATATGTATATATATATATATATATATATGTGTGTATATATATATATATATATATATATATATATATATATATTTACACACACACATATATACACCCAAATACATATATATACATACATACACACACACACACACACATATATAAACATATATATACATATACATACATATCTACATATATACACACAAAGCTATTTCAGATCAGTGCAATACGCTGCTTGTTAAAACGGATAACTCCGCTCTTACGTGCAAGTCTGCGTGGATATTATGAACTATCGTATTTGTTCAAGTTCTATTTAAATTTTAAATAGAAGGAATTTTTATTTAGTCGACAGAAATATCTTTGGTAGGAATGGTAAAACAGACAGGAATATTATTCTGAATAAATCAACTCAAACCTTAAACAACTTATAATATTTTGCTCTCCATAAAAATATATCCTGTCTAAATTATACAAGTTAGAAATAAAGTAAACGTTAAAAGAACAAACATTCAAATTTCTTTACTCTTATGTAATTTTATATAAAAAATAAACTTAGATTTTAAATATCCCAAAAGATTTTGCTCTCCATAAAAATATATCCTGTCAAAATTATACAAATTCAAATATGAACATGCTGCATAACAAAACCTGGAAATATAAATAAAATGTGTTCCTTTCAGCAATAACAAATCAAATCATTCAGTTGTCTTTGCTCATATGTCATTTTAGAGCTGGACGCCCGGCATCTTTTTTTGGCCACAGGTTCGTTTCTGTTTGGTGTGAGGTTCTGTGTTGTGGAGATTCTCAGGATGGATTGCAGGTGCTCATCAGTGAGGCGACTCCTGTGTGCTGTTTTGTTAGTCTTTATCACTGAGAAGAGCTTCTCACACAGATATGTGCTACCAAACATGCACAAGGTTCGAGCCGCATGTAGACGGACTTTTTGTTCTTCAAAGTCACCAAAGCGCCGTGCAAACTCAGTGCGCTCAGTTTATCAGCAAAGTGCGATTTGGGAACACCGTAGTGACGACTTGGTTTAACATTACTTGGCAACAGGGAAAGTGGGGCAAATTGCACTGGTGCATTTGTGTCTCCCATAAAAGCAGCTTCACTTGAAATCACTTTGTGATTGTGCACGGGTAAAAACGTCCGCTGAAGTGTCAGATTCTTATTTAATTCTTCTGCTTTCTGTATCTTCTGCATTGCATTCAGGTCTTTCAGGTTACCCTGATGTTTTGTCTCATAGTGCCGTCTTAGATTAAATTCTGTAATTACAGCCACATTAGCTCCACAAATGAGACACACGGGTTCAGTAAACATATACTCAGCCTCCCATCGGTTTTTAAAGGCTCTATTTTCAGAATCAACTTTTCTCTTCAGCATCGTGTGAGCTAGCTTCGCAATAACTTGCAGCATCATAAGCTAGACTTGATTAACGCAGTAAGTGTTCGGCAAGGCAGCTGAAGCGCTGCATTATGGGATCTGTAGTTTATTGTGTTACCAGCGCTTCATATACCCGGCCATTAATAACAATAATACAGTATATAAAATGATCTCGGGCGGATATAATTACACGCCGGGCGGATGTGGCCCGCGCCCTTGAGTTTGACACATATGGACTAAATAGAACTTGAAAAGATATATTTTTTCAAATGTGATCGCGCAATTCAGATAGAGTTGACGCGACTACAGCCTGCATGCCTCAATAAGTCATCCTCCCTCGCTCTTACTTTTTACCGCTCATCTAATGAATACACTGAGTATGGCTTTACCAAAACAATCATTGATGGCAATAAAGTATCCATTATTCGAGTATGTAGATCGGGATATATATATATATATATATATACATATATATATACCCGTATCGCAGCGGAGAAGTAGTGTGTTAAAAAGCTAGAAAAGAAAAGGGAACATTTTAAAAATAACGTAACATGACTGTCAATATACAGTATTTGTTTTGTGAGTGTTACTGAGTGTTGCTGTCATCAAGGATTTGATTATCATTATTTCTTTCAATCAGGTTCGTATTTGTAGGATGTGTTGTGTTCAAGTTACATTCCGTGTTTGTCAATCGTTGTAAAGATGACAGGTTTCATTCATCGATTCGTTTCTTACTGCATCAATAAACAGCTCGTCTTCTTCTTTATCTGAGACCTGACACACTGCATGCACGGGTTTTTTACACTGTCTTCCTTTAGCGGGACATTAACTTTTTCCACCGTGTGCTTTGTTTCCGCAGTAGCTGGATTTATGAATATGCTTGTATGTATCAGACGCTTCATATTTTTGCTGCCTTTTCAATTGTGTAATTCGGTTTTGTTCAGCTCTTTGGAACTGTTGCTTTTATCTGTGCACTGCGCCAGTTCACGTGAGCCACTCGTGTACATGCATCGAAGGTTCCCAGCTGTGCTGGTGCCATCTCGTGCTATGTCCATGGCTGTATTTAATGTTACCTTAGTCCTGGCACTTAAAACTTTCTCTCGCAGTTTCGCTGAGTTTGTACCAAACACCACCCTGACCATCTCATCTTCCTCTGCATAAGCACAGTCCTTCACCCGTGAATATTTAGTGGGAGTTTGCTATTGGATTGCCGCTGACGGACGGCCTTATATGGGCAGGCACTAAATTACAAACGCCAGCGCAGCCTGTCTATGAACTTAATTTAAAGTGTAGGTTTACATCGTGCTTTGTTTCCGAAGTAGCAGAACTCATAAATATGGTTGTATATGTCACTCGCCGCTTCTTATTGTTTCGCTGCCTTCTCAATTATATAATGCATGTTTTCTTCAGCGCTTTTTGGAGGTCTTCCTGGTTTTCTATGTACTGCGTGATTACGTGGGAGGCGTGATGATGTCACACGAAACTCCGCCCACGGCGTTCAAGCTCATCTCCATTACAGTAAATGGAGAAAACAGCTTCCAGTTATGACCATTACGCGTAGAATTTCGATATAAAACCTGCCCAACTTTTGTAAGGAAGCTGTAAGGAATGAACCTGCCAAATTTCAGCCTTCCACCCACACAGGAAGTTGGAGAATTAGTGATGAGTGAGTGAATGAGGGAGTGAGTGAGTGAGGGCTTTGCCTTTTATTAGTATAGATTACTTGAAGAAGTGACTTATTACTTGATCAACTGATAACTAAAAAGCATTTATATGACAGAATAAATGTGTGATTTGTTTAATTAACTGTGCCCTGTGTTGGCTGGGATTGGCTCCAGCAGACCCCCGTGACCCTGTGTTAGGATATAGCGGGTTGGATGATGGATGGATGGATGAATGAAACTTTAATAGTGGACTTGTTCATTTACAATTATAAATCCATTTTGGAACAACGAGTGATAACAACAATATTTCCCATTAAAATATTTCCAGGCAGTACTTACTCGCACTGAAATATGACAAACTATACCTGGATGTATGTAATTTCTTGTTTAACCAAGTTGCTGAAAGAAGAATCAAAAGTAAGATCTCACATAGAAAACATGAAATAGTAATTTCGATTTTGAATATATTCAGTTAGTTGCGGTGATTAGGATATGGAGATTTTCAAATTTCTGGAGCCAAAATTCCAGATATTTTCAAAATTTTATAAATTCCTCCTGGACAGTCCAGGACACATTAAAAATGAGGACATGTCCGGGAAAATGGGGATGGTTGGCCACCCTAGTCATGTTTGTTTTTCTAGATCCATATTGTAAACATTTTATTTGCTTCTAGTTACAATTCATGCAAGATTGATTTTACAACAAAACTTGGGAGTTTTTTGTCCCAAAAAAAAATCACAAAAGAAACTATTCACTACAAGTAAAATTCATACCATTAGCCTATATATTTTATTCTCATCTGCAACCTCTTCCTCCATGTACAAATGTATGGTAGAATGTATTCTGGTGCAGAGCAAAAACCGTGTGGGGACATGGCTAGTCAGCACTTCCCTACAAACATTGTTACATCTCATTGGCCTGGGCATGTGGCCACCAGAAAGCCTGGCTTGGATCAGCCTACAGAATTTGGAAAAGTGAGCAGAGATGGTGTTACCTCTGAGCCCAAAGGAGCAGGTGAAATGGGGAGGCAGGCACTGTGCATGGAAGATTACGCAGTACTGGGGAAGCACACCACCGTTTTGCTTATGGAATGACCCTTATAGAGCAATATTCATTGTTTCTCATCCTAAAAAAACTTTATTTTAGTGAAGTTTTTGTTTTGAATAAATACATTTTGGTAGCAAATTCACACAACTGTGTACAAATAAAATCCCCACTGTTTTGCTCATCACTAAGTATTACCATATTTTGCTGAAATCTTTATCCAAAATTACTTATGTGATTAGTTTGCTGTACAAGTTTTAAATATATTTCTTTTTTTTATTGAATTATGTGATTTTCTCAGAGTCATACAGTGGATCAAAGGTGGGAATTGGAATGGGGTTTTTTTTATGGTTTAAAATGAATGCCTCAGCCACTACTTCAAACTGCCTATCAAATTAATATTGTTAGTTATTCTAAGCTGCAGAAAAGTTGATAAATTGATCTTCTGAACATTTTAATCCAAATGTATGGCTGTAGGCTATTAAGTGAGGTCTTGTCCTCCTCTGTCAGCTGTCAGCATGGTAGCTCCAAGAGGAAATTAAATACATTATTTCATAAAAGAGTTTTTCATGGTGAATACAATACCAAACCTTCCTCCATTATCTGAGCCAGCTTTATTCCAAAAGAAGTCACAAGGAGGAAGCCAGAGTATGTTCTGGTAGTAACCATTACTGGACTTAAAAGAAGATCATTCCAAACATGTCCAATCAAGTTTTTGGTCCCAGCTATTTCATGTCCTATTTTAAATGTAGGCAGGTTAGGAGTTTGGTGAACTGGTAGCCAGTACTATTTAGTGGCAAAATTTACCAAAGTGTTTTTCGCAGTTAAATAACCTGTGCTCATCAGTGACCTTGTTTGCCAAATATTTTCCTGGAAATTCCCTTTGCAGCCATCTTAGACAAACATTTTTCCCAGCTCCTCATGATGCTTGGTGAGGCCAGTATATCGTCACAGAGCTGTAGCAGTCCTGTGCAGAACTGTTTACTGCTAGATCATTGCAGATCTGCTTTAGGCATGTGTGATCTCACACTACATGCATTAAAAAAAAAAAGAATCTTCATTTGAGGATTACATTACTTGTAATTAGTGGTAGCGCTGCTGCCTCGCAGTTAGGCGACCTGGGTTCGCTTCCAGGATCCTCCCTGTGTGGAGTTTGCATGTTCTCCCCATGTCTGCATGAGTTACCTCTGGGTACTCCGGTTTTCTCCCACAGTCCAAAGACATGCAGGTTAGGTGCATTGGCGATTCTAAATTGTCCCTAGTGCGTGCTTGGTGTGAGGGTGTGTGTGTGTGCCCTGCGGTGGGCTGGCGCCCTGCCCGGGGTTTGTTTCCTGCTTTGTGCCCTGTGTTGGCTGGGATTGGCTCCAGCAGACCCCCGTCACCCTGTAGTTAGGATATAGTGGGTTGGATAATGGATGGATGGATGGATTACATTACTTCATCATAGTAAGAATTTTATGGGTTCTGGCAGTGGACATATAACACTGATTCCTGTGTACTGCCCCACAAGTCAGGTCATAGTTTTGGTCCTGCATACTTGTCAGATGCTTCCTTAGCCCTCAGGGACACTTAAAATAACATTGCACCATTATAATCCTCTCAAAACTAGCTAAGCTCCTCATTCACCCTTGACCTTAATGCATTTTGCAGAGTTTAACAAAGTTCCTGAACATTTCTATGATTTCACCAAATTCACTGCGAAGCAAGCTTCACTCATCACTAGCGGCCAGTACAGAGCATTCTCTCATGTGATTTCTAGTCCGTCTTCTTGATGTATTGATGACCTTGTGGGGAAATGATCTTTGGCCAATCTGGGCAAAGTAGACACTGAAAACAAAGACTGAATGATTTTATGATGTATACACTTTCTCTCTGAGCAACTGATGCATAAATGATAACTTATATCCAGCCAGAGCTGAATGGTCTCTGGAAATGTGTTAACTAAAACCAAGACCACCCCAACTATGTTCCCACCTTGGTGAAAATATAAAAAAATTGCAGTTTTTCTTGTTTGAAAATTCTGGTGGGGCTTTATACTGAATTTTCTTTCCTGTGAGCAGACTTCACTACATTGTTATTACCTTACTTAACTAATAATATTTCTCCTTCTTTTGCTAACGACCCATAAGACATGCAAGTTAAAGCACTATTCAAATCACGAAACGTCAATCGAAAATTGGGATACTGGTGCCTAATCTGTTTCCAGTAGCATCAAATCATTACAATACATTTTGACTTTGTTATCACCTTACAAAGATTTAAACACTTGGTAAAGCGAGAGCATCACAATGACTCACTACCCAGAAAAATCTATTGGCCGTGAACTGTCAAAAATGAAACCGCAACACCTCAAGATAAGGATCAAATGGCTTTGATGTGAAAAAGGACAAGCCACTCTGCACAACTCGAACACCAGACTCAGTGGCCATCCAATAGCACATTGTAGTCAGGAGTTTACTGGGAACAACATGAGGCCAGTTAAAGAAATGAAAAAATGATTTTATACCTACATACAGTATCTGTTCTTTCTGGACTGGCACTCTGAAACAGGAACATCATACTGCAGGCTTCTTCATGGCTTACTTGTTGGCTTTTTCAAATGCAGCACCTTCAGATGGTCCATTTAGTGATGGTGAAAATCAACACTCTACTCAGCCCCATTCTGATCTATTCTGCCTTGTGCTCGATACGTTCCAGAAATGATTCATCTGCTTTCTTTTCTTTTTTTCCAAATTACTGCAGCTGATGATGCTGGAATTGTCATACTTTTCTCTGGTTTGCCCTGCACAGCCTTGAATGGAAAAAGTGTTAACTGGAAGTGCTACTGAACAAAAAAGACAGTTCTCATTGTAATGCTGAAAGTAAGGGATTGGGACTGAAGCATTCAAACCCCACTGGAAAGTTGGAATACACACACACATCTAAGGGTAAACCGAGAACACTGAAAAAATGACACTAATGAGACCACTGCATGGGAATAAATATTCTTCACGACTGTCACTACAAACTACACGGGTAAGTAATATACAAAACAATATATCATTTTTTGGGAGTATTCCTTTAAAGCCTTATTTCTACTTACAACATTAGCCTTGCGTGCAGACCACTATGTAAAATGTGCACACTGTCAGCCTTGAAAATGCATTTATATTTGTGACAGTCTTTCCCATTGCCACATCGATATTCTCATAGTCAGTAGGTGGCAGTGTTTGGTCAATTTTGCAAACCTAACCATTTTTCTGTAGGGAAAGTGAATTTGGTATTTGGTACACTGTGGGGAAGTTGTCCTTTCATGTGACCTTTGGGGGTCAGAGCACAGTTGTTTACATGATTGTTCAAAATGATGGAAGAACAGTCATGCCTGTTATTACTGGCTTTAAGAGAAAAAAAATGGACAAAGTGAAGTGTCTGTGTTTTCCATGTTTTCTTACATACTGCTTCATTTTGTCCAGTCCTATTCACAATTTCATTCTATAAATTTACCATCATCTGTGCATCTTTGTGGTCCTTATGGAAAGAGGAATCATAGAGGTGCCTACTTTACCTCACAATTGCCGCTAGCCTCTTCTCGAAATTTTTCTTAGTCTGGAAGAATTCTGTACGCAGTGCAGAGCGAAAACCCAGCATGCCAGAACCATGTAAGGATAGCATGTCTCTGCATTTGATATCATTTTTACAATGTTGCCTTTGCAACCATCACAGATGCTTCAAGGGTAATCTAGGCTTAAGAGCAGATGGTACTACTCATTCAAAAATACAGATTTAAATAAACATACTGGGAAATGAAAAAGACAAAGAAAAGTATACATTTCAAATAAACAGGTGAACAAGGCACTCAGTGTTCGGAAACCAGAAAGACTAACTTACTAATTGCAAAAAAAAAAAAAAAATGGTAATGAGAATCAGTAGTAGAGAAAACAAACAACAAGTCCTAACTATCTTATGATCCTCTCCCTAATTAACTGAAGCACACATGTCATTTGTTTTGAATTTAAGCAAATACTTGGATGCTGGATATGCCACATTGCCATCTTAAGTAGCTTCTCCAATTGGGAAATTGGGAAAATAATGAATTAGGGATGTTGCCTTCAAGCCCCATTACTAAACTGGAATGCACACACATGGAAGGGTAAACCAAGAACACTGGTTTGGGCCAATAGAGCTGGTTTGTAGTACACAGCTTGAGGACCATTTTCCCATACTATTGGTTGAAATATAAAATTAATAACACTACTTTCACATTGCCATGCACATTATGAGTGTCATTGCCATCGCCATGGCCAACAACAAAAGAATTCTTTGTCATGTTCCTCAAACCATTCCAGGAGAATTTTTTTCAGTGTGCCAGGGCACATTATACTGCTGAAAGAGGCCACTGCCACCAGGAAATACTGTTGTCATGAATGGGGTGCACAAGGTCTACAACAATCTTCGGGTAGGTGGTAAATGTCAAAGTTACACCCTGATTAATGCCAGGACCTAAGGTATCCCAGCAGATCATTCCCCAGAGTATCACACTGCCTCTGCTGACTTGCCTTCTTCCCATAGTGCATCCTACTGCCATATCTTTTCCAGGTAAACAATCTACATACACCTGATCATTCCCATAATCTAAAAGAAAACACCAGGCCACCTTATTCCATTGCTCCATTGTGCAGTTCAGAGGCTCACATGCTGATTGAAGACACTTTCAGTGGTGGATAGGGGTCATCGGGGACTCTCTGACTGATCTGCGGCTGCACAGCCCCCATACGATAGCCGTGATACACTGTGTGTTTTGACACGTTTCTCATAGCCAGCACTACTTTCTCCAGCCATCTGAGTTACAGTAGCTCTTCTGTATGATTGGACCAAATGGGCTAGCGCTTGTTCTTCATGTGCATCAATGGGCAACCAAGGCCATGTTGCCTGTTCACTGGTTGTCCTTCCTTGAACCATGTTTGGTATCTGCTAACCACTGCATATCAGGAAAACTCTACAACACTTGATGTTTTGAAAATGCTCTGATTCAGTTTTCTAGCCATCACAATTTGTCAAAGCTGCTCAGATCCTTTTACTTAACCATTTTTTCCTGCCTCCAATACATCACCTTCAAGAACTTAGTGATGACATGCTGCCTAATATATCCCACACCTTGACATATGCCATTGTTTTCACATAATAAATGTGAGTCACTTCACCTGTCAGTGGATCAGTATGTTGTGGCTGATCCGTGTACATGGAAAGTAAAAAATAATTGACACATGACTGCTTATAGGCTCATATGTGATGTACATAAATATGAATAAGAGCAAAAGTCCCCACTCCTGTGTACCCATCTTATCCTCAGTTGTTTTCTCTTTGCACATGGACTGCCAAAGTAACCCAATAAAGTTCCATAGTTACAGTATTATAAACTTTGCAAGTGTAATAATCTCAGTTGTTCCAAAAACTTCAAACATAAAACATCTGCTTAATGTTTAAAGATTAAGGTGATAAGGTAGGAAAACTTAATTTTAAGATCATAAACATTTGAGTACAATAAGAATGTTTCATGCAAGACAAACAAAGCTTCATTGTTGGACGAGTAAGTTTTGATGAAAGACCTGCATTTCAAAAACACAAAAAATGTAACAAGGTTTTTATATCAAAAATGTTTTCTAATTATTTCTTTTGATCTTTCACTAGACTTCTTACTGATGCTGACACAGAAGCACAAGCTTATTAAAATACTGTTGCAGTGAAGTACACGGATGTTTTTCTAGCCACATATCTGTTTAAAAAGCAACCAGAATTTTGACGGAGACCAAAAATGTGGGCTGACAAACTGCACAGCAGTCTAGCTCTTTGACTCAGAGACTTTGAAATAAGTTGGGTGCCATTATTAGTTTCTGTAAGTTGTTTTGACACTTTAATAGTCTTGCACTGGAAACATTAAACTTGGTAGATGGCGCATTTTTCTTTTTTACAGAAACACATGTAACATTTTATTGCCTTGTTGTTACAGAGAGCAGGAAGGGACAGGATTGTTGTATTTCACCAAAAATGAAGCACATTTGTTCAAAGTATGGATGAAATGGTTTTTGAGGACTGAAAATAGAGTGAAAGTAGATAACAGAACGATTTCAAGGTATGTTGACATCAGAATCAAACAAAAATTAAAATGCTTAGAGCAAAATATAGAGTACATTCTGTAATTATGTTAAAACCAACTGATTCCAGATATAGGCTTTGCTAAATGTACATTTTAAAGTTGATTTTTTTATTGCCTTCATGTGAGTTAATGCTATGATATTCAGCTCTTTAGCAGAATGTTTAGGGCCCATTTAACTTGAGCATTATACATTTTCAGCTTTTAGCATTTTTTTTCACGATTTTTAATACTGTTAAAACTTTAAAACTGTTAAATACTGTTTTGCAAGTGTTTTGGAGGTTTTCAAGGCAGTTTTTAAGTGTTTTTCAAGCATTTTCCAGTGTTTTTAAAGCGTTTTCCAGTGTTTTTCAAGCATTTTTCAAACATTTTCAAAGAAGCGTTTTGCATGGAGAATATGACAAGTACTTAAGTACAGTAGCTTTACAATATAAATGAAGCTTATTTCTACTACTAACACAAAATGTATATATGTAACTCATTTCTCATTGCACAAACATCTTGCCTGCTGCTCTTACTGCATCATTGTGCATGCGTATTCTCTGGCTGTCTAGCGACAGTTGGCTTATACAATTCAAGGCATCTCACACCCAGATAAACAGACTTCAGCTGCATCAGTGCTGGATGGGAGAGCAGGCTTCAAAACAACGACGCTGATAAGGAGGTGTGAAAGATTTTAAAGTGGCCCGGGATTACGACTTTTTTCGTATGCTTCAGGGATTCTAGTGTTAAGCACATGCACAACATGTAATCAAGTAACAAGAACTGAACAATTATGATATTCATATACAATTAATCGTGCATTTGCTAAGGGGCAAATTTAGTCCACCCAGTTTAGCGTCATAGGGAGTCAGTGTAAGTGCTGTGTAGCACTGGGTATTCAGTTATTTTCTATAGATATTTTAAAACCATGCAATCTGAAGTTGGAGATGGATGTTATTTACTTCACAGCACATGAAGGACTAAACCAGTTTTCTTAATTGAGAAGTATTACTGACATGTTTCTAGTTTTCAGTGTTAAAAGAGTGTAACATGAAAGGAAAGCAGAAAAATGGTTTGGGTACCAGCCAAGTTTTAATTAGAACAAAAAAAAGTGGGTAAGTCCCAATACATAGATCCCAACAATGGTCAGAAAACAGAGCACAAAGGTCAAAATCAATAATCAAAATGGAGCAATAAATCACCACAGAGCTCATTCAATAATCCACAAAGGAATGATTGCTTTCTCAGTCTTTATAGCACTGGGGACAGCCCCTTGACGGTGATAGGCAGGTGGCCCCGCCTCTTGGGGAACCACCCACAAGATACATGGAATATAGTAGAAAATATGTACACAAATAGAAATTAAATCATGAATAATATCAATAAACAAAACAATCAAAAATGAATTCTGTGGAGAATCCTGACTAAAACATAAGATACCCATTCTGTCAGACTCCAGACAATTGCAGTTGCACTTGAGCAGATCATTAGTGGTTAAAATGGAGGTGCAAACCAGTTTTTGTCCAAAAACATTTTTTTTAAGTCCCAGAAAACCATTCCAATGGTATACACTCAAAAGTAATCATAGTCCACTTTCAAAAGAACCAAGGTCACTCTGCAGACACATTCAAAAAACGACCTCTGCTGGCTCAGTTTCACTTGTTTCAGTTTTATATGCCGAGGTACTATTAATCTAGTCAATTACTTAATGCAATTGCCTGGTACACCCAATAGTGGGCATCCTCCTCCTCTCCTCAGTTGTGCAGGTAGATGCCCTCTATATTGTCATCTTCCCCATTGCCAGTGTAACCCCTCCTTCAGGTAACTTTTCCTGAGCTCTTACTGGGACTTTAACTCTCTTACGGTCTTCTCTGAGTGGCTTGTGTACTTGAGCACTGCTGGTAATCTCTGCAATGCATGCAAACTTAAAGAACATCTTTCCCACAGTAGCTATAAAGTAACACTGGAAAGCCATCTCATTGCCAAGCAATACTTCGAAAAAAATTAAATCGATAACAAAGAGAAGAGTGTAAAAGAAACAAGGACTCATAACTAGAAGACTATTAGAAAGATCTTCAAACCCAAAACGTAATTAAAAAAAAAATCAGAATAGAAAAACGTAAAGCAAAAATCTAAAAACAAGGTATCTTTGGAATGCATTAAAAAAGTATGCAAAGGTTTATTCAGAATCTGTCAAACTCAGATGGATAATGCCAATCTTTAAACTTAAACTTGAATCTTTAAAATTCATGAAACTTCTGGGACCACTCTCTGTGACCACCACAGACATGATATGCCTACCTACCACATCACAAAGCAATGGTGACCAGGGGCCTCATGTATAAATGGTGCATACGCACAGAAATGTTGCGTAAGAACTTTTCCATGTTCAAATCGCGATGTATAAAACCTACACTACACGCACTTTTCCACGGTACCTCATACCTTGTTGTACACAAGTTCTCCGTTCGGTTTTGCAGACTGGCGGCACCCAGCGTCAAAGCAGTGCTACTGTTCCTGTGTGGTTACTCTTTATTTTTCCTGACACGGCTTTATAAATACACTGAAACTAACGGCATATTGTTTATTAGTGTAATGCATCTGATTGTAATTAACTTGTAACAATATAATAGTCCAGGGAATAGCCATAGTATTCCAAATACCATAACTGCTTTAGTGTTGTTACTCTCACTTCACCTTCTTCTTCTTCTTCTTCTTCTTCGTTCAGCTCCTCCCGTTAGGAGTTGCCACAGCGGATCATCTTTTTCCATATTACTCTCACTGCACCACTAGGAGTATTTATACCACTGTATCGGAGTGTGCATCACAGCAGCAGCTGTTCGGAAAGAGAGCAGCTTCAAGGACATGCTGCCTCAGCCATGGCAAAACGTTTCAAAGCCTTTCCTGTACGGACCTCGTGGTTCAGAAACAGTTTCATCCCAAGAACTTTAAATGCACTTAATCAATTGCTCCTTGTAGAACTGTTTGTACTTATAAGAACAATCACCCCACTGTAAACTTGCACTACAGTTATAATATTGCACATCCTGAGCCACTTTATAAAGCGCATATTTACATATAATTACTATATCATTTTTAAGGTGAAATGCAGAAAAATATGTTTATTATATTATACAGATAAAACTTTAACTTCATTTAAATAATCTATATTCTGCACTGGGAGTGTCATGAAGGATAGAATAATTAAACATGTACTACGAAGATATTTCAATGTTCCTTAAACGTTTTGAAGAATCGGCGCTCTAAGCTTACAGATGGCTTAACTTCTATTACAGAGCTGATTGTGTGGCGATTGGGTATTTGGGGAAAGAAAAGCAAGGACTGCAGTGGCGGCTACGCCAATATATATTGAATATAAAACAGAAAGAGAAAATAACAACACAGCTAAAAATGCAGTGACAGATTTCGGCAAAAGTTAAATGCTTGTGTCATGAGCACTAGGCGGCTATGCAGTGTCCGCAACGGACGTGGCCATCCACCGTGCATAAGCTACCTTACAGACATGGGCGGGTGAAGGAGCCACGGATTCTTCCTCTGCCCAGTGCCACCACAAGCCTAGAGCTGTCCCTGAGTACTGCTGCAATAAATTATTTCATCAAAGGTTGCACACAATCACTGCGCCGTGAAACTCATGTTTAATAACGTGCTTTAACTCCTATCATCATAAAAATGATATCACGTATACATCTCAGTATTTTAGTTATTCAGAGAGCTGTAATATCACGAATGTAATGGATTCTGTGTCCAGTTGGAGGAAGAGAGCCGGTTTAAGAAGCAAGTAGTGATTCACACACATAGGCACATAGAAGATCAAATACAAAACAAAGCATTTAACGTGCTACTTTAATTACAATGTGATTTGAGAAACTGGTTAGTTAAACGATTTTAAGATGAAGTTTATGATGTTCTACTTTAATGACAAAATAAACTACGTGATTAAAGTGGAAATGTCGAGATTGAAGTTGACATTTCATGCTTTTTCCCCACCTTTTTTCTCTGTACCCTAATAAGCTTTCATATGACACTCAGACAGTGGGCTACAACTCGCCTTTTCACGGCGACTTTGATATGTGACTTCTTTTTTATTTCCGGCACTGTGCGATTTTGTGAACGTGAGCTTTCAAGTTTCTCCAACACGCTATGTCACTCGATCAACTTCCTTTTGTTGATTATACCACAGTTTATTTGAACAAATAGTATGTTTTTCCTTTGCCTCCACTTGGTATTCGCTGAAATTCTTATATTTTCCCCCGTGCTTTTCCTATTGCCTTTTCACAGAAGGCTGAGCTTAAGGGCGATTTATATTCATTTGCATATTCAAAGAGGCATAATTCTGGGAGGAGTTGGGGCGTTACATAAAGTGCGTGCACGAGCGTTACTTTTCACGCTGATCGGAATTTATGTAGTGGAAGAACATGGAAGTTGGAGTACGCACAGATTCCTGCATCTGGATTTTTCTGTGCATAAGCACATTTCGGCTTTTATGCTTACGCTATGTAATAGTGCGAGTTCTACGCACGGCGTTATACATGAGGCCCCAGAAGTAAACAAAATTAATGAAGGACTTTAAAAACAAATAATATGCAAATGCAAATGAAAAAATTAAAGCCAAGTAAAAAAAAAACTAAAACATGAGCCTGGGAAGGAATCGTGACTCATTCTGTGTCACTTTTTGATGACATTATTCTGTATTTTTACGATTGCATTTTGACTCTATAGATGCTGTTCCCATTGCGAGGTTCCGGCCTTACTTACGATAAAATTTCTGCATTAATCCCCTGTCTGCAGATTTTTTGAAAATAAAGACTCTCATAATCCAAATGAATATAAACAAACCATATTGTTTAAAGTTTCTACATAATAAATCATTGATTTCTTATTTCAGGTTTTGCCCTATATAAGTAGGAGTGCGTGATTACTGAACCCTTGCTGGTTATATGGCTATGATTTCAGAATATTGTGCTAACACCTCTGCCACTTTTGAAATAAATCAGTTACCAACTTCCTGGTCACATGTTCAGGACCACTAAACATACTTTTGTTTCTACTTTGCATATACCATCAAATCCTGCTCATCATTTGTGGTGTTCTAACTCTGTCTCTAGGTCTCTACATTACTCATATAAAAGTATATTTCAGTGTAAAGAATAAAAAATCTACTCACCTTTACTGAACTGAATAACGGTTCATCTGGACATCATCACAATGTTGATGTAGGTCTGGGAAGTCAATTAAGGCAAAGATCTAGAAAACATAACTCTTCCCAGGGTGGATCCATAACTGAAATACAATATTCAGTCCAAAGAGTCATAAATTGTAATGAGTCCACACAACAAAAAAGTTAGTTTAGCAAAAGTGTCAAACACAATGCTAGAGTGGGGAAGGAATAACTGATTCCATGTTTTATTTCTCTTGTAACAATTATTACTATAATAGAAGCCCATTCCTATGAGTTGGGCCATGGAAAAACAGCCAGGCCACCATCCCTCCTGGCATGATGTTTATTTCTATGTGCAGAATACATGAGGATTTTGTGTTCAGTGTTTTATTTTCGTGTTCATAAGTATAATTTTTAAACATTTTGAAATCAATTCAGTTTTTTTTCTCCTGCCGTTTTGAGGAAGAAAAAAGCAATATTGCTCCCTGAAACCTCTTTAACACGTGAACTATGCACTCTTCATGAGTTTGTTTTCTGTCTTTGATGCATATTTAGGACTGCAGTCACAAAGTTCAGGATCCATTTTAGCCAAACAGTTTTGACATCTCAGCAAAATGTCTACACGTGACAGAAAATGAGCCCAGTGATTTTTTTTTAACTAGCGGCCTTTACTTAAATACTAAATAACAGACATACACATGTGGAATTAATGCATATAAATTCTTCCAGACATGAACCAAACACCTTTCTTGTTGTGTTAATGGCACAAATTTCACTGTAGGGGAAACCATTTTTTTGCTAATATTTTTGTGTAAGGCGAAACACCAGGATTTGCTGCAGATTCAGTTTCAAATTAATCATTTCTTTCATCTCTACACAGAAATTACAAAGCCTAATTTCTAAGCCTTGGCATTGTGCTGTTTAAAGCTGTTTGCACTTGAGAAGGACTTTTAAATAAATAACATTACAAATCTTTTTTTTCTAGTATATTTTTGTATCTAGTGTATTCAAGTTTCTTCTCATCATTGATTGGAGGAGAGGAGAAACAAAATATGATTTTTCAAATGCCTTCTTGTGGAATACAGTTATCAAGACCAACAGTCATATACTGTAAGTATAAAAAAATATATTAATATGGCATAAATATCAAGGAAGGTGTTAGGAAGGCACATAGGAATAGGGAATAATACAGGCTGAGCATCCATAATTCAAAATGCTTGAGACCAGAAGTACAGTATCTTGGATTTTGGATATTTTTGGATTTTGGAATATTTGCCTATGCATAACGAGATATCTTGGGAATGGGTCCCAAGTTAAACACAAAATTTATTTATGTTTCTTATACACCTTATGCACATAACCTCAAATTAATTTTATATAATATATTTCATAATTTTGTGTATTAAAAAAGAGTTTGTCCACAGTAACATTAGCAGAATGCCTGTATCAGCAGTTAAACAACAGCAGGCTTTCAGTCTCCACCTACGATGTTGTTTTTGAATAAAGAAGAGTGAACCAAAACAGAGCATAAAGTAAGAAAGTGAAAAAATGAGAAGAAGAAAAGGACACATTCAGGATCCCCATCTGAGTGAATTCCATTGTCAAACAAACATACTGGTCTGAATGGCTCTAGCATTTCTCTTTTTTTCATAATTGTTAGAATATTTCTTTAAAGATGGCACATAAGTAGTGATAATAGTATCTGTTCATGCAAATGGTGTATTGTTCTGTCTTTTCAAGGTGGATGCTTTATTAATGATAATGAATTATATAAAATAAATCTGTATTTAAAGTTGAAGAGAATTATTAAGCACAGTCCTTTAATAATGCCATGCCGGTCCTGTAGCTATGTCCTTGTACACATTCTTTAAATTATTCTAGCCTGCTTCTATCTCTTTTTCTTTTCCCTTATTTTGGCAACAATGCTACAGTATCTATCCTATCTATCTATCTATCTACTGTCTATACTCGTGTATAAGTCAGGTCTTGAAATCCTGACAAATCAATCGTAAAATCAGACCCCAACTCACACACCTGTCTAAAAATGCAACACTTCAATTTTTTTTTTACATCTTCTTGCTTCCTCCAATCTTGCATGTTTCGCAGACACATCAAATTTTGTTGTAGCAGTACAGTTACCAATTTCTTCCATGACTTTTAATTTAAAACCAGCTTTATATTTTCTTCTGATCGAACGCTTCATTGTAGATAAGGGATGATCTTACGATAAAGGTGTATGAGGGTGTGAAATCCAAAAAACACAAAACAGTGAAAACGTTGCTTCGGAATAGTTCAGGTATTACTGTGTGGTCACATAGACACAATACATAGAAAAAAAAGGCAGTGTGCTCCGTGCTTTCTCTCTTAGGTGGGCATTAGCATATCACAATCTCTTGGACCAATAGTGTGAGTTTTCCAGATTTGACTTATACAACCGACATTATAATATACCGGAAATTATATGGTAAAATTAAGCCCCAACTTATCTGTGGAACTTAAACACGAGTATGTATGGTATCTATCTATCTATCTATCTATCTATCTATCTATCTATCTATCTATCTATCTATCTATCTATCTATCTATCTATCTATCTATCTATCTATCTATCTATCTATCTATCTATCTATCTATCTATTCTGACCAGCACCCTCCAAACCCAGGGCTGTTTTAACAGCATTATAGGCCTCAGGGGCAAAGCAGTGCGCTGGGGCCCGTACCTACACAACCAAACACAACATACCTAGATTAGCATGGAGCCCCTATGCATGTGGGAAACCCTGTCCAAACCCCAAACACAACCTCACAGTTACAGTGCCTAGGTTGTTCAAATATGCACTTTTATTATACAAAGATCCTTTAATAGGCTTCGTTGTTCACAACACCACAAAGCAAACCCTATCTCTTCTCTCTTCTCAACTACTCCAAGGTGAGTGTTGTCCAACTCTGACTCCAACTCCCTGCTAAAGATGAGGTGGCTTCTTTTATGCTGGAACCAGAAGTATTTCCGGTTCCACAGCGATGCATGTTGGAAGCACTTTCAGGTCAAGCAGAATCCCACTAAGGTAGGAACATCTCTCCCCTGGTGGCACCCAAGTACTCCAACAGGCCTACCATTTGGAACATAACACCCAGTATGCCCTGCAGGTGTACCAATGGGAGCTCTGCCAGGTGAATGCTGCCACCCAGGGTATCAGTGAAATATATAACCAAAGGGAAAAAGACATTCTCTGTCCTTCCACAGTGGCCTTTCAACCAGGAAATGTAAGAAAAACCAACCCAGCTGAAGTGACCCTTGATTCAAAGTGAGACATCAGCCCATCCATTATGGTACTCATATTATCTATACCACATGCCATACAGAGTATTAGTAATAAAGGTAAAATTGAAATTGTCATAAGACCGACACAAAGTCATCAAAAAGGTTTGGGGCAGCCACCCATATATTGTTCCTTGGCTGCGAAATCGGTTTAAATTGAACAGAGGTGTTCACAGATCCAAGTCCAAAACAGAACTGAACTATGTAGTTAAGATGGCAGCTTTATATACTGAGAAAGGGAAGTGACATCATCAGTGGTGCATGGACACGGAAGTGACGTCATCATTGGTGGCTGGAACCGGAAGAGGCATCATCAGTTGTGCCAGAACCCTGCAGGATTTCCCGTGGATGGTCTGCAAGGGATTGAGAGAGACAGTCAATGTACCCTGCCGCCCCCTGGTCTGGCGTGGAATTACTGTCATTCAGGCCCTTTAGCTGTCTCCCAGTTGCACATGTGTGACAACATACAAGAATTTCTACTATGGAAAAATGAGAAATAATACATTTCTGGTGAGGAAAACTTTTGGTGGTTTGCATAAAATGGCCTTTTGTAACTTTTTAATGCCATATGCATGTGAATACTGCGCCACTCTGAGCTGGTCTACTAATGGGCAGTACTATACAATAATAATACTTTAAATTAGATTCAACTTACTGTCATCAAGCAGGCCAGTGAAATGATGTTTGTAATGGTTCAAGGGAATCACCTCACACCGTGGAAGCCAGTGACGAATCAATTAGTTTTTAGTTTCTATAGTCCCTTCTGTTTTCACCACATTGTAGTACTCCTTACAAAGCATTAAGATCATTTGAATCCACACAAACACAAAAGTGAAATGTCAGAAGAGTTGGGAAACTCCATTTCATTGTCATTGAGAAAATTGTCTAAGAAAGAAGGTTTAGTAAGCACTTTGTCAGGTACTTGGTTGTGTCCTGCAGAGTTCTGGTTGTCAGGATTTGTTTTTCTTTTTAATTTTATTTGGTTCACTATTGTGAAATCTCTCATTTTTCCTTTACATTGCAAATTTTCAAATATGAGGAATCTAATTATGTATTTATTTTGTGTTTACAGACTTGTTTTAAGCTTACAAAAATATTAAACATTGTATTATGACACTTTCTTGTTTTTGTGGACTCCACTGTTTTGAGCTTAGTATTTTTTAATATTCCTACCCATGTTGCTCTTGCTGGGCACACATTCGTTCTTTTGGCCCTACTCTCCATATACAGTGTGACCTAATCGCATTGTTCATTTGCTAGCAACGTTGCTAAGCAGGACAATCAAAGATTATAAGCTGTCACCGTAGAGAAGGTATAAAAGTCAGGGTTGTGCACTTTGTGGTTGTGTAAGATTCTTGATTGCCACAATGTTTATAGTGCTTTTTATAGTTATTCAAGGCTTCGACTTTAGCACTTCTTTTGACTTTTGTTTAAGATAGTTGTATTTAGTTCACCAGTTTGATGTTACTTACACTTTTGGCCTTTAGCCGGAAGCGTTTGACTATGATTTTGGTTTGCCCACCTCCTAGGCCTAAAATGTTTCTTCTCTTCTGCTCAGCAGATGAATTGAAATAGGTACCAGTAGAAGAAATGTAAATTAATAACAAGTCAAGTTTATATCTGGGAAAATAATTTTCAGTTTCCCCAAAACACCAAAGAAAACCCTAAATTGTTGTCAACGTTTAAGTGAAGAAAATCTTAAACTATGAAACCAAAAACCGCTCTCACTGCTGAAATACACAGTCTTTGTCCAATCTTGGATAACCCAGAAACACCCAGGGCTGACCTTTGAAGCCATGGCAAAGGTGATGTCACAGGTCATACAATACCATGCAAAACTTCTGTGGTGGACAGCTGGGGTCCGTGCCCGGCCAGAACGCTTTTACTATGAAAGTACCGGGAGAGACGCAATACCTCCCCCAGAACATAAGAAGACAGACTCCCCTGGATTGCATCAGGGCCATAGGCTTGGAGCCTGGAAGCTCAATCCTACTGGGGGCCCATGGCCGTCACCGCCAGATGGCACCTGAACAGTTTCTCAGTCCTGGACTGCAGTACTTCTGCCACACTCGGAAGTGCAGACAGAAGAGGATTCAGGTGCACTTGGAGTACTTTTGGGTGCCAGTGTAACACTTCCAGTACGCCAGTAAGTAGTGCTGGGTGGTATACCGGTTCATACCAAAAACCCTTTTTTATTTTTGTTATGATATGGATTTTTCTTATATCGCAATACCAGTTTAAATAGCCTAAACAATGTTCGGAATGTGGCACTGCGGGAAACTGTTTAAGGGGACCTTTTTCACTGCTGCACCGCTAAACATGCATGCAATGGAGTACATGCGTTAGTTGAGGTATTGAACGGTATAAATGGACAGAGAACATTCTGAAACTACAGCTGTAGCAGACGATAAAGTTGAACATGATGGTACAGAAGAACTTTTGCCGAAAAAAGGACCTGTTATCTGTTGCCTGGAGATACTTGGTTTTAAAAGGTCGGATGTGGACCATTATGTTCAAATGTGTGAATACTGTTTCTATATTACTGGATAACACTGCAAGCCAAGTTGTACTTGTTTTATTTGTTTTCAATACTGTGTAATGTACCTGGGTACTGTGTAATAGTGTGTGGACATGTTGAATTTATTCTCGACATTCCTACTTTATTCTTGCCGTTTATGTCGAGATTAAAGTTGACATGTTGACTTTATTCTCATAATTGTTATTAAAGTAGAACATCGTAAACTAAACTTCATCTTGAAATGAATATTTAATTGACTAGGTTTTCTCAAACCCCATCATAAGTTAATGTAGCACATTAAATGCTTTGCATTAAGTGCTTCTTAAACTGACTTTTCTTTTGCATGAAGAGGAGGCCCAGGCAGCGATCACCACACAGAATACATTAATTTCATGAAATTCCTGCTCCATGAACATTTAGAATGCTAAGATAAATACTTGATATAATTTTCATGATGAATTGCATTAAAGCAGGTATTAATCATGTGGGGGCACGGTAAGCGTGGAGGTTGCACTGCTGCTTTGCAGCAAGGGGGTCCCGGGTGTTCCCTGCCTTGAATTTGCATGTTTTTCTGGTGGGTTTACTCGGAGTGCTTCAGTTTCCTTTCAAAGTCATGTAGGATGTGGGGTTTTGTTATGCTATATTGACCCTGCTAGTGTATCTGTTGCTCGTATTCACTTTGAGATGTCCTGGCGCCATGTTCAGGATTTGGTCCTGCCTCGCACACAATGCTTGCTGGGATGGGAGCAACCCTGAATAGACGGCATAATTAAATATGTATAACGAAGATTTTTTTAAAGTTCTGAACACTCCATGATCTAAGTGTATAACTAGTTTTAATTTCACAAAGATGTTTACAGTGTGATGATTGGTTATGTGGAGAAAGAAAAAGGAAGGATAGGAACTCGGGTTTTGGTACGTCAGACAGAGACAGCACGCATGCAATAAAGAAAGCCCGCTCAGAAGAACATCTATTAAATTCTGTGTTCGTGTCTCCGACCACCAGATCATGAACCCCACATTTACACAATATTTAAGTTAAACCTGTGCGATACCCATTCATACATTCATATCCAGTTTTTTGGAGCCTTGTCAGACCTGCCATAAAGTTCTATACACTGAACATACACCTGGGGACCCCTTACTGCGAGGAAGCAGCACTACCGCCACACTGCTGTGCATTTTTAATACCTGCTTTAATGCATTTCATCATGAAAATGATGTCAAGTATATATCTTAGCATTCTAAATTTTCAGAGAGCAGGACTATCATGAAGTGAATAGATTCTGTGCGGCGATCACTGCAGGCGCCTCCTCAGAGGAAGTCAGTTTAAGAAGCACGTAGCGATTAACAACTGGGTCAGGGAACACAACACAAAGCATTTAATGTGCTACATTAACTTATGACGGGGTTAGAGAAAATCTAGTAAATTAAATATTGATTTTAGGATGCAGTTTATTTTACGACATTCTACTTTAATGGCAAAATAAACTATGAGAATAAGGTGGAAATGTCGACTTTTTTCTCACAATATATATTTTTTTTTCTTCCCTGTGTTCATATTTTTTTTCTTCACCGTAGCCCTAATACGATTCCGTATGTCTGTACTGCAAGTAGCATTATAAATGCAAGTTGCAGTTTTATTATTTATGTTTATAGCTTAGCTTGAAGCAAGGTCCATATTAATGCAGTTTGCCTTAATGATGATTCAGTTGGTAAAGATGTCATCACCAAGTTGCACTTGTTTTATTTTATTTTATTTTTATTTGGTGAATACTGTGTAATGCACCTGGGCATGAAGTTGCACTTTATTTATTTTATTGTTATTATTTATTAGTTTAAATATTATGTAGTTTAATGATGGGAAAGTTGTTTAAAAAGTCACTGTAACGTGTCAGTGGACAGAGATTAACATTAACAGAAAGTGTAGTTGGTTTACAAAAAATACCATTTATTCCATTTCTAAGACCTGTTCAGTGTAATACAACTTTTGACAAGAACCTCTGGATATTTTACTAAGTCTAAGTGCCTCTTTGGATGGTTGAATATATGTTGTCAAAATTTTATTTTAAGTTGTTTGCAAAATTTGTTCAATAAAAAGGCTCTATATTTTGACTGCATCTGTCATACAATGTGATTCCTTCTCTTTATTAGTGCCACCCCTTTGAAAACTATCACTTTATGGGGTGTGACAGTAGGGGGTGCTATTGATCCCTTGAACCCACAGGTACCACGCCAAACACCAGGTAAAAGTCCAATAATTATTATTTTTATTATAATAATTACGTGCACCATGCATCCTCTATTACACAATATTCATTAATCAAATAACTCTCAATAATCAAATAAACCAATCCTCCGACTCCCAGACACTTAGCCACCCTTCCTCTCAGCTCAGCTCAACGCTCTGGTGTTTCACTGTCCTTTTTATAGTCCTTGACCCGGAAGCGTTTCACCCTGACCATGTGACCTGGAACACTTCCGGGTCAGATAAAAATCCTTCTTTTTCTTCACTCAGGAAGCACATCGTTCCCTTTGTCCACGTGACTCTGACGTACTTCCTGGGCGTAAGGCAAATAGTCTCTGTGCCTCCCTGCAGCGTCCTCTAGCGGGCCCCAAGGTATCCAACAGGGCTGAGAATAAAAACTACATTGTACAGTATTCCCTGCTGGCATTCGGGGCATCTCCACGTTGCAGGGAGGACTCCATCTGGCGGCTTGGGGGTATTGGCCGGGATAAGCTGCCAGCCATATTGCACAGTGGCCATGCAAACCTGTATTAATACTTGTGTGCACATTAAAATGTTTCTTTTGTACAACATACAATTTTAATTCTTAGCCAGTCTACTGCAGTAATTGTAGTGGAAAATGTGGTTAACATCCACTGATGCATGGGAAAAAAAATACCGTTGAATACCGTGAACCCTTTATAATTTTGAAAATTACCGTGATATAGAATTTTGGTCATACCGCGCAGCACTACCAGGAAATGCTGCCGGTTGATTGCGATAGAACACTTGGAGCACGTCCAGGTGCAGTATAAAAGAGGCCGCCTCACTCCCTTCAAGGAGCCAGTCGGGAGGTGGAGGATAACACTTGCTGGGAGAGGAGTGGAGGCAGCAGAGGAGAAGGAAGGAAGGAAGAAACAAAGAGAGAGGAAAAGAAAAGAGAGAAGAGGAGAAAGGATTGACCAATAGTTGTGAGCTATAGAGTGTTGTGTTGTGCAAGGAAAAGGAGAGTCAAAGGATGTGCTTTTGGACTTGTGTCTCAGAGTCTGTCTGTGTCCAGGTTTAGGGAGCCATATTCCCCAATATCCCATATTCCTTACTTATGTGGTGACAACCACAACACAACACAAAATGGTGGCACCGTGAGAACTAGACTAGAGATGCCAATATTTTTTAATGATTTGAAAATTAAACTCAATTAAAAAATAAATAAGAATGTTGGAAATTAGTTCAAAATAGCTAGAAATGCACTTGCAGAACACTTTTGAAAATGAAGAATAAATTAAAATCACGACATCATGTTGTACTTCCAGTTTCTGCCCATCACTTGATGACTACATTATTTCTTGTTGCTGACACTTTCATGTTCTGTCACTGGAGAAGAGGAGTTAGAGGCTGGTGACATGTGGCCTGTGTGTGCTTCTTCGGGGACTTCCTCCATCACACTAAGGGCAGAAGCAGAAATTGAGTTAGATTGTGCAATCCTCTCAGTCTGCCACCCTTTGACCTTAATTCAGTCCCCATTCGATATCCATCATCCTCACATGTTTAACAGCAAGAGAGATCAAAAAGAAATAAACATCCAGCAAAGGCTAAAAAAGAACAAGTAGGGTAAAAAAGACGGGAAGACAGAGCAGCTCCATGGCTATCACTGCCTCCACCTCCTCCTGTCCACTTTCTCCTCATGTGCTTGTGTGGGTTTTTCTCTCAGTACTCACATTTTTTTTTCCTACATATTAAAAGCATGCTTACTAGGATATGAATATGCCTTTTAATGGACATGTGCCCCACCAGGGTATGACCCTGCCACTATAAGTACTGTTATGAGTCTACACAGGAATAATCAGGTTCTGAAACCAAATGAGCGTATACAACAATACAAACAACCAGCATCATTGTGGTGGGTAACAAAGGGTCATCCAAATAATAAAAACAGGAATAGTTAATCCAAAGTGTAAGACTGAAAAGGTTTGTTTTCTGAAGTGATCTGAGTAGTAACAGTGATAGGACCACAGGTCAGACCTAAGGAGATAGTTCCAGAGTCATAAAGCTAAATGAGAGTTTGTCAAAAATCGGTCGACAATGTCACAGTTCAGTGAGGACACAAGAGTTGACCCTGCTTGAATTTAGATGAGGAAGGCTCATTATGGATGGCTTCCGTTTGGTGAAGCTGAGTAAAATGATTTAACATACTCTAGTGTACACCTTCTATATATAAGGTGGTCTATAAGTTTTAACTAGTCAAACGTTGCAAACAAAGCTGCCAGATTTAATTGTTCTGGATATAAATTGTCATCTGTAAAATAAGTAACTAAAGCTATTTGATGACACTGTACACTCAGTGAGGTAGTAAAACTACCTGATATCCAACAGGGCCGACAGAATAGCTATTTAACTATGAGTAATATGAAAAGAAATGACATTTGTATGCAAATAAACCAAAAAGCATGGCAAATATTAAAATGCCTGACACTTGTGTGAGTTGTTTGCACTGGTTTTATATTAATGACTCCTAAAAGCTTTGTACTACTTTCAAGTGTCACATTTTTCAAAATATAGAAACAGAGTTGATACATTTTATATGAGTACAAGAACAATTATTTGAAAAACTATCCTCTGGGGTTTATGTGTAATTAACCACAATTTTAAGTATTTTGTGCTTTGCAGGTTTTATTTTTAGCTTATGTATGATTTGGCATACAGTATTTGCATTATGTTTTAATGCTAATGGCATTTAAGTCATGTCCTGTTTAGGTTTTCATGCCCTGAATTAATGTGTGCTTGACATTACTGCTGTTTGTAAATTAAACAATGTAAAATGCTACATTAGAGTTCTGAAATATATTTCACTATTTACAAAATATTTATGAGTTAAGTGCATTGTGTAAAAATGTATATCCACGGAAGCTGCTAATGGGCCCAACTGATTCAATCCCAAAACCTTGAAATCGGTAAAACCAGAATGGTTATGAATGATGATTAAAAATAAATAAGCAGGATATATACTTTCTTCATTTGCACTTAATAACAACTGACTTGAAAGGCGTTTGACAGTCTGATGTTTAGTAAACCAACAATAAATCTGCCATCAGAGTCTGTATGTTTGAAATGGAGCATTACACCCTCTAGTGGAGCAAAAGTATACTACTGCACGTAGAAGCAAGAGAACACAACTTGCTGTACATGCAGATGGCAAACACACATCCAGGCTGTCCACTTTCTTACTTAAGTCTCTTATTATCTATGTATTTTTGGTTATGTTTTTGTTATGATATAATTTAGTTTCCTTAGATTTACATTATAAATTAACACAAAGTCCAGTGAGAAGGACTTGAATGGGCCAGCAATTCAAGATTAAAGAGTTTATCAGATGTCAGGTTCACAGAGAGCTATTTAAGCAGAACTTGGTTGTGAAAAGTATGTTGTAATGCACAATAGGTTAGATTTTAAAAGTAGTCTAGAGATACAAAAGCTGTGTGCCATTATTTGGAGGTGCCCACTAGAAAATTAACCAAGTAAAAAATAGATAGATATATAGATAGATATGGTATCTATCTATCTATCTAAGTTCAGATAAGTTGGGACTTGATTTTACCGTATAATTTCCGGTATTTTATAATGTCGGTCGTATAAGTCTAATGTGGAAAACTCACACTATTGGTCCAAGAGATTATGATATGCTAATGCCTTTTTTTCTATGTATTGTGTCTGTGACCACACAGTAATACCTGAACTATTCCGAAGCAACATTTGCACTGGTTTGTGTTTTTTGTATCTCACACCCTCATACACCTTTATCGTAAGAGCATCCCTTATCTACAAAGGAACATTTGATCAGAAGAATATATGAGCTGGTTTAAAATTAAAAGTCGTTGAAGTGGTGAAAGAAATTGGTAACTGCGCTGCTACAAGAAAATTCGATGTGTCTGAGAAACTGGTGTGAGATTGAAGGAAGCAAGAAGATGTAAAAAAAATTGAAGTGTCGCATTTTCTAATGGGCATATAAGTCGAGGTCTAATTTTATGATTGATTTGTTGAGATTTCAAGACCCAACATACATGAGTATATACAATAGATAGATAGATAGACCTACAGTGCCTTGCAGAAAAGATCACTCATAAATCATAATATGTTTTGATTAAAAATCCCATACACATCTATATTCAGTTATACTTTACTCTGCACAGTTCCTTTTCTGATTCCAAAAATTTAAAGTAAAGACATTTACAGTACTTAACTTTTAAAAAATACAATATATTATACAGTACATCTTCTCACGTGGCCCTTCCTCAGCGAAAGTCCATCACCAAGAGTTGTGTTTGACAAAAGCTCTCTTAAAGTCAGACATGTAATTTACATAAGTAAGGAGACATCTGTTAAGGACTACGAGTTTTAGCGTGGCAGTTAAGAGCATCAAGTCAGCCACATGACAAAAAGGATTTGTCACTGCAACTCAGTGCTTTTACTTTCTCTGCAAATGTAGTTAGTACTTATGGGGAATGTATTGTCATTTTATGAAAAGTTTGATTTAAATTTTAGATGTATAAAGTTTAGGCCTTCTTGAACAAGATTTGAGCACTTCCTAAATGATGTCTGTGTACGTCTGTGTGTCACAATGGGAGTGTATAGCTTTGACGCCTTAAAAAGAAAAATTTTTGATCCAAATGAAACTTGGCACAGTTATTAGTATTGCAAAGTGTGGGAAGCCCATTGATTTAAATGAAAAATCACAGAAGCAGAAGCTGCAGTTGCTGTCAATGGGGCTTCTACAACGTACTGTAATAAGGATCTGAATAATTCTAAGAATGAGAAATTTCAGGTTTTGAATTTTAATACACTTTAATACACTTTTAATACACGTGTTTTTAGTTTTTTTTTATTGGTTACTGCCTGTAGAGTGTTAAGCAAAAATGTAAAATTTATCCATTTAAAATTAAATGTTCAACACAATTAAGTGTGTCGAAAGTGGAGGGGTTTAAATACTTTCTGAATCAACTATAGATATATGTGGTGTATATATACTGCATATATTGGGAATGTGTGGTATCTCTTTAGTATAAAAAAACAGATTTGTAATTTTCTAACAACTTTGTATTATAACAGTTATTAACACTTCCAGTGCCACTAGAAGGTTTGTAGACCCTTTAGAATTTTTTCTATTTCAGTATTAAAATAACCTAAAATGGGATCAAATCTTTATATAAGTCCTAACACTACATAGAGAATCAAATTAAACAAATGACCCAGAAACATTATACTTGTTCATTTATTTATTGATGAAAATGATTAAATGTTGCATATTTAAGTGTGAAAAAAGTCTGTGAATCTTTGCTTTCAGTGACTGGTGAGACCCCCTTGTGCAGCTAAACATTGATGATCAGCCAGCCCAGCACATTCACTTGGAGGCATTATAGACCATTCCTCCTTGCAGAATGGATTCGGCTCAGGGATGTTGGTAGGCCTCATTGAATGAACTACTTGCTTCTGGTCCTTCCACAACATTTCTGGAGGATTTTTGGCCTTGGCTTGGCCATTCCAATAAATGTCATTTCTTCTGTTTTTACCATTCTTTGGGTGAAAGTTTAGGGATGTCTTGCTGCATTACCCATTTATTATGGAGCTGCAGTTCATGGACAATGTCAGTGGCATACAGGATGGAGAGGGTGATCTTTTGCATGCCTTGCGGTCCTCATCCTGGTTGGGATATAGGAATAATGAACGAACTTGGCAATACTGAATGCCAGGAGCAGTTTATTCTCCTGCACAGAAATTGACAGTGTTGCTCTTGGCTGATCTCAGTTTGGATATCTGCAGGGTTTTATGGGATTTGGAGTGTGGAGGCACAGCTATGTCAGGGTCCTCGGGTGCCCCCAGAAGGCGCAGGCAGGGGAGGGCATCCCTGGGTTCCACATGAACTGGACGTACTCCCAGCAGGCAATGCTGTAACACCAGAAGCAATCCCAGGTCTGATTTAAATGGTGTCTGCCCAATCGCCTCAGGGAGTCAGTAGGAAATACTCACCAGGAGGAACGGAAGGGGAGGAAGACCATTCACTCTGTTTGGAGATGTGTCAAGTCAGCTGTGTTCATTTGGGAAAGTTCTCGCTAACACTAAAAACCTTTTATTTGAACCCAGAGTTGTGTTGGGTGAAATGGTGTCTGAGGTTCAAGGCTTAGTGGCACCCCTACTGGTTACAATGGACATCCTGACATTTTCCTTTACAATTTGCTGGTGAAATTCAGAATTCACAGTTCTATCAATGATGGCAAGTTTTCCTGGTTATGAAGTAGCAAAACAGGCTCAAACCATGAAATTGTGACCACCATGCTTCATAGATAGGATAAGGTCCTTACGCTGAAATGCAGTATTTGCTTTCTGCCAAAGATAATACTTCTCATTTAAGCCATAAAGTTATTGTTTGGATTCATCCTTCCACAGGACATTTTTCCAAGAACTGGCAGATCTGTTTAGCTTATACATATGGTCTTTAGGAAACTTTAGATGAGCAGCAATGTTCTTCTTGAAGAGTAGTGACTTTCTCTTTGCAACCCTACCGTGCACACCATTGTTCCTCCATGTTCTCCTGATGGTGGACTTATGAACGATGACATTAGCCAAAGCATGAAAAACCTTCAGATCTTTAGACATTATGCTGGGGTTCTTTGAGACTTTCTGGAGTACAACACACCTTGCTCTTGGAGTAATTGCACTGGTTGACCGCTCCTGGTGTTGAACTTCCTTCTTGTGTACACAATCTACTCTGCCCGACCATGGACTGGTGGAGTTTAGGAATGGTTTTGTAAACCGTACAAGCTGGTTAGCATCAACAACAATTTTTTTGAGATTCTTGGAAATGTCTTTTGATCGAGGCAGGACACACTTTCACGTACCCCTGTGGTGAAGATAAGACTCAGGTAGTGAAGACTCTGATTTATGTTCTTAAGAAGGGTAGCGTCTCCCACACTCCCGTTTCCCAGAACTCCCATGTCATTGTCCTCAATAAATAAATGCAGAAGTATAATGCTTTGATGTCGTTTATTTAATTGGGTTTTCTTTATGTAGTATTAGGACTTAAAAATGTGATCATGTTGTATGTCGTATTTATACAGAGATAGAGAAAATTCTAAAGCAGGGGTCTTCAATCACTGTCCTGGAGGACCACAGTAGCTGCAGGATTTTGCTCCAACCCAATTGCTTAATACGATGCACTTATTGCTCAAGTAACACTTCTGCTTCATTTTAGTTGTTTCACTCGGTGAGGTTTTGAACCCTTATTGCTTATTTTAGTCTTAAACAGCTGTATTCTTGGATTTTAATTTCTCCTTATTATTAATAAGATGCAAATGGCAAAAGAGACCAGCATTTCTCCATTTAGTTTATTACCGTTTACACCTGAGTGTATTTATTGTGTACTATTTGGTTTAATCAAATACAGTACTTGGAAAGAAAATGAAGAGAAAAAAAGCGAGGGACTGAGAATTACTCATCCATTTTAGCCTTCAAATCATTTGGATGATATCCTTAGAGGGCAGCACGGTGGCGCAGTGGGTTGCACTGCTGCCTCGCAGTTAGGAGACCCAGGTTCGCTTCCCGGGTCCTCCCTACGTGGAGTTTGCATGTTCTCCCCGTGTCTGCGTGGGTTTCCTCCAGGCGCTCTGGTTTCCTCCCACAGGAGGAAAGACATGCCGGTTAGGTGGATTGGCAATTCTAAACTGGCCCTAGTGTGTGCTTGGTGTGTTTGTGTGTGTCCTGCAGTGGGTTGGCACCCTGCCCAGGATTGGTTCCTGCCTTGTGCCCTGTGTTGGCTGGGATTGGCTCCAGCAGACCCCTGTGACCCTGTGTTCGGATTCAGCGAGTTGGAAAATGGATGGATATCCTTAGAAAGGAGAAGAAAATCTAGGATATGAGAATTACCTGACATAGCAGAGTAAAGCGCTAAAAAGACATAAAATCAAATTATTGGCAAGAATTACTTTCTAATTAAGCAAACCAAAACCTGCAGCCACTGTGATCTTCCAGGACTGTGATTGAGGACCCCGTTCTAAAGCATTCATAAACTTTCTGGCCGCGCCAGACTTCTCATCTCTGCCATTCCTTTATGCATTGATTTAAACAGAGCCGTCTACTTTAATACATATGAGAAAATATTATGAATGGGTCAATGTCTCAAAATGACAGCCTTATACAGGGAAAGGCACGCTCTGAACACATCCCACTTCTTATTTTATTCTCCTAAAACAGCAAATTTGCCATTGTGTTGAATGACACATAGAAATGATGATTTTATTCTAAAGTTTATCCCTAAATCCTCTAACTTACCTGATTTATTCGAGGTCCTGAACACAGATACAGCCATTTTGTTTTGCTCTTTTATTGCCTGTGTGTAACTTCCAGAAAACAAAAGAGCAGGCCTTCAGTGAAGGTCAGTGAATAAAACATTAATAAATTTCATGAAATCAGATGAATTCTGACTTCATTTTAAAAGTGTGTTTTTAAGTTTATCTTCATTTTTTGACGTTTAGTTTGTTACAAATGGTCATAGTTAATTTCATGTGTGTAAAGGAAAATAACCAGTACAGGTTTACTGGGTAATTAAACAAAGGAAACATGACATTTAGGAAGATAATCAGGATATGTTTCTTATCACACCAACATGAAAAATTAGAATGAATAAATTAAAATGGAAAAACGATAAATAGCAACAAATTTACAGTCAATTCATGGGACTTAAAGGTCAAAGAATGAACATTCCACCCATTGCATCCAGGATTAGCTTTACATGGACTTATCTCTGCGCCATTAGGCTGAAGGTAAGAGCACTCAGTGATATGAAGGAGATTTAAAATAACCAAGCCAGCATAATTTGGACATCTGTGGGGTGTGAGAAAAACTGGAGTCTCCAAAGAAATCATATGAACACGTTAACTAAACCCAGCAGGGAACTTACTTGTGGTACATGGAGCTGTAAGGCAGCAGTGTGGAACACCCTTCGTTATACATGGCATGCCCTGTTAGTGTTCAAAGAACAGTAATTGACATTTACAAGGTAGTTTATTATACAGGGAGATTCCTATCGAAAGAGGCCCCGAATATTCTATAATAACTCTCGCTAGGACAAAGCAATCTGAACGAAACAACCTGCAATGTGCTCCTCAGTATATGGAGATTTGAACAAGCTGGGATGCCGCTGCGTCTGAGTGATGAGGTAGGCGCCGGAAAGCCGTGCGACGTTTAACCTTCGTTTGCAAGTTCTGGGTGCGTACCGCCCGTACCCCTTCACACAGTCACTCGACTTCTCATCAGGATGGTGGTGTACAGTACTGAGCAGCGCGTCTTCATGGTGCGAACCTACTGGGTCACCAATTCGTTTAAGCGATGTCAGAATCAACTGGATGATCGTGAGTTAATGGATGGTTATTTCCAGCAAGATGGAGCAACGTGTCACATATCGGCAAGGCGCATGGCCGAAATTGAGTCTTCGGCAACAGGGTAATTTCAAAGGGGCTTTGGCCACCACGGTCGGCGGATCTGACACCACCAGACTTCTTCCTTTGGGGTATGCTCGGAACAAGCCTCGCACTGTGGGAGATTTGAAGGAAAACATCCAACGTGAAACTGAAGCTTGCCGATACGTTCAGGAACATGGAGCGCGACGTCGAAATGTGTCTGGCAGAAAACGGAACTCACTTCCAGCATCACATGTAATGCAATCGATTACACATACGTCAAGATATAGAGCGTATTTTTTTGGTTCAGGCTGCTTCATCCTAACGTGAGTTACAACAGAATATTCAGGGCCTCTTTCGAGTGAATCTCCCTGTACTTCATCCATCCATCCAGTAATATACAGCATTTAATAATATTTGGTAAATGCTGTATATATTTTAAACATAGGCTAAATAAAGCATACATATTTTTTTAGCCTGACATTCCCTTCTTCTGGGGCGACATGGTGGCGCAGTGGTAGCGCTATTGCTTCGCAGTAAGGAGACGTTTGCATGTTCTCTGTTTGCGTGGGTTTCCTCCGGGTGCTCCGGTTTCCTCCCACAGTCCAAAGACATGCAAGTTAGGTGCATTAGCGATCCAAAATTGTGCCGTGTGTGTGCCCTGCAATGGGCTGGCGCCCTGCCCGGGGTTTGTTTCCTGCCTTGTGCCCTGCGTTGACTTGGATTGGCTCCAGCAGACCCCCGTGATCCCGTGTTAGGATATAGCGGTTGGATAATGACTGACTGATCCCCTTCTTGTAAGCATTTCTAACAAGTTTAAAGTCCACGGTGTTTTAATGATCTGAAAATATTTCTTAAGTCTTGTGAGAGGTGAACTTACCAGTTCATTTTATATTACTATTGTTTAGTTTCAACAACGGTATTGCTATGAAACAGACTTTATTTTGATATTACAGGCTCAGGTTGTCCGTTTAAATGTGGCATGAAACAGAGCACAATAAAGCAAGTGATGTGATTGTGAGCCACTAGATGGCGCTGTCATTTGTTTGTGAATCCCTAAATTAAAATGGCTTCAGACAAAAGCTGCCCATATGCGATACACAAAGATAACGCCATACCAGGATTTTTACAGGTTAATTTATTGCTGGAATGGCACCTGCAAGGCAGTGAGCTGCTTATCACCTGTCTGACATTCATTTTTAAAGGAAAAGTAATTATATGTAAATATTTCAAAATGTACAATGGATTCAGGAAGTGTTCAGACCTCTTCTCTTTCTGCTCACTTTATTGTGTTGTAGATTTCACTTTGAAAGAATACATTTGCTGTTTTTGTCCTTCAGTCTACACTCATCACCTCATAATGATAAAGTGAAAACATGCTATTCGGAAAGGTTTGAAAATGTATTTAAAAATGAAAAACTAAAATTTCTCATTCATATAAATATCCAGACCCTTAATTCAGTACTTTGTAGAAGCCCCTTTGGCAGAAATAGCAACTTTGAGTATTCTTGGGTCGTCTCCGCAAGCTTTGTACTCCTGGATTTGAGAAGTTAAATCTCTCATTTCTGTAAGTATTCTGTTGCTGTGCTATGGCACTCCAACTTGTGGTCAGGTGCATCCTGTTTGCTTTAATTATCCTTGAGATATGCCCAGAACTTGATTGGAGTTGACCTTTGGCAGGCTGACTTGATTGGATATCATTAAGAGTCCCAGAGCTGTGTATATAAGGTCCCACAATCCACACTGCATGTCAGGACAAAAAAACAAGCCATGAAGTCCAAGGAACCCTCTGTAGAATTCTGTGATAAAATTGTGGTGAGGCATAAATCAGGCCATCTAGTCAAAGTGTACAAAAGGGCTTTGGTCAAGGAGGGGACCGACAACTAAATGGTCACTCTAACAGAGCTTCAGAAGTCCTCTGATGAGATGGGAGAACCGGTCAGAGGGATGAATCCATCCATGAATTCATTAATCAGGCACATGTGACAGCCAACTTGGACTCTGACAGCGCGAGGAAAAAGATTCTCTGGTCGGATGAGATAAACGTAGAACTCTTTGGCTAGAACTTCAAGCACCATGTCTGGGGAAGACCAGGCTCTGCTAATTGCCTGCATTATACCATTCATACAGTGAAGCAAGTTGGCGGCAGCATCATTCTGTAGGACGCTTCTCAGCAGTTAGGACAGGTAGAATGGTGGGAATTGAGGAAAGGATGAGTGCAGCCACAGAGAAGTCAGTGAGGCAAATCTGGTCCACAGTGCATGCAACCTCAAAATTGGGCAACGATTCACTTTTCAGTGTGACAATGACCTAAACCATACAGCCAAGACAATGCTGGAGTGGCTTCAGGGCAAGTCTCTGATGTTCCTTGAGTGACCCAGCCAAAGTCCAGATTTAAACCCCAGAGAACATTTGTGGAAAGTCCTGAAGTTGGACATTGACAGACACTGCCCATCCAGTCTAAGGGAGCCTGAGAGAATCTGCCAGGAAGATTGGGATAAACTGCTGAAATCCAGGAGTGCAAAGCTTGTAGAGACTTATCCAGGAAGACTTAAATTTGTTATTGCTGCCAAAGGGGCTTCTACAAAGTGTTGAATTAAGGGTTTGAGTACTTACGTAAATGACAGATCTCAGTTTTGGATTTTTAATGAATTTACAGTTCTTTCTGAAGACATATAATTGAGTATAGACTAATGGGGAAAAATGTCCAATGTATCCATTTAAAATACATCTACTCACAACAAAGTGTACAGAATGTGGTGGGGTCTGAATACTTTCTGAATCCATCGTACCCCAAACTTACTGTCTGTCCTTTTATCTTGGCCTTTTCCAAATGATTTTCTGTATGTCTTGTGGAGGATTGCCGGCTTTCCATGCCGGTCCGCACCCCCAGACCGCCAGGAGGAGCTCTCCTGACAGCAGGATCATGCCCCGAGGTCCAGCAGGGCATTATGGACCTTGTAGTATTTTTACACAACCCTGCTGGATACCTTGGGGGCCATCAGGAGTCGCTGTGGGGGGGCTTATGGGCTCTTTCATGCCCTATGACCCGGGGGTACGTCATGGTCACGTGACAGGAACGAACAACGTGCTCCCGGGTTAAAGAAAGGACTGATTGCCCTGACCCGGAAGGAGTAAGGAACTATGGACTGTCGGGACAGGAATACCTCCGGGTCAGGGGCTATAAAAGGACGGTGCCTCAGTCCAGACACTGAGCTGAGCTGGGAGGTGGAGGAGCAAAGTGTCTGGGCGAGGAGGAGAGAGTGTTGTGTTTATTATAGTGAGTTTATTGTATATGAGTAGTGTGGAGGGTGCTTGGTGCACTGAAGAAAATAATAAAAGGTCTTGGACTTTTACCTGGTGTTTGGAGTCATACCTGAGGGTTCAAGGGAGCACTAGCGCCCCCTACTGCCACAGTCTAAACTTAACAGGACAGGGCATTATCTAGAAAAGCTTTTAAGATGTCATGGAATTTCAAAATATTTGATATATCAATTCACTTATTATCTGACTTTCTTACTTCATTACAGTGTCACAGGAGGTTAAGCATTGAAGCATCAGGCAGCATCTATAACCTTTGTCCCATCATATCCTTCACCCTTTTGAAACATCCATCCATTATCCAACCCACTATATCCTAACTACAGGGTCATGGGGGTCTGCTGGAGTCAATCCCAGCCAAAACAGGGTGCAAGGCAGGAAACAAACCACGGGCAGGGCACACACACAAACACCAAACACACTCTAGGGACAATTTAGGATCACCAATGCACCCAATCTGTGTGTCTTTGGACTGTGTGAGGAAGCTGGAGCACTTGGAGGAAACCCACGCAGACACAAGCTCCACGCAGGGAGGACCCGGGAAGCAAACCCAGGTCTCCTAACTGCGAGGCAGCAGCACTACCACTGCGCCACCATGCCAGCCCCCTTTTGAAACACTTAAAATACAAATAGCATAGCTCTTAATTCTCAAACCTCCCTACTCCAATTCACTCTTCTGGCAGTACTGTACAGAAGGCAGGACACAGCCCTTTACCGGATACTATTCCATCACAGTGCCTTCCCACCAACACACACTCACACAGGGGCCAGTTGGGAACTGCCAGTTTACCTAACGTGCAGGTCTTTGGGAATGCAGGAGAGAAAACAGGAGTAGCCAGGTGAAAACACATGCAGATTTGAAAGTGTGCCAATGCCACATAAGCAACAACCAGGCATTGGATTGAAGCCCAGAGCACTGGATCTGTGAGGCAGCAGCCTTCATGTCTGTGCCCCCATAGGCTATTAAAATTCAGCATGTAACGTAACATTCTTGATCCTGCTAAATCAAATACAGGACCCATGCTGGAGAAAATGCCGGTCCATTGTAGGATCCACTTACAGTCAGGAATCAACCTAACACACACTTAGTGATGCAGAAATAAAATCAGACTGCTTGCTCTTTTCAAATTGCAAATGCAACATCAGGCAAAAACATCATGTCAGTGTATCCAAACATATAATAATAAAAAATAATAATTTTATTTATTCGTAGGTGCCTTTCTAAACACTCAAGGACACAAAACAATAGATAAAACGCACATTATAAACAAAACTAAAATACAAAATTTAGAATCAGTCAAAGAGAAAAAGCAGTCTTAAACAAATGAGTTCTAAGTTTAGATTTGAAAAGTGAGAATGAATCAATGTTTCTAAGCTCAGATGGTAGTGAGTTCCAGAGCTGGGGAGCAGAACAACTGAATGCTGCGCTTCCAACAGAGGCAAGATGGACGAAGGAGACAGTCAAGTGGATGGAGGAAGAGGATCTAAGGGTGCGGGGGGGAAAAGCAACATGGAGAAGGTTGGACAGATATGGAGGGGCAAGATTGTGGATGGCCTTAAAAGTGAGTAGGAGAATTTTGAAGTGAAGCTGCTGCAAGATGGGAGAGATATAGTGAATAGAGGGGGTCCTAGTAATGATGCAGGCAGCTGAATTCTGGGTCTGTTGAAGCTTATAAATAGATTTGCAAGAAGACCAAAGAAAATGGAAATGCAATAATCCAGACGAGAAGTGAGAAAGCCATGAACAAGGATAGCAGTGGTGTTGGGAGTGAGGGAGGGGAGAATATGATTAATGTGACACAGATGGAAATATGCAGACCGGGAGATGTTACTGATGTGGGACTGAAAAGATAAAGTACTATCAAAGATGACAAAAATATGCAACATTTTTGCATTTTGCACATTTTATTGAGTTTGCAAAGACGTTAAAATGTGGTCACAGTGGCATAAAGAGTAACACTCTCTATTATCCTGGGTTCAAATCCCAGCCTGGTTACAGTATGTATGAAGCCTGCATATTCTCTCCGAGTTTGTATGTGTCTTCTCTGGGTCTTCCAGCTTTCATCCCAAAGATGCACAAGTTAGGTTATATCTGTAAAAGTGAGCCTGCCCTGTAGTGGTCTCGCTGAAGTCAGATGTATACATCCGGAGCCTATAAGTGAATTTTGCTTAAAAGTAGGTGGGAACAATTAGATGACTCACTGAGTGTCACATTTCTAAACCAATCCAACACCTCATGAAGCCAGGATTCACAGTAGGGGTTGGGATTTCAAATTGCAAAGATCAGAGGTTCTCTTGTTAATTTGGTGTGACAGACAGCAAACTTCTGATTACGATAAACAGTTGAAAAGTCTTCTACAAAACATCTACTTTATGTTGCATGTGCAGAGAATGCATTGCACATGTTAAAAATAAACAATCTGTTGCAAGCGAAAAGCCTTTCTGTAACATCATGTTGTACATCAGCATTCAAAGACATCAGTGGACGAATAGTAAATGTCTCAGGTTCTGTATGTGCTGTCTGTTATTCACTGTTATGACGCCAGTGTAGGACTCGATGTGAGGTTGAAAGAATTAGCAGCTACTTTTGTGAAAATATGAACTGCAAAATACAGTTAGGCCCATAAGCTCCCTGTTGGCTACGGAATAGTTTTTCAGTCAAATGTCTGAATACTTTTGAGCCCTTGGAAATAGGGGGACCATGTATAAAAATATCTGTCTTTTCTAAACAGCTCATACAATATTTTTGTTAAAGCCCTTGAATTAAAGCTGAAAGTCTATGCTTCAATCACATCTTGATCGCTTTGTTTCAAATCCATTGTAATGGTGCACAGAGCCAAAATGATGAAAATTGTGTCACTGTTGAAATACTTATGGATCTGTTTGTATGCATTTGAAATAAACGGTGTGTCGCCCTCCCTTCAAAAGGACTACCATTAAAAGAGCCAATAATGAAGAACCACAGAAGATGCAGATTTCGGCACTCAAAACAACCAAATCAACAAATCTGCCATAACAACACCAATAGAGCACAGAAAGGGCTGCAGAGCATCCACCTTTTGGCTGCATGTTTAAACAAATAATTAAAGTAACTTAATTGGAAATGCAAACATGCCATGCAAGAATAGCCACCACGTTTTAACACGTTGTATATCCACAGACCGCAATGCTTATTTAAACTCTTTTACTGTTGGTATACCACACAGTTAGGCAAAAGTCAAAGTGACAGACAGATACCTTAGCAAACAGAAGCACTTGTTAAATGTGTGTAGCTGCAGTTGTCTGTGTGTGTGTGTCTCTGTCTCCTTTGTCACTACAATGTACAAATTAAACTTCAATTACCTTCTACTACTGAGCTTCTGAATGCATAACAGCAGTTTTAGCTTTTTATTTCCTTTCAGTGTGAAGACTTTCATTCAGGTTCTTTTACCCTCTCCCTAAACCCTGACAGTCTGGTTTAGTGCATGGACTTAAGAGATTATGGGTGGGTGTTTTAGGAAGCAGCCCCTTGGGTGTAGTGGATTTCACCGTTATTCACGTTATTAACGGGTTGTAGCCAGTCGTGTTTTATTTGAGAATCACATCTGGCCTTTCAAGATTAGCCCAGTAGTGAATGGGCAGCTTACCTAGTGTGACACTAGAGGGCGCTGTCGCTCCTCCAAACCCACAGTCACCACGTCCAGAAATCAGGTAGAAGTACCAGAAATAATTTAAATTTCTTATATAATGTGCACAAAGCACCTCCACCTCCACAAAATAAAGATTCATATTTTTCTTCAGCCCGAAAGTACTTCTGTCCTTCCATCCCCATGACTTGGGAGTACTTCTGGGTTATAATAGAAACAACAATCTTCATGTCTCCCTGCAGAATCCCCTGGCGGCACCCATGGTTTCCAGCAGGGTTGTGAAGCTGAACTCCATTTTCCATGATACTTATAGACAAGTCCATAAAGATAATACAATTTTCCATATTTTCATAAGCATGCCTTGATCAGCCTTTCCCCAAATTGACTACAAATTTTTGCATATATCTCAGTGTTTGGCTTGTCATAGTTGAATACCAAGTGTTACTGTAGCTCTTTTTATATTCAAATCTGAGTTCAACACAAGATAATTGTTAACTGACTTAAACAATAGTAGTAATACCTCTATGTGCCTTATTTCAAATGTAATTAAACTCATAAAGTCATCTGAATGCAGGATCTGCATCAGTCTGTCGTGGTGAAAAAGGAGCTGAGCCGTAAGGCAAAGCTCTCAATTTACCAGTCAATCTACGTTCCTACCCTCACCTGTGGTCATGAGCTATGGGTATTGACCGAAAGAATGAGATTGTGAATACAAGAGGCTGAAATGAGTTTCCTCCGCAGGGTGTCTGGGCTTTCCCTTAAAGATAGGGTGAGAAGCTCAGTCATTTGGGTGGGTCTCAGAGTAGAGCCGCTGCTCCTCACCTTCGAGAGGAGTCAGATGAGGTGGCTCCGGCATCTGATCAGGATGCCTCCTGGACGCCTCCCTGGTGAGGTGTTCCGGGCATGTCTAATCGGGAGGAGGCCCCGGGGAAGACCCAGGACACTCTGGAGGGACTATGTCTCCCGGCTGGCCTGGGAACGCCTCAGGATTCCCCCGGAAGGTCTAGAAGAAGTGGGTGGGGAAGAGGGAAGTCTGGGCATCTCTGCTCAAGCTGCTGCCCCCGCGACCCGATATCGGTTAAGCGGAAGAGGATGGATGTGGATGTCATCTGACCTAAAGGCACCATGAAAGACTCTGACCACGAGATATGATTGTTCATCAGTTTATTCAGCTATCTGGTGATCAAATCTGCTTAACAAAGGTAAAGGCCACAAGAGCTAGAGTTAATCTTAACATACAATTTAAATGTTAATGATAGGAACTGAAACTATGCCATGGACACCCATAAATGCCATTTGCACAGTTTTATTAGAAAGGTAAATAAACAAACATAAGGGTACCATAAAGGCAAACCAGTGTGTCAGTAATAACAGACACAATAAGCACATTGTAACTCTGGGCCTCCTAGCACAATCCCCAACTCTTTTCGAGCATTTTTGCATGGTTTATTTCATCACAAAGACCCTACTGACTCATAGCACAAAAACTGGAACCTAATTCTTAGCCAAGTCAATCATTGCCTGGTCTCAAGTCCAGGACTAGAAAGGAGGAGGGTTGTGCGTTGGGCTAGCCACCAGACACATTAAAAAATAGTGCTATAGAAACACTATTAAAATATTCAGAAAGCCATTAATCCTTGGGTAATCAGCCAAAGACCAAGACAACAAAGTGTGTTATGACAACCAGGGATGAAAGCCGAACAGAAGTTTCTGTTCTGATGAAGTCCCTGGTGAAGCCCAAACAACAGGTGAGAACAGACTGGATTATGCATGGATTCGGAAGTACAGCACAAACAGTGAAGGAAGGTCTACTGTATGCTCAGTCTTCCTCAATGCAGCAGAAACCTGGAGAACTAACAAGAAGATTGAAAGGCAACTCGCAGGGTTCAAAGCAGGGCCGGACTGGGAAGCTTATTCAGGCCACACAATATACATCAGTTTTCTTATACACGCACAGACTCAAAACGCCAACAAACACCATTTTGTCTTGGATTTTTTTTATGAATGAGGAGACAGTAGATTCAGCTTTTACACATATATTTCACCCTTAAATATTAGTCTCAAGACAACCTGTGGAACAACACTTCATAAATAAATAAATTGTGTAATTCTACTGTATAATATTTATATCAAAACAAATGTGCAAAAAGCACTGAACCACAAAAAGTAGTTGTCAGTGGAGTCCACAGTGCATAGGTTATGTTTGCAATTTCAACTGTGAGTCTGGAATCTACAGAGCCGAGCCGCTGTCAGTGTCTGGATGGTAAAGCTGAATACTCTTCCACAAAGTTTGAAGTGTTGGTCAATAAAGACCACTTTGAATTTCTTCAGTAGACAAAAGACTCAAAAAATGTCTCAGTGCCACAGAATTCTGTCAAGCGTTTTTTAAAGAATGCACTTAGTAAACAAAAAACTATGAAACATTTCGTGTGGCCTATTCAGTCACTCTCTCGTCATAGTGCTAAGGTTTAACTGTCAGAGCGCGAGAGACACACTTTCAAATATTAAAATAAAGTAAAAACAAGACACATTCATTAACAAATTTATCATGAAATAAAGAACAACATGTACATTTAAAACACAAATCATTCCATTCACATACGTGTTTCATTATTAAAGATGTAAAGTAAAACATTTCCTGTAGCCTATTCAGTCACTCTGAGGGAATAAGGAAAAAAAAACAGCTGAAAATGCGACCATAAACTACACTTCATTAAAATTTGAAATAAAGATAAAACAAAATAAATACACAGTAGCAAATACCAAAACCCATACAACACCCAAATATAATTCAAAGTATATTATAAACTTTTAAACAATCTTCATATATAACTTTAATCACAAAAGCACCAGACGTACGAACCTCTTGTCATTGCGCTCCTGTTTAACTGCCATAGCGCGAGACGCACACAAAAACTTCACTTGAACAAAAACAAGAAACCATCCAACCAGAAACCAGAAAAGAAACCCTTCAGTGTTAAACCGAAAGGATTTGTGCTCACTACAGAGCAATAACGGCTGCTTGTTTTCTGGTATAAGGGTGACACAGAAAAACGGGAACTTTTGAAAAACCCAATAAAAATAGAAGAAATCCAACAAAAAAATGTATTTACAGCAATTGAACCACTACAACTTGCCTTTTAAGAGACATTGATAATCCAAATTATCAATGTCTGAAAAATGACGTCCTGTAGATGGTGTCCTCCTGTACGTATGCATTCTTCCAATGTGCTGTTGATGTTCCCCATTGACAGCTGGGATACCACGAATTTCGTCTTGAATTCTTTGTTTCAGTTCATTCAGTGCCCTTGGCCGAGTCGTGTAGACCTGACTCTTAAGGTAGTCCCACAAGAAAAAATCACAAACGGATAAATCCAGTGGTCTTGAGGGCCAGGGAATGTCACCGAATCTTGAGATGACACGGTTACCAAACAATTCTCGCACAGCTGCCATTGATTGCCTTGCAATTGATTACTAAATTATTAAATGGCGAGATTATTTACAGCTCAAGGTTCCTGTTCTGCAGTGCTGCCAACTGTACATGACTGCCACTACGCATTTCAAAAGTTCCCGTTTTTCTGTGTCACCCTGTATAATTTGACCATTAGTCTGTTTCACTGATCGCTCTGAATGCCAGGCCAGGCCAGAAAGCAGGCCACCAGGAAAGCTCCCGCTGATAGTAAACATCAATCCAGCTCTGGTTCAAAATCCACTGGGAGCAGCAACCAAGAAGTCAGCAGAGGAACAGATACTAACAACATTATCAATGAAGAAAGCAGAGACAGTGGAGGTGACTAGGCCATGTACTGCTGATCTGTTGATGGCCAAGAACAAACACCCATATGTTACTCACATGGAGAAGGACTGCTGAAGAAGAAGAAATAAAAGCGATGAACAAGATTTGACATTAAATCAATGAAATGCTAAAGGCAGTGAGGACCGGAAAAGAAATGTTTGCACTTAATGCTCTAGAATTAATAATACAAATAAAAATCCTTAGCCTACTTGCATCTAAGTGCCCATACATAGTTAATTCAAGATAAGCGATTTCACTGTGTATCGACAATAATTGACTTCTGCAAGAAAACAAAAAATAAATTAAATTATGACATGACTACAGAACTGCACGCAACTAACAGATCCAGCTTGAGCAGAAGTTCCAGCCACAATAAGATTAAACTAGAACACCCCGGTCAAGCATTGCTAGCAGAAATGTGGTCTTATCATTCACAACAGCAGAAGTCCCGATAACTTGCTTAGTGGCTGGGGTGGTAACGAGCATGTTTTATACATCTATTTGTATTGTTTTTGAGTTATATTGATATATTTTGACACCAAATTCTTTTTTATTCCTGTCTTATTTCTCCCTGTTTACATGATGTGCTTGGATGTGTCATGGGACTGCAATCGCCACATTGATGAAGTTGAGGAGGTGACATTACAAATAGGACAGTGAGTTCAGTTTACTTTATCCCTTGGTAAATAAACATCTTATTGTAATCTCTAGCGTAGTTAGCTTTATTTCCAAGTACACCTTTCTGTCAGGTTTTTGTTTTTGGTTACAAATTTCTTTTTTGCTTTCTTGGTTGATACTTGTTTAGCCCATTCATTTTTGTTTGCCTTTTATTTACAGTTTCCCAACATTAAATCCTTTTCTACCTCACAACCATTTATTTGTATCTTAACAATTGGCCCTTGTTCAACTAACTGCCACCCAGAACTTTTTATGATGGCATCTGTGGACTCTGAGATACACATGAAGGTGTGTAAAGAAAAAGACCACCAGCTACAAATCTGCATGAGTAGCTAGGTACCCAGGTCAGTCAGAAAATGAAAGAAGAATTAACAACCTCAACCAGTTGACAAGCTTGTCACTTTTCCTGTCTTCTACTTCCTATGGCTCTGGTTACACTTCTGTCTACCAAATGAATGCTTATTCTCTGCAGTCCTCTACATCCACGAGCTCTGATGACATGGTGGTGTTAAACTCCTTCCCAGGATCACTTACACATTCAGGGGGATAAATACTTGTAGTAAGCACACTAGACTTGATTATGTGTATTAGTGCCTGGTGCCTGTGCACCACTGGGCTTCTAACAAATGATAAAGACCCAGCAGTTTGAGTGATATGCCCTCTAGTGATCCAGAATTACAGATGCCTTCTATGTCTACTGTCTATCCGAGAAAGACATTTACTATGTTAAGTTGTTTAACGTCTGGTGTCATGTTGAAGAACTGACTGCTCCATACCAATCCTTCTTTCTGTTCTAGGTGCCCCCATCCAACCTCCATCCAGACCACCTGCCTTCTCTCAATCCCTCTGTCAATCCCAGCATTTCCCATCCTCACCAATGCACTCTTTGCTTATATATAATACATATAAATAGGGTTTAAAATGGGAACGGCGTGTTCTCTATATATGAGGGAAGCCACGAAGTAGCAAATATGACTGTGGTAAGAAAATTGTGCAGAAAGGTATGAATGAGTTATCAGACTGTTTTGAAAGCAAGGATGAGGACGAATGAGCAAATGGATTGCCTGGCTCTGTACACAAGAAGAGCATTGACAAATAAATGATAAAATGGAAATAAGGCAAAAACTGAATTAAAAGAAAATGGATAAATAGAAAGGAAAGCTGAAGGATAAGAAGGTAAATGAACATTTGATGGTAAGATTAAAATAGAGGTGTCCTGAGAAATAATCCCAATGCGGTATTAGAAAATGCAGGATTCTTTATCATTTCTATTAAGGTTTCAAAAAGAGAACATAACAAAACAAAAATAAATAACAATAAATAACAGAAACAGAGTGTTTTAGTAGAAAAAAATGTGTTCAAGAGTTGCTTTTGTGAATTTCACTTTACGGTTGATAATGAGCAAAATTATAAATGTGCTGAAAGGCAGTTTTCACATACTAAAATAACCATAAAGTGTTTCATTGTAACAAGAGTGAATTCACACAGAGCTGAACCAAAACAGAAGCCCTATGATGCCAGACTAGGCTGCCTAGGCCTTGGTCTTGTTTAGAGGTAAGCATATTTGCAAAGTGGATGAATAAATGAAAGTGAATGAATAATGTGTCATATCCATTATTTAAACTTTAAACAACGACTTTACACATTCTTTTATGCCATAACCCATAGCTGTTTGTTAAACACAGCAACGATTTGGCCTCTGGGAAATTTACAGAACAATTTTAGACTGACAGAGTGAGTGGATGTAATACATCTCATAGCTGTTGTTACAATTAATCTCTGTATCACTTATTTTTTGTATAGCAAACTAATGTCATGACTGTCAGGATTTTTCTATATGGTCTGGACAAAGCACGATTTTGACCCAAAACTTATTGTTATAAAATTAATTAAAAAGTGCAAAGCAAGATAAACCATGTGAAACTCACTACCATTGGTGGGCCGCTTCGACTGCTATATGTGCGTCAGCAGGCCGCACTGTAACAAATACTGTTATGCAAAGTTACTGCAGCTTTCTTTCCAATACTGAAAACTTTAAAAAATATGACACTTAAAGTTTAAAGCAAAGCAATTTATTTCCATGTAATATTCATACAACAGCATACAATTAGAGTCTTAGCCTCTTAGCTAGGTCCTAATATAGGAGTCTTACAGTGTGAGATCTATTTCTTTTGTCCCGACACTTGGCATCTCTTGTTAGTAACCAGTTCGTCAATATCAGGCTTGAAATCTTGAGCAGCTGCAACTTTTATGGGGGATGAAAGGCGCTCGACAGTAAGTCTTGACCGATGTGGGATTTTGGTAGCTTTCATTAATGAAAACAATTGCTCACAAAGGTAAGTGCTTCTGAACATAGACAGTACTCTCGATGCCAACTTACGGATCTGCACATACGAGGGTGACAGGTAAGCATAACTTCGTTGTATTTTGCCATCAGAATAGAATCTGACTGCAGTTCATTCAATTCTATTTGGATATTTTCAGGCGCCTTCTCAACGTTGTAAGAGTTTGGTGACGTAAACAGCGCAAAGTCCTGTTCGAGTGAACTGAAATCACGGAAATGCTCACTGAATTCAGTGCTCAGTAATTCAAGTTGGAAAACAAATCCTCCAAAAATCAAATTTTACTTTATTAAGTTTACTTCAAAGTTTATATTGTAAAATAAGCCGATATGCAAAAAGGTCCGTGTACTTTTTGGTATTTGAAATTTCATTTTAGAAGCGAAAATGAAAGGAATTTTCAGATTTTGATTTTTGATTAAAGAATAAAACAAGGGAAAATAAGGTATTTTTTAATTCTGTGGTAACAAATAGCAGTCATAAACTTAAAATTACATATATTTTTCTGGATTTATTTGTGATTCAAATAATGAAAGTGTTACAGCTCAAAAACAACAAAACAGATGCATTTTCGTTGCCTGAAACCAGAGGTACTTCTTCTGCGTGATTTTTGATGACACATGCAAACAGGCCTCCTCACAACACATTGATCGACGGCCTTGAAGTTACACTGCATGGCATCAGCAGAGGATTGACCATTACGTTGTTTTTTGGAACAGTAAAAGAGTGACACTAGAGGACATTACTGCACAAAAACTGAGTTGCATCTTTCATAAAACTAGAGCAAAAAAACATGAAAATATGCAAGCTATTACTACTCGTGATGGTCAGTTCTGCCCAGTGGCCAGTCTCAGCAGCCCAGCCAGTAGTGTAGCCTGCCAGGCTGCTGCAGCCTAGCACTTCAGTTGCGACGTTGGTCAAAGCTCTTTGGGGCAGTGTATCAAGGAGCTGATGCCACAGCTGCAACTATAGTAGATGACGTTTCTGGTACCGTAATGGGAAAACGTGCTTTTGTCAGAAGGCAAAAGTAAAAAAAGTCAATAAGTAACGTCAAAGATGCAGAATGATTTTGTACAAGTTTAGTGCTAACTAGGATCTGTCATGTGGGCCGCACAGATTTCTGTTTCATGTTTGTGTTTGACATGCCTGTACTAGATAATAGATCTATAAATTTATAATGGGTATTAAATAGTGTGACATTAGAGGGTGCTGACGCTCCTCTAACCCGATAGACAAACATCCAGAACACCAGGTAAAATCACTAAAAAGGTATTTTAATTCTCTTTCTTTCTTATCAATAGTGTCTTTAAGAACCCCCAACCACTATATACAGGCAAGTATTAATAATAACTACAATAATAATACACAATTCTCTCTTCCACACCTCTGTCAACTACCTCCCAACTCCAGCTCGCTTGCTGGGTTCTCAACAGTTTTTTATATAGTCCTTGACCCTGAAGTGCTTCTGTTCTTCCTGCAGGCCAGATGGAGATCTTGAGTTTTCTTCAGGATATACAGAAAGTAAACATCCCCCAGTCTCAATGCAGTGTCTCCTGGTGGCACTCACGGTACCCAGCAGGGCTGTGAAGCTGAACTCCAGATCCCAGGGTGCCCTGTGGGAATCCAGGGCACCGTTATGCTGCTGGGAAATCTCCATCTAGTGTCTTGGGGGAGGCAGTGTCCCAAAGTAGCTGCCTTCCTCCATCCTTCCATTCTTTGGGTGTCCCAGCCAGGTTGAACTGCCGACCATCCATCACAATAGATAGTAAAAAACTGAAACAGATTGTCTTATATATAATGTCTATGCATGGAAGTGTGTGTGTCTGTCTGTCCAACCCAGTAGTGTGAGGCTACAGCATGACCCTCAAAGAAAGCAACTTTTGTCACCAAAGTGAAACTTGCTTAGCCACTAATTAACAAGCAAGGCAAGCACATCGGTAAATTGAAACCTCAGAGGAGAGAGAAACATGCTTAGCTGCTGATAGACAACGGAGGCGATCATTTCAGCAAAACAAAACCGCTGAGAAAAGAGAACCTCGCTTAGCCACTAATGCATAACCAATGCGATTGATTGATTGATTGAAGTGCCAGAATCCATGGTTTCTAGGAGTCCGGGCTTTTTACAGCACAGGCTTACACAACTAGTATTAAATAAAAAACAACAACTAATAATAAAAACAACAGTAGCAGTGAATGTAACAAATATACTGCTTATAAATAAGCTTCTAGAAGCAGATCTGAGTACAGGGGGGACACACAAAATTCAGAGTCCAGACAGCCAAGGGGTAGAAGCTGTTGCAGAACCTGGCAGAACTGGTTCAGACACTACAGAAACTTCCTCTAGATAGAAGTGGGACAAAGAGACCATGGGAAGGATGGAAGCGGTCTTTCACAATGCTGTGGGCTTTGAGAATGCAACACTTAAAAATGATATCTTTAATAGAGGGTAGAGAGGTCCCACTGGAGACTTGAAATTCCCAAATCAAAGGGTAGCTGGTCAGAAAGCTCTTGATGGTGCCTGTGTAGAATGTGGTGAGAATGGGGAAAGGTGGTTTTGTTTTCCTCAGTTGCTGAAAGACGTGTAGACGCTGCTGCGCTTTCTTGACAATGGAGGTGGAGTTAAGAAAAACTAAAAGCCAATCCTACCCATGTTCCGCAAACCCCAGCCGAATTCTGCAAAATGAATCTAAGGATGGAAGTAAAAGGAGGCTTGACTCTGGCAGAGTAGGAGATGTGAGTGCCCACAGCAGGCCCTCAAGAGTCAGGGAAAACAGGAAACAGCAGGAGTTAAGAAGTTGGGTAATGACACTGCTCACTGGCCACCATGCCCTGAACCTGTTGCTCCAAAGAAGGCCATTTTTCAATGACTGAGCTGGATGACCTGGCATTCTCCATCGCTGGCAGTTCAAGTAAGGTTAAATTAAGAAGTCAGGATTCCCAAACACTAAAGGAAACATTCCATATATATATACAATGTCATAGTTCCAATTATCTACATAAGTGAGAGTAGGAACCCTGGACCAGTCCCAGAGCGTAACATTTGCGTGGAGTAAATTGTAGTAAGAAGTCAAGCAAAATGACACCTTTTATTGGCCAAGTAAAAAGAATGCAATATGCAAGCTTTTGAGGCAACTCCGACCCCTTCTTCAGGCAAGATGTAATGATTATGAGTTGCCTAAAAAGCTTGCATATTGTAAACTTTTTAGTTAGCCAATAAAAGGTGTCATTTTGCTTTTCTTCTGATGACATTCATAATGGCTAACATGATACAACAAAACTAGTACTTCGAGAAGTAAATTTTATATGATGCACATATTTGAACTGAATATTTTAATGGTTTGGAGATATTCTTAAAAAGAGAAATCTAAAACAATTAGATTATTTGGGAAGGTCATGCTGCTAGAGCAAAGTTACTGCTATTGTTTTGTAAACTGTTCATAGGCTGGGGGAGAGCGAGCAAGAAAACATAAGTGAAGGAGAAGAGAAAGAAATAGTGAAACTCCAAGTGTCTTGAGAACAGCTGGAGTCAGTAAAAGAAAGGGGAAGAGGAAATGTCAATACTAGACCTTATAAACTAGAAAGTTCTAAGCTCCGTGTCATTAAAATGTCCCCAAGTACAGCGACTCCACAGTATCACCAAGGAGGACAGGCGATGGGATTGCCAAGAACGTGTAGAGTTAAATTGTGGAATAAGGGAGTAGACCGGAGAAAAGCCAAGATGCCTTTCCACCCTGCACCAAATTCTGAGATCATATGAGAGGATAGGACCTCGATCTGATGAGCACATCACAGTGAAGGAGAGTTATTACTGAGATTTTGGATTTAAAAGTAAGCCAAGAAGAATGGTTAACAGAAGGATTTAATCGTGTCCAGATATGTCTGAGCATAAAGGCCCTGTGGGAAAACTCCAGGTCAGGTAGATAACTCCCTCAGCCTATCACAGGTAAGAGAACAATGTTTAATTGAAGATCGTTTGATGATCCATAAGGAATGTGAGAGGAAGAGGAAATGTCTAACCTCTGAGCAATACTTGATTTGTGGAGCAGAGGTAACATTGCTTTAAGAAAAGGCATTATGTTAATTTTAATAATCGTTAATATGGAGATAAATGACAAAGAAAGGTGAAAACATGATATTAATCTTTGATACTTTTAAGAAAGCAATGATAATTTAAGATTCCTTTATCTATCCCTATGTTCACCAGTTTTACTGGTTAGGCAAGTACTGTAAGTGTGTTTGGCACCATCCTATCAATCATATATTACCTATGTCAGTTGTGGTCACTAAAGGGTGCTATTTAGCCATACTCAAATGTTGCCTATGTAATAAAAATAAGTAAAAGGAAAAAATCTACTCCTTTATGCAAGAGTTTTACTCGGTTGGTAAGTACATTTGAGTTCCACTGTATCAATCAGATACTACACATTATCCCAGAGGACACAATATGGATGGCTCCTTACCCGGGCAGGATGCCCTTATGATGAAAGGTCTGGGATGCATGTGCTGCCTATCTGGGTTGGAAGGACAGAGGGGACTGTCATCTGCAAACAGATAAACCCCTGGTACATGGGGTGGCAGCATCCTGCTGGTGGTACTTCCAGTGGTGCTGGAAACTGTGCTCCTGGTCAACAGCCTTGCTGAGGTACTTGTAGACTACTAAGTGGAAATGCAGAGGGAGGTCATCTCCTTTTTAAGATCATCTGTAAGTGCTTCCTAGGTTTGATGCCAGAGAACTGGAAGAACTCCTGGGTCTGACATAAAACTTGCCACTCCACATTCCCCGGGGCGGATTCGAGTCAGGAAGGTATGGACAAGGTTGCCGGGTGGTGTTGAGGAGAAGGGAGAAGAGAGACAAACAAGAGAATCATTGTATTGTGCTTGAGTGAACTGTATAAACAAGCCTGTTTAGAGGTACTTTATTATAAATAAATTCTTATTTGAATTTATATCACCATTTTGCACAATGCTTCAGTGTGTGTAGGCACGAGTGAGTACATTATACATATGCTTGCACTGAAGTGAAAGTCAGCACAGAAAAATTAATTTGCAATAAACCAGATTAACCGTTGGCAGACATGAGTACAACACACAACGGTTAGTCAGTACTTCAGTAATCACACCACAACCATGAATTCTGGTAGAAGTAATTGCTTTTTCAAAATAACACCTCCACTACGTCAGGTCCATGTCTCCTGCTCTGGGTACTTCTCATGCACACTATCATTATTGGTATTTCCAAGAAATAATTAATTATCTTCCTCATAAAGCAATACTAGGGGGCTCTGCCCCCTGTTCGCTTCACCCGCTTACCCCCGTGCAGGCCCTGCGCACTAGTCAATTTCCAGATCTGCCGCTTGCGCCAAATCGTGCTGTGCTTTTGGATAAACACGAATATAAACTTTGTCTTCGATATCTCCGTCTTTCGAAACTATTATCTCTGAGAATTCGTCACATGTTGGTTTATTATATATGCGAGTGTGATCTTTCTGATTCATATAGAAATCCAAGAAAACTTCTTTGTCCCTGTTTTTCAGATAAATTTTGTGTAAAGTGCAATACGTTTGGATGTATGGATTTGTATCCATTATTGGCTGTAATATTTCTAATTCGTTCGATCGTTTAACTCTTTCAATTCTATGTTGCATCACTTCTCCATGATCATAAATATACTGTAAAACTGACTGAACTGTAGTTTCTTTGAAGTTAAACTTGTAGTATCTCTGTCATATCACCTATGTCCATATATTCAATATCTTTTCGCTGTTCTGTTATTTCACTGAGTAATAATTTCCGTTTGTTAGCGCTAATGTGATCTTTACTATCAGTTTTTTGAGACTTTCAAATATTAGTACTTTCATAATCTTTAACCTGCTCTGCATGTGTACCGCAGCAACATTTTTGAACCTCTTCATGATGTTCTCCTTTGTCTTCTACTCTTTATCTTATCTTCTTCTACTGTTTGTCTTTTATTTCTGCCCCCACTTGGAACTATTAGGTTTTCAATTCATCTCTTGGCACAAAGTCTCATCTCACGGGAAGTGAAATTATCTCTTTGAAAATGTCTCGTCTCGTCCCAAGATTTTTTTATGTAATAGAGAGATTACATATTGGGAAGCATGCACTGAAATAAGTGATATTAGGTCGTTAGAATAGAAAGTGGTGACAAGGAGTTCAAGACAGAAAAGTAGAAGTGATAGTAAGCTTCTCTGTCTTGAAGATTTAGTGATCTTGAATTACTGAGAAATAATGGAGGTGTGCAATGCTTTAATCATATTAATGAAATCTTAATGAAAATCCATTTAATTCATGACCAGCCACAGGTAGCACCTGGCCATTTGATGGGTTTGGCAAAGCATCCAGGACATGTAGCAAATGACAGATATTGTCTGCAGCATAATGTGGACAGAGGAAGCCAGTCTGGATGGGATGAATTCATTAGACAATAACTTTTTGTAAACATTTTGCTTTAGACTTTGCCAATAAATCTGCATCAGAGATGATGAGTGAAATAGGATGATAACTAGAACATTGCATGGGCTCCCTACCCTGTTTAAGAAGAGGTGTGATCCTGGTCGAGTTTACTGAGGGAGTTAATTTGGAAGAGGGGACGGAATAATTCAACTCCTGCAAATATGGTGGTATCAGATGTTTCCAGAAGACTGAAAGTAATTCAAGGTGGACAAACCATTAGGACTCAGCAGCTTATGAGAGTTTATCAAATAAAGAAATGAAATATGGAAAATGTAAAATAGAGATAACATCCCTTGTTATCCTGGGAATGGATCATTTTATTAGAAAGGAGTTTAAGTAGTTAGGATGAGGCCTGACCTTTATACTCCCCTGATGCTTCTTGAGGCCACATCACAACCTCATTTATAAAACTATGTGTGGATATGAGCATGAAAATATGCGCATGCCAAAAAAATTGCATACATCCAAAAAATATATATGTTTATAAAACCTGGCATATGCACATTTTTACACAGTTTACCCTTTATAAATAACAATCATCTTGTAAATGTGCATACATGAATGTGTTTCGAAGGCCACACTAAAACATTTATATGCAGTACATGGAGCGTGCTGTGGGGCATCTGTTAGGGAAGAAAGATTCATGGATTTTGACGTTGCTGACGATGATGTGATCTTGACGGAGTCAATGCAGACTCTGATCGGGGCTCTCGAGAGAGTGAGCAAGGAGTCCGAGTGTCTGGGCTTGCGAGTGTCCTAGATAAAAACCAAGATCCAGGCCTTTAATGACCTCTTGGGCACAGCCATCAGCAGTGTGTCTTTTGCAGAGAGAGTATTGACCTTGTCGAGCAGTTTACTTACGTCGGCAGTGACATTCACATCTCTTGTGACTCTTCCTATGAAGTCAGTAGAAGGATTGGGAGAGCATGGGGGTCATGAGGTCACTGGAAAGGGGTGTGTGGCACTCCTGATATCTTTGCAAAAGGACAAAGGTCCAAGCCTGGAGGCTATCCAGTGACCTGAGATGAAGACTGGGCTCCTTTGGTACTGTATCTTTTTGGAGAATCCTTGGGTACCACTGGTTTGACTTTGTGTTGAATGAGTAGTTGCTCATGGAGTCCCGAATGAGGCACATTACCTGCATTGTGATGGAACATCAGTTACAGCATTACGGCCAAGTGGTGCGATGGCCTGAGGGTGACCTGTCTCACAGGATCTTCACTGTTGAGGACCCGAGTGGCTGGACCAGGCCAAAGAAACGCCCACATAACCCCTGGTTGCAGCAGATAGAGGGTCATTTCTAGAAGGTAGAACTGCACCATGTGTCTGCCAGGGGGGTTGCCAACCAGGATTCCCAGCTGTTTCATCATGTGGTGGGTGCAGCAGTGCGCTGTACCAGTGCATGCTCCTCAACCTGACCTGATGCTAACTTCACATCTCACAGTGGCTGTCTGAGATGCTACAGTTCATTGAGATCCAATCTCTGGATTCTCAAACAATAAAACTAAAGCCATGTTAGTTAGTTAGGGAAAGGATAACAGAGTAGGTGCAGGACTTTGCTTTGTTACCAGGACTTTTTTTATTTGGCCTCTCCTTTACACTTTAGGTGCTGTAACAGAGGAAAATATCTGGCATATAGTTTGTTAATATTTTCATTATTAATATCTTAACACTACAAATGTTTAAACAATTGTCTTAGTAGCTACTTTTAAAGTGCAAGTAAGCTGGATAAACCATGTTTTGGTTCCCCAAGCGTTTCATTGATAAGAAAAACACTATCTAGGCCAGTTAATTACCCTATTTTCTTATTTGTTTGAAAGTACACTTATGCATTCCTTTGAAATTGGAGAAAACACTATAAAGCTAGACTAGGGGTGTTGTGCCTGAGCTGTTGAGCTGTTGGTGAGTTGAGGACTACTAAGCAGACAATAAGAGGAGACTAGCAAAGGCCATTGTGCATCATGAGAAGACCAATTCTCTCTCTTGGTGGCCATATTCAGAACGGCTCTATGCAGGCAATGATCTGGCTAAGAAGAGAATCGAATGTAGATATAAGTGTATGCACCTCCTGTATCCACAAATCTAGGATTCTCAGGTTGTATGGTTTGCAAAGACACATTTAATTTGCTTTAGGTTTATGGCACTAGTTATAATATATAAAGGTTAAAACTTACTATCTATAATACACAAATCAATGTGATAAGTTTTTCTCCTGTCTGTTCTCATACTGTATTTAAATGCATGAGCTTACAGATTTAAAGAGGCAAAGTATTGAACTACAGCAGCAGTTAATCCTGATAGTGTAGTAAGAGTGTGGATTTGGGGCATTCTTTTAAGTTCTATATAATAAAGAGTATAAAGGGGAAAAATATAAACCTATGACCCTACCACGACAAAACAATTGCTCTGTCTTCCCAGCACATCGAAGAATGTGTGTCATAGGGAAGCTGCTTCTGTGACCAGCATTGACCCCTTTCGAGTAACACTGTACCTGACTTGACAACTCGGGTCATCCCTTCAAAGCATGTCTGTAGTATCCATAATGGAGTGAAGTAGCTTTGTCTTGTCTTCATTAACCAAAGTAAACAACTGCAGCTCTCATCAGTGGTTCAAGGACAAGAGGTGCTTGTAGCTCGATCGCTCATTGTGCACTAGTATGCCCTGCACTTGACTGCCTTTGACTCCAGCTTTGGTTACAGCCTTTTATACAGTGCTTATGGAATAGGCTCTTTCTTTCCACTACATGTAATGGAAAATGCTGACCCAGAAAATGCATGGGAGAATTACCAATAGGACTGTTAGACAAGTGACAACCTGAAATATCCTGTAAGATTTTCTCATCTGATGACAAGCTTAAAGGCTTTATGTGCTCCAGCTGAGCCAAGCCTCCTTCTCATGTTACATGCTGCCAGGTTATAACCCTTGTTGCCAGCTGTTTTACTTAAGCAGCTTCATTGAAGTGTTGGTTTTAAATAAGCTTTGCAATAAGAAAGATTAGTCTGAATTGACAGCATGTGCAGTAGGAGATGTACCGTGTAAGAAGTATTATTAAAAATACAGCAGTAAAAAATGAGAGAAATACGGTGTCAAAGAGGTCACTGGGCACAACAGACAGAGGAGATTATAAACAATTTTGCAATTGTGACTTGAAAAGTGGATGATTGAGATGATTGTGCTTTTGTGTGACTTGAATCAGGAAAGAAGACACTGGGAAGGACATAGATACAGCTGCCTATTCTAAATCTTGTCATCTGCTCTTTTCACTTGCCAGAACAACATTTTACATTTGGAGAAGATTATGTGTTGAATACTAAGCCCAGATAATTAGAGAGTTCGGGCTCAGATTAACTTTAAATACCCAGGGGAATCTGATCTATAAAGATGCTCTGAACAAAGGAGACATGTGTAGTGAACTGATCAAGAAGAATTACAGTTATATTGTTCTAAAATAGATGCCAAAGTAATCAAATCTGTAAAATATACTGCTCAAAAGAATTAAAGGAACACTTTTTAATCAGAGTATAGCATCAAGTCAATGAAACTTATGGGATGTTGATCTGGTCAGTTAAGTAGCAGAGGGGGTTGTTAATCAGTTTCAGCTGCTGTGGTGTTAATGAAATTAACAACAGGTACACTAGAGGGGCAACAATGAGATGACCCCCAAAACAGGAATGGTTTAACAGGTGGAGGCCACTGACATTTTTCCCTCCTCATCTTTTCTGACTGTTTCTTCACTAGTTTTGCATTTGGCTACAGTCAGTGTCACTACTGGTAGCATGAGGCGATACCTGGACCCTACAGAGGTTGCACAGGTAGTCCAACTTCTCCAGGATGGCACATCAATACGTGTCATTGCCAGAAGGTTTGCTGTGTCTCCCTGCACAGTCTCAAGGGCATGGAGGAGATTCTAGGAGACAAGCAGTTACTCTAGGAGAGCTGGAGAGGGCCATAAAAGGTCCATAGCCCATCAGCAGGACCAGTATCTGCTCCTTTGGGCAAGGAGGAACAGGATGAGCACTGCCAGAGCCCTACAAAATGACCTCCAGCAGGCCACTGGTGTGAATGTCTCTGACCAAACAACCAGAAAGACTTCATGAGGGTGACCCAAGGGTCCCATGTCCTCTAATGGGCCCTGAGCTCACTGCCCAGCAGCATGCAGCTCGATTGGCATTCGCCATAGAATACCAGAATTGGCAGATGCACCACTGGTGCCCTGTGCTTTTACAGATGAGAGCAGGTTCACCCTGAGCACGTGACAGAAGTGAAAGGGTCTGGAGAAGCCATGGAGAACATTATGCTGCCTGTAACATCATTCAGCATGAGCAGTTTGGTGGTGGGTTAATGATTGTTTCGGGAGGCATATCCATGGAGGGTCACACAGACCGCTACAGGCTTGACAAAGGCACCTTGGCTGCCATTAGGTATCAGGATGAAATCCTTGGACCCATTGTCAGACCCTATGCTGGTACAGTGGCTCCTGGTGCACGACAATTCCTGGCCTCATGTGGTGAGAGTATGCAGGCAGTTCCTGGAGGATGAAGGAATTGATACCATTGACTGGCCACCACACTTTCCTGACCTAAATCCAATAGAACACCTCTGGGACATTATGTTTTGGTCCATCCAATGCCACCAGGTTGCACCTCAGACTGTCCAGGAGCTCAGTGATGCCCTGGTCCAGATCTGGGAGGAGATCCCCCACAACACCATCTGTCATCTCATTAGAAGCATGCACCGATGTTGTATACAAGAACACAGGGGCCATACAAAGTGCTGCGTACAATTTTGAGTTGCTGCAATTCAATTTGGGCAAAATGGACTAGCCTGCCACATAATTTTTTCACTCTGATTTTTGGGGCGTCTTTGAATTCAGGGCTCTGTAGGTTGATCATTTTCATTTCCATCAAACGATGTGGCATCCTTTCGTTCCTAACATATTACCCAGTCTATGTCAGTATAGATATCCAGGAGGATTTCTTTTTCCCATTGAGATCTGATGTGTTTTCAAAGTGTTCCTTTAATTTTTTTGAGCAGTTTATATCTGAATTAAGACAACTTTCATAAGCACTCATGTAACACCAGTTACAGTAAGAAGTGGATATACAGTATTAGCTTTGAAATATACACATATATGGCAATATGCTTACATGTTGTGTACATCTAACCATTTTCTAATATGTAGAGATGAATATATGTTTGTGTGTTTGTCCAGTATGGAAATCCACACCCTTGAACCTATCTCAGCCCTGTGTTTGAATGGGCTAAGAGCATAGGCTATGTGTTACTCAGAAATATACTGCTCAAAAAACTTAAAGGAACACTTTAATCAGAGTATAGCATCAAGTCAATGAAACTTCTGGGATGTTGATCTGGTCAGTTAAGTAGCAGAGGGGGTTGTTAATCAGTTTCAGCTGCTTTGGTGTTAATGAAATTAACAACAGGTACACTAGAGGGGCAAAAATGAGATGACCCCCAAAACAGGAATGGTTTAACAGGTGGAAGTCACTGACATTTTTCCCTCCTTATTGTTTTTTTACTAGTTTTGCATTTGGCTACAGTCAGTGTCACTATTGGTAACATTTGGCGATACCTGGACCCTACAGAGGTTGCACAGGTAGTCCAACTTCTCCAGGATGGCACAACAATACATGCCATTGCCAGAAAGTTTGCTGTTTCTCCCAGCACAGTCTCAATGGCATGGAGGAGATTCCAGGAGACAGACAGTTACTCCAGGAGAGCTGGACAGGGCCGAAGAAGGTCCTTAGCCCATCAGCAGGACCAGTATCTGCTCCTTTAGGCAAGGAGGAACAGGATGAGCACTGCCAGAGCCCCACAAAATTACCTCCAGCAGGCCACTGGTGTGAATGTCTCTGACCAAACAATCAGAGATAGACTTTGGCTTGTGTGAAGGACCAAAGGTGGTGATGAAAGTGGAATGTCATTAGAAGCAACATCAGAGATTGACACAAAAGACAGTCTTATCTGGAAATCAGCGAACATAGCACCAATTGCTAAATCAAAAAGCCTCCCAGGACATCATCTACCCTTGACAAGAATATATACAGACCTTTGCTATTTATTTTATTTTCTATTATACATTTCTTCTATTGGTATTATTATACTTTAATAAATGTCACATTGTTTTTAAATATCTATACTTTTTTATATATACAAAGTATCTTGAGTAAGTGTCTTAAATAGCAAGGTGCCTAGCGTGGGAATATTGCTGCTTTCTTGCCTATGGAGTTATCAAGGCTGAAAGGTCAAACCTCAATATGAAGAACAACTGCAGTAGAAATAAGACATTATTTGGTTGGTAAGTAGCATATAACCAAAAAAATGTTTTTGTGCCATGAGTACACCTATATGTTTGTTAGTCTTGGTGATAGTGAGTCCTTATGTAGAATGCTAAGAGTGACAGGCATTTAGCATCACTCTTATACGTACTTGTGTGAAGGAGGTCCTATGTGGAATATTGTGTGGTGACTGGCAATTGGGCCTCACTCGAATCATTCTCTGGCTAGGATTGCTATGTGTGTGTATTTGTGTGTGCATGTTAATCTTAAGGTGCGGGAGTGGATGAACCTAATAAATGGACTTGGTAAATCCTACAAATCCCACATAATGCATACGTAAAGTTAGAGGTCTTATACTATGAAATGACAACACCTTATGTTGTTAACATCTCGTGATGGATCAAAAAGATGTCCAAGTACTCTTAGTTATAGTCAATTAGAAATAAGAGAATACATTCAGTTCAGTCGGGTTTTTAGCTCAACTTTAGCACTCGTGACCCCTTTTTTTTCTTCGTTTGCATTTCCTGGTCATTTTCTCCACACAATAATTAAGGACACATTCCTCCCTGATCTTAACAAGTGAAAGGGTTTTTAATCCCCTGTAAGAACCACTTCAGGGTACATCCCCGTGACTATTTCTAGATAGGCACTTGGTTTAAGAATCCCAGTGACCATCATCTTAGAGTCCTCAGGTCCTCTTACAGTTCTAGACTCCAACTTCGAAAGAAAAGTCCAGGCAACTTCCAAGTCGCCAGTCCACTAGACGACATAGAAGGGAGCCATAACTGACCCAAATTTTCCCTTTTTGATAGATTGGCGTCTTTTGTTACTGGGCGTCCACCTGACCACTGTCCTCTGCCTATTTCCATGCCCGAGGAATAATTAATGCTGGAACCCAATATTTCCATTCCCTGTAGCATCCTGGTTGGAAATACATGCTTATTCCATTAGCACATGTCTCTTCCCTGTTCTTTTTAGGGTATTTTTTTATAATTATAGAGCCGAGTGCCTCCTATTGATGCTGGTCCACAGGTAGACCCAGATTCCTACCTGTACTTAACATAATTACTTGCACTCCCAGTCCCAACCGAATCCCATTTAACAATGTATTTTTATATATTCACCCACCCATTTTTATTTCATGGACATTGGGTTACAGGAATCGGACTCTACCCTGGAAGCATTTGACTAGAAGCAGAAACCAACTCCATTACAGGGCATAATTATTCAAAAGTTTTATTAAATTTAAAAAGGTACAGTGGGGTACAATAAAATGTAAGGTGCCTAGTTAGATATACAGTAATTCTTCATATGTTTTAAATATGTTATCAGCTTAGTACATTAATCTACTTCAAGCTTACCTTCTGTACCAAAAGTGGGAGAATAAAAGGATAGAACAGAATAGAAAACATTATTATTGTCTATATGAATACTACTATTATGTAAGGCAACTTGCAAGACCAGAATATGGTGCAATTATTGAAAAGTGTTTTTAATAATGGAGCACATGCGGGTTAGGTAACTTGCTCAGGGACAAGATTTTCAGCCTTTCTGTCCTACTGGTAAACATTTTTGCTTTGATCTTTGACCTGTTTTAAATTCCTGGTCTTAAACTTCTCTTCATTTATCTTGTTTCGATCAGCCATATCAGTCATATGTTCACAAAGTGCAAATCACATGCATTTTTGCTAAAATATGGTTTTATAAGTACTTACGGAAAATGTGAGTAAAACACATAAGTGAAGCCTATTTAGAAGCTTTTGAATTGAAGACGGGACTCTTGTCCAATGAATGAAAGGGAGAGGCAGGTCTTCATTTCATGTTCACTTGTCATTTGTAAAGAAGCATTTCTTACATATGAGCAGACAAGTAAATGAGGCACAGAAGTACAGTAATTGCTAACCTTTGAAATTCAGTGTTGCCAGCTTTAGAAAAAGGATACTTGAAAATGAAAATGGCAAAAGAAATGTAAGCATTTAAAAGACAGAGCAAGTAATACAAATATTTTAAAATTTTTAGGCCGCATAACTGAGCACTTTGATTAAAAATGGGAATGATGCACTGATTGTTAAATTGGTTGCAATAAGAATGGAGGTACACCAGGACTGAACTTGAAAACCACTACTGTAGAGAATGTGAACAATAAACCAATGGTAGAAGGAACAGCACTAACTCATGAAAGAACCTCCTTTATGTATGATGATTGAACTTGTAAACTTCATTTTGTAAGGAAAGGATTTTCAGGTTTTTTTTTTGTAATCAGAGAAAAGATTCTTCCAACTTGGTGTGTTTTTGAAATTCTCAAGCACACTATAATATACAGACGTTGTTAGAGTCTTGCTTCTGTACTTTACAGACATATTCCATATCATTTCAAAGATCAACGAATTTGACTTTTGAAAGTCCGTTCAATTGCTGAGCTTGATATTCTTGACTTTCTTGCTTCAAAACCAAAACTCAACATGCCTTAGGGATCCGTGTGCTTTCTATTCATCCAAACATAATTTATACTCAAATTCAGGAGAGTCACAGCTTGGAAGCATCAGGTATAAAACAGGAATCAGCCTGGATGTACACACACAAAACTTAGTGTAACCAGTGTGTGTGTTTTGAGACAAGAGAGGGGATCATGACTTCAGAAAATGTCAATAAGTGCACAGAGAAAGCATGAAAACTCCACATGGACAGTGATAAAGTCAAGAATCAAAAATTAATCTAGGGGCTGTGAGGCAACAGTCCTAATCACTGAGCAATTCTCTCGCTGAAATCTATTCATTAATAAAACGTGGGGAATCTAAATGCCTTGCATAACAGTGCTTGTTATATGTAAAAAAAATACATAAATAAAAATTCTTCAAAGCCTCTGGTGTATGGAAATGGAATTCATTTTATCTTTAAAATAAGATGAAAGCTTGTCTTTGTGATGAAAGGCAATATATGCAATATGACTTGTGAGACTTGGGAAGACATAACACCTCAAGGGAAAAAAGATTTCTTCAGAATTCTGCAGTTGTCACTTCTAAGGAACATGTCCCACTGAGAGTCACGGAAATCCTTTGATTATCTGGTGGCCTGCAGGGTCTTCGGCATTAAGGTGAGAAGAGATGAAGGTGCAGGTGCTACAGAAACAAGGCTTTTTGTGCTGCATCTGATTTCACAACTTGGTAGAAGTTTGAGCCTATCAGCCTTTTAAGTCAACTGGGTGAAATCTATGAGTTTTTAATATGGTTTAAGTGCTTCTTTGGAAATAATTTTCATGTTATTTTCAAACTAACTCAAAAGGTAAAAAAATCTAATTGCTCATGTTAAAGCACATGGCAGCTGTACAGCCAGTATAAAAGCTTCAGAAGCAGAAATAAATGATTGTCTTAATTTTAATATTATTCATTGTTCATCTAGAATAAAGGGATGTTAACACTACAGTAGGTTTTTATTCCCTTTCTCACTCTCTGAGAATAATTTAAAAATATTACATAAAAATATAAAAGGTGGTACAATGTAGTGTACTGCAGCCTCCCAGCCTGATTCAAGGCCAACTTGCATTCTCTGTGGAGTTTGCATATTCTCCAAATCTTCACTCACATCTGTACTAAAAGTTAACTCAGATGCTAAACCGGTCCATTGTCAGTGTGTGTGTTCATATACCCTGTTATATTTGGTTCTTGTCTTGTAGCAGCACAACCTGAAAGGGATTTCAGTTCCCAGCAGGCTGCTGGAGCGCTGCACCCCTGACTGTTTCGGCCTGTTCTATAGGGTCCACTGATAGGATCGGTTCACTTTTCTTGGAAACCATCGCACTGAGGATTACAGCACTTTCTGGATTGATTTTTTTTTGTTCATCATCTGAATTAGTCCTTGTATTTGTTTATTTGGAGTTATCGTCACATGGAGAATACATGTACTTGTACGTGATGTCACCAGGTCCTATCCCACCTTACAGAATAATTATGCACTTTCAGACAAAAGATGCAGAAATATATATGAAACACCATTGAATAAAAGTCATTCATCTCATAAACCAAGCCAAACGTCATCCTACTGGCTCCCAGGGAAGCAGGGAAGGAAAAAATATATAACTGTAATATATTTTGCTGTTATTAAGGTCCATGAGTCCCAGCAGAATTGAGCTTCTATGCTCCAAACCTGTGGCACCGTAGCAAGTCAGGGGGGCTGCCTTTTGTGCTGCCCTGTGCAAGCTCCTTCCCCCGGTCCTTCTTTTAAGAAAGCGTCCCAGCTGTCCATTACACTAGCTATCTATCTTGTGTAGTGAGAAGTTATTATCTGTTGTAAGCCACTAGGGGGCGTACTGCCGCCCTAACCCCCAACACAGACAGGCAGGACACAGGTTCAACTCAACTTCTTCTTCTTCTTTCGGCTGCTCCCATTAGGGGTTGTCACTGCGGATCATCTACTTCCATATCTTTCTGTCCTCTGTATCTTGTTCTGTTACACCCATCACCTGCAAGTCCTCGCTCACCACATCCATAAACCTTCTTTTAATTCTTCCTGTTTTCCACTTACCTGACAGCTCTATCTTTAGCATCCTTCTCCCAATATACTCAGCATCTCTACACCCGTGTTTACTTACAGTTTGTTCACCAATCACCAATACCACAATACACAGTCCATTCCCTTCCTTGCCGCCAGTCCTTCTGCCTCCACTCTTCCTCAGGCTTTGTCCACTCCTTCCTTCCAACTCTGTCCCCTGAATGGTTGGACTGGCCCCTTTTTATAAGGCACCTGGAAGGACTCTAGGTGCCTAATGAGCTTCTTTTGGTCACACTCCTGAGTGTGGCAGAAGTGTGGCTAAATAAGGCCATGAAAAGGTCCATGCACCCCCTGGCTCCCATGCTCATAACCTGTGGCCTCAATGGAAACCAAGGGGGCTGCCCTGGGAAGAAACTGTCCCACAAATACTCTCTCCCCCAGTCCTTCCACACTCTGGGTGCCCTTGCCAGGTATCTATCTATCTATCTAGCTACTGTATCTATCTATCTAATGAACCTGATAATTCCATTGTAAGATTACAGGTAGCTAGAGTCTAACCCATTATGATCATTACTAAAGCAGCCTGGCACTGAACACATGCCATTTTAATTTGCATGATAATTCTGGATATTTTCCACTCACATTGGCAGCATTGACTATAGAAATTAACACTCAGTGTATGAAGGTCAGATCCACTTCAGAACCTGACAGATAATCAGTATTTGGAATGACAAAAAATTCAGCTTGCTACACGTCACTATTGATCTCATTGTTTTAGTGTTATTTTAACTGGGAGAAAAGTAGTTGCCCATTACAAGCCAAAGGACTAATGATGTAACAAATGGCAAAAACATCAGTTACACCTTTAAGATGTTTACCATATTTTTCTCTCTGAGCACTTGAGTAATGATAGACATCTTATAATAATTGACCTTGTCATGCCTTTGGCTACCATTTAAGGCAACTTCAAGAGCGACAAGAACAGCATTAGAATACTGATCCCGGACTGCTCATTTCAGCACCATTGACAGCTCCCTCCAACTAATTAATCATTAGAGATTTGATACTACTACATATGAAAAGGCTTGCAACATCAATGCTTTATAAAGAATAATGATCACAGGTGATTGTGAAAGCAAATATCAACTGTTGAAAAGGAAGAATAAAATAATTAATGAACTAGGAATAATGAAAGCACATATATAAAAGGTACAGTGACAAGGCGCCAAAGCCTATCAGGAATCCCAGCATATCCCAAAAGTGCACATTCATACCCACTTATACAAGGGCAATTTAGTCACTAATGGATATGCAAAAGTGTACAGACCCAAATGATTTCCTTTTTTTTTGCTAGAAATATTCCTTCCATTACCTTTTAAAGTAACTCTTATATGTTTTAAACATATTCTGTTCATTTACTTAATAGTTTTGTGGTTTATTTTACTGTTTAATATAGTTTGTGCAATCATAAATGTAAACGCTGTATGGTTTAGCAATTTGCTGTTAATGTATTGTAAATGTACATTTGTACATGCACTCTGATCCTGTACTCAGTGCAGAATGCCACATAAAAATAAATTAATATTCAACTTAAAGTCGGAAGCTGAGTTGGGCTCATGCTTTTAAAAAGCGTCTCCTCATTATTTCAGTAATATATCACTTGGATTTATGCTGGCGCCTGAAGGTTTCCTCATCATTTTAATGCTTTGTTGCTAAAAACAATTAATTTCCTATTCTGTAAAATCCTGAACCAATCCTCCTTATATTTTCATAAATGACCATACTGCGTGTGAGGCACAAACAGTTCTGGACTCCTGTGATATTCAGGGCTCAGTGCTTAATCTAGTGAATCGGCATCATTATGGTCCCAAGGAGCAACCTTTAGTTCTTTTTTTCTACTCTTCTGTATTAGAGAAAGTTTATTTTACACATTTTTGGGAAGAGTATAATGTCCTGCTGGGAATGTCTAACCCTCATCTCCACTCATGTGATTTGCCATGCTTGCTTGTTGACTATGATTGTTCAGTTGTCACTTGACACTAACTTTTAGACATTATATAAAACTGGCTTCTTATAGCTTTGCACACTCTGAATGTGTCCACTCTTAGTCCCGTTGAGCCTATGCAATTTCTTATTTTTTATCTGTTTAATACCTTTTTGCCTCTTTCATTATTAACATTTTTCTCTAAATTCATGCCAATTTGTGGAATTCATGAGGATGTCTTTTTCATTAATTTCACTTTTTTCATATTATTAATTTTTATTTTTGTTTTAACATACTCTCTGTAATGTCATTTTGTCATCATAGTGTATGTTTGTTTCACTTTTTTCTTCAGTGCTTCCATTTTGTGTGTTTTGTCATTATGATGCTAAATGATTGCTAAGCACACGATGCACATAACACATGGTAGCTATTCTAGGGAAGGTGGCCACGCACATATTGAAAATTTGAGACTCACAGTGGTCTAGCAAGCAAATAAATAAGGAAAACGAAAACTGTTTAGGAAAATGTTTTTGGATTACTGTTCTTATTTGGGTTTGAGTATGTGATTTTGTCTTAGTGTTTTAATTTTGGAAACTTTCATTAAAAAAGACACCAGCTCAAATACATTCTGATTGATTGTCTGTCCAATTCAATCACATTCACATCTAAGTCATGACCTATTTTTGTTGCTCAGAGCACTCCAAGACAACTCATCTAAACATGTTGAAAATCTTTGTGTGCAAGAATCTATACTTAAATTAAATGGGCTGTCACCTCCACTGGCCTTCCCACTGATCAAGAACATTGTGCTATTCCAATTGCTCAATGGGAAGTACAGAAGCTCATGGAGAAAGTGACAGAGGACTTCTATAGGGCTGGTATGTGCTGCCCTTAACTTTTCACAGTTGAGTTTGAACATGTGATGTAGGTTTTGAGATTGGGATTCTGTGTTAGGAGTGTCTTTGGCACTCACCTCCTTCTTGATTTTACTGATCTAACTTTTGTGGCTCATCTACTAGCATTTCTGAAATCTTTGGTCTTTCTTGTGTTTCATTGTAGAACATTTGTACTTACATGTCCATGTTTTAAATGCAGTCCCCAATAAAAAGTTTTCTTGTTCCTTTAAAGTGTAATTTTGTGAAATAAAAAGTCTGACTCTTTCAGAAAGTAAAACACCAAATATCACATTTAAGTAACACCTGGTGGGACCCTTTTTTAGATGCATTAGCATCCTCTCAGTGGACCATGTGATGGTGCGGGTTAGCCCTACGCTACCGATTACATCCCAGGAGCATCTGGAGCTTGCCACCGCCAATTACGTACCTGAGAGACGAGCCAGCAGATAATGACATAACACAAAATGCAAGGGTTGCTGCAAAAGTGCTTTTATCAAAGCAAACAGTGTTCAAAAACAATACATACAGTGTGTTCAATAAATAAATAATCCATAAAAGTGAACTGTGGAGATTAAAACCAGTCAAATAAATAGATCCATTAAAAGTGGGGTTAAAATTCCAAGGACAGGAAGCTTCTACTTAAAAACCAGACCTCGGTGCTTCACCTTAAAATGGCTATCTCCTCAGCTTACCCCAAGCAAGATTATGCAGCCAAACAGACACCTAAATGGCAGTTCCACCAACTTTCTGTGCTTGCTCCTAGGTTCGGACCCCTGCAGCCATCTGTGGCCCTGACAAGGCAACCCGCCGAGCCTCCAACTCCCTCTACCAGGCTTGCATCCCTTTGGTCAATGACACCACCTGCAGGACGCCTCACTGAGCCTTCCATACCTCTGCAGCTCCTGCTGCCTTTCTCCCGGCATTATGCAGAGTTGCTCCAACTGAGTGGCATCTCAGTCACTTCAGCTGTGTTTTATCTAGGTAGAGTAATATATTTTGCTCTACTTTCCCCTTTTGTATTATTAATAAGTAGCCTTTGTCAGAATGCCTAATCTCACAGACTTACCACTGTTTAGAAGGTATTATAGTATATAACTTATCCCCACCTTCCCTTCTATATCTATAACCTCTTGCAATTAGGTATAGTAAAGACAAACAGGAGTTAGGTTACAATTTAAACACTGTATTATTGGTAATATTCATAAATAATAACAATATGCAAAATATTTGAATATTTGAATATTGGCAACCATACAGCCTGATTAAATGGTGATGTGTAGTTTCAGGCAGCACACAGACCTGTAGTTATTTAAAATGTCTCTAGTTAAGACATCATTTGTGCTCACATTTCAGCTACATGTCTGTTCAATATGGCTGAAGCCGAGCGCCTCTCAATTGTGTTGTCTTCTTCATCAGATGTTAGTAAGAGAGAGATACTTTTTCATCATCAGAGGTTAGTAAGAAAGAGATACTTCTTCGTCGTCACAGGTTAGCAAGAGAGAGATATCTCTTCATCAATAGAGATTAGTGATAGAGAGATTGTGAGGTTAAACAAGTAAATTTATAGATGTTCTGTCCAACCCCTAGAGCCAATAGGACATCATGGTACTTAAAAGCTTTTGATCCAAGCCAATTCCAAACAGCCATACTTCAGACCAATGGGGGAAATAGAACATCTTAACACCTGCCCCCAAACCATATGTTAACGTAACCTGGCTTTTTTGTGGGGTTTGAAAGACTTTAGCAGAGAAACACTCACCAAACTGGTTTAAGACACATCCCCCAAATCCTGTCGTAAAATTCAAAGAGACTCAGTCGTAAAACGGGGGGCAAACACGAATGCCTCTTACCAAAATAACACTAAATTACATTGCTTTGCCTAAATTACAAATAAAGACATACAAAATATTTATCAAGTTGTATGCAAAATCTCACATCACAACAAGCTGCTAGGTCACTTAGCCGAAGTGACACCCTTCAGTCTCTGGATGTCGGCCGCATGATCACCTAAGGGGCTTCCTCCCAGCTGCCTTCCTTCTCCCCCTCTCCTTCACTCACTTGCACTGGCTCTTCCACCTTCTCTCCATTCTTTTCTTAACCTCCTTCCCTTGTTCCTTTTGTTCTTCTTTCTAATCCTCGTGCCAGCTTCCCCTTATATGCCTCCATGGGCATAGCACTTCAGTCGTACACTGCAGAAAGCCGATGAAGGTGCGTTTCGACCCAATTACTTCACCAACCACCCACAGCTGCATGAGCATGCACACCCACAGAGATCGAGTCAGCTATTCAATTATTTATTTATTTGAAATGGGCTCCTGATTGTTAAGGTGCGGACCTGCAATTCCAGAGACCTATTTTCATTAAAACTAGGTACACTTATTCTTCAAGGACATTTGTCGGGAAAGTTCAAATGTCATTGAGATATCTTTGACTGAGTATTTTGTGTAATTTGTTTAATTTGAAAACTGCTCTTTAAAAAATTGTCCATCTTAGAATAGAGTTGCATTCTGTGCAACCTTAATTACTAATTTATTTAATCCTTCAAATTTATTTTGAGAGAGTATATTGCAACTAGTATATTTTCCCTCTATTTCACATTTGACAGACATTTCTGATGCAAAACAAATTCACAATACAAATCACTGAATATCCAACAGAGTTCCCCACACCTATGAAGATGCTGTCGCATCAGCTGATTGTGAATGTACAAGCAGACTTTAACATAAATATTAATTCTCTGTTAGTTAATTCACTGTCTTTCTCTATTTGAAAACTCAAAAAATTAAGTTTCTAGTGAAGAGTAAACAAACAGCAAGCATTTTGTTAGTACTACTTGAGTAGAAAGGCTGTTAAAGGGAATTTAAGAAACCCCACAGAGGCAGAAGAAGAAATCATTGAATATGAGAAGGAAATAGCAAATGAACACAATAAATATTGCACTCAAGTATTTGCAAGAGAAGAAACAATTGCAGAAACAAAGTATGAGTTCACAGATTTTAAATGAGAACTTTGAGATATACAGTACTTCAAGCCCTCTATACACTGAAGAGCAATAAAATCCCAGAGGATGATAGATAAAAAAATATCATTTATAAGCCCTTAGTTGGCCTATTTAAACAGTCACTTGGTAAAGGAGAAGTACTAGGGGACTAGAAAGGTGCGAATGTGACTCCAGTCTACAAGAATGGAGAGAAAATGAAACCTCATGATTTAAGACTAATAATAAGTATTACTATTATAACATCCAAATGTATGGCAACCATATTAAGAAATAAGCTAAAAAAATCCTATATAAAAGTAGCATACTAAATTAAAGTTAGCATGTATTTATGAGAGAAGATCCTGCCAAACTAAACCTTTAAAATTTTTGAGCAGGCTACTGGAAGAGTTGACCAAAGCAAAACATATGAAATAACTTAGTTAAAATGTCAAAAAGCCTTTGATACAATCCTTCAAGTAAGATTAATTTTAAAACTAGAAACTGTTGACATCAGAGATAACTTAAATCATTAGATTTTAGATTGTTTAACTGGTAGGAGGCAACAGGTAAAGATAAAAGCTGAATGCTCTGCTTGGAGTGAGATCAATGGTGGAGATCCTCATGGGTCTGTCCTTGGAACGTTACTCTTTCTAATTTATATTAATTACGTTGATTTCAGTATTGTTAGTAAACTTGTGGGTTTGCAGATATGACTAAAACTGAAGGGATAGCAGATGCTGAGGAGGAAAAAAAGAATTCAAAAGGACCTGGACAGTCTTCAGAACCTGGCAAACCCTTGGAAAATGTAGTTTAACGTAGAAAAATGCAAAGTGCTACATGTGGGGAAAAAGAATGTCAGTTATAAATGCAAGATGGGAGACACTGTTCTAAAGGAAGCAGCCTCTGAAAAGGATTTAGGGGTTTACATTGATATAGTGTTCTCAAAGGCAAATAAATCATTAGGTTATATCATAAAAACGGTTGAATTTAAATTGAGGGACATATAATATAATGCACTAGGGAGACCGTGTCTTGAGAATTGTATGCATTTCTTGTTGTCATTCTACTGAAAAAGACATATGCAGACGTTGAAGTGGTGCAAAGGAGAACAACTGAAGGGCCGTACTTCAACAGATGGAAACAATTAGAAACATTTGGTCTCAAGCAGAGGCTACACAGGAATCTATTTTTTTTTTAATTTTATTAATTTTATTTCAATCATTCCATACAAATCAATCAATTTTTACAAAAAGTAGGATTAAGAACAAGTCGACCCCCACCCCTGAGAGAGAGAGCAAGGCCAACATAGTAAAACTTAAGGCTTGTAAACATCCCTACATTGATGAGTTTGATAAGCCAACAGAGATGGATGGAGAGGAAAAAGAAAAGCAGAAATAATTGCTTCCTCTGTGCTTTAAGAGCTTATTCTAAAACACTGCTGATTAGATCCTGCCATGTTTTGAAAAAAATCTGTACAGAACCTCTAACTGAGTATTTGATTTTTTCCAATTTCAAATAGTATAGAACATCAGCTTCCCACTGACTTAAAAGAGGAGAGTTAGGATTCTTCCAGTTTAGCAAAATCAGTCTGCGTGCCAAAAGTGTAGTGAATGCAATCACAGTTTGTTTGTCCTTCTCCACTTTAAACCCATCGGGAAGAACCCCAAACACAGCTGTTAATGGGTTAGGAGGGATTGTGAGTCCAAGGCTGTCTGAAAGGTAATTAAAAATTTTGGTCCAGAATGATGTTAATTTGGTGCAGGCCCAGAGCATGTGACCCAGTGAGGCTGGGACTTGATTGCAGCATTCACAGGTTGGATCTTGCCCTGGAAACATTTTGGAGAGTTTTAGACGAGACAGAATTGTGTGCTTTGCTCATATGGAGCTCCTTTTCTGATATATTGATAAGAGATCTTTTTCCCAGTGTCCTCTTGGATCTTTAAAAAGGAGGGACTGTAAAATAATTTTATATTTTGCAAAGATGGTGTCTGAGTCCTTGAGATTGAGCAATATTTTTTCCAGCATGGATGAGGGTGCAAGATGAAGAAAATCAGGCAGGTTCTGTTTAACAAAGTTCCTAATCTGAAGATAGTGAAAGAAATGTGTAGCTGGAATGTTAAATTTGGAATGTAATTGTTCATAGGATGCAAAGACATTGTCTATATAAAGATCTCTAAGCAAGTTAATCCCAATTTTTTTCCAGATATTAAAAACTGCATATGTTTGCAAAGGTTGAAAGAGGTGGTTCTCATGCAGAGGTGCCACAGATAAAAGATTCTCCATCTTAAAATGCTTTCTACATCGGTTTTTATATTCTGAGTGAGTGAAGCACAATTGGGTTATTAGAATATTGCCGATAACTTGCATTTATTGGGGCACAGAGCAGGGAATATAAAGAAGTACTGCAGGATTTTTGTTCTATTGCGGACCAGGCCTATGTATGTTCATCTATTTGTGTCCAGGTTTTTATAGCTTGTATGTTTGCTGCCCAGTAATAAAACTGAAAGTTGGGTAGAGCCATGCCACCTTCTGCCTTCTGTCTTTGTAGGTCGTTCTTTGGATACGTGGATGTTTTGAGTTCCAAATAAATGAGGTTATTGTTGAATCTAATTGCTTAAAAAATGATTTATTGATGTATATTGGGATGTTTTGAAATAAAAAAAGGAACTTAGGAAGAATATTCATCTTAACAGTGTTGATTCTTCCAGCTAGAGTGAGATGAAGAGTTGACCATCTATGCAAGTCTTGCTTAATTTTTTCCATGCAGACGGCAAAATTTTGTTGATAAAGATCTTTGTTTACTTGTGATGTTTACCCCTAGGTATTTAAACTGTTCTGCAATGATAAAAGGTAGGGTGTCTAATCTAATATTATATGCTTGAGAATTCACTGGAAAGAGTACACTTTTATTCAGATTAATTCTGAGACCTGAGATCTTTTGAAATTCTGTGAGTGCTGTTAAGACTGCAGGCACAGAATTTTGTGGGTCTGATATATACAGTACCATATCATCTGCATATAGAGAAATTTTCTGTTCCAGTCCTTCTTTGATAATCCCCTTTATCTGATCAGCATTTCGACGTTGTATTGGCAGTGGTTCAATGGCGATTGCAAACAGCAACGGTGACAAAAGGCATCCTTGTCTAGTACCTCATTCTAGTTTAAAGTAGTCTGAACAGATGTTGTTGATACAAATTGAAGCTTCTGGATTGGTATACAGTAGTTTGATCCATGCACAAATGTTCGGGCCAAACCCGTAGTAAAGACTTAGTTGCTGAGTATATTACATTAAACAGGCATCGAAGATTTGAGGATAAGTGTCGACCCTTGATAAATCCAGTTTGATCTTGTGATATTACCGAGGGGAGCACTTTCTCTATCTTTCTAGCTGTAATTTTTGAGAGTATCTTAATGTCATTATTCAAAAGTGAAATTGGTCTGTATGATGCACATTGTAATAAGTCCTTATTTTGTTTAGGAAAAACGGTGATTAATGCTTGGCGAAAAGTTTGAGGAAGAGTTTGATTGTCTCTGGCTTCTGTAAATGTTGCTAATAGGAGGGGAGCTAGCTGAGTGGAGAATTTCTTATAAAATTCTGCAGGGTAGCCATCAGGGCCTGCTGCTTTCCCACCTTGAAGTGACTTTATAGCATCTAGTAATTCTGATGACACCAGAGGTTTATCCAGTTCCTCCGCACTAGGAGTATCTATTTGTGGTATCTGTAATGTATCCATAAATGCATTAGATTGTGTGTTGTCTTCTTTAAACTCAGTAGAATATAAGGATTTATAGTAGTCTCTAAATGTGTGCATTATATGTTTGTGGTCGATGATTTTGTCTCCATTCGTGTTGGTGATTACTGGGATTGTGTTGCGGACTTCTTGCTTGTGAATTTGTTGAGCTAAAAGCTTATTAGCTTTCTCTCCGTGTTCATAGTAATGATGTCTGGATTTATAAATTAGTTGTTCAGTTTCTTTAGTTGTCAAGAGGTTTAGTTCTGAATGCAGAGCCTGCCTTTTCCTATGTAGAGCCTCGCTTGGAAGCCTGGCATGTTCTTCATCTATTCTAGTAATTTTGCTTTTTAGCTCTGCTACTTTCTTGGTTTCTAATTTATTTCTGTGGGAAAGATACAAGATAATCTGTCCTCTTAAGAAGGCCTTAAGAGTTTCCCAGAGTATTCCTGCAGAAATCTCTGAGGATGTATTTGTCTCTAGGAAGAAACTGATTTGTTTGGATATAAATTCTGTACAGTTCTCGTCTGCTTATAGAAGACGCCATCTGCGAGATGAGTGTGTGTGGGGCATAGTGACTTTAGCTCCAAGATCAGAGGTGCATGGTCAGAAATAACAATAGCATTGTATTTACAAGATTTAATCTCTGGTAAGAAATTATTATCTATAAAGAAATAATCGATTCTTGAGTAGCAATGATGTACTGGTGAGTAGAAAGAATATGTTCTTGAGTTTGGGTTTAAAAACCTCCAGGGGTCTGATAGGTTGTGATCAGTTATAAACTTTGTAATTATCTTTGCAGTGTTAGATGTCGTCCCCCTGTGATAGAAGTCCTATCTAAGAGAGGATTTAAAACACAATTAAAGTCCCCAGCCATTATAATTTTATGAGTGTTCATATTGGGAAAGGATGCAAATAAAGTTTTTATAAATTCCTTATCATCGACATTAGGTGCATAATCATTTATCAAAATCATTTTACAGTTAGATAAGTTGCCCATGACCATCACATATCTCCTTTCAGGATCCAATACTACATCTGATGCTACAAATGAGACTGTTCTATGTATGAGAATTCCCACACCTCTAGTTTTCTTTGTAAAGCTAGAATGGAACATTTGGCCAGTCCAGTCCTTTTGCAGCCGGAACTGATCCTTGCTTAGTAAGTGGGTCTCCTGTAAAAATACTATTTTAGCGTTTAAACCTGTTAGGTGAGAAGTACGTTCTTTCTTTTTAATTTGTGATTCAGGCCTTTAACATTCCAGCTCACAAAGTTAACTGTCCCATCATGGAGACATTGATTCTGAATTTTTGATGTCATTTTATAGTCTTAACTGGAAGTGAGACAGCTTTAACCTTAATTTCCTATTTCCCCAAGAGTTATTGCCATGCAGCTTATTGTTACATTGGAAGTTATAATTATAAAGATTAAAAGGATAGATTAGATAGATTAGATATAGATATAGCCTGCTCTCTTTCTCTCCCCCCTTAACCCCCCACCCTCCCATTTTGCCTCCCCACGTGAGGCTGGACCCCACTTCACGCAGTCCCGGTCCTCTGACATACCCAGAGACAGAGCGCGTCCAAAGTTAGACAAGCCCCCATGCAGCGGGTTTTAGGATTAAAAAATTAGAGATATCTATTGCCAATATAGTCTAAATACTATATGCCTAAAATATAATCATTGACAAACTATGAACCTAAAATATATATAATCTTCAGCAATCTTAATGTTATTAAGATAATAAACCCGGGGAATGGTGTTAGAAAGTGGTCCAGAATAAGCATAGTAAGTCATAATGCAATAATAACAATAACAATAAACCAAGGGTATGATGGTAAACAGTCTCCTTTAGGGTAGAGAAAAAATAAATAAATAAGATGAAAAAAACGAAAAATTAAAAAAAATTAAAATATAAAAAAAATTAAGCACAAACGTCTATAACTGTAATTAAAACATAAACAGATAGCGTCCGAGTAATAAAGAGGATATATAATTATAAAAACCCTTATTTTAACAAATAGATCAAGCAGTAGGTTATTTATCCTTGCCTTGTCATGACAGGATACGACTAACTATTGTGTTTCAGAATAGTGTCGGGATCAGCTCTCTTAATTCCTTTTCTGCTTCTTCTTTGCTGGCGAAGACATAGAATTGACCTTGCAATTCCATTTTCAGTTTGGCAGGATACAAGAGGCTGTATTTGATATTGGCTTGCTGTACAAGCTGTCTGATGTTATAGAAGACTGCACATTTAGTAGCTGTTGCTGGAGAGAAATCAGGAAAGATACGAATGTGGTTATTTTCATATATAATCTCTTGCTTGTGTCTGAGGAGTGCCATCACCTCTAGGTTAAATAATAATCTCTTGAAGCGAATAATAAAAGATCTAGGTCTAACGGTATTTGATCCACGTACGCGATAAGCTGCTGCTATCTCAGAATCTGCTTTAAAGTCCTCTCCAATTATTTTAGAAAATAGTTAAGCTGCGAATTTCACTGGGTTTGGACTTTCTCGATTCTCAGGTAGACCTTCGATTCTAATATTATTCCTTCTGCTCCCATCTTCCAAAGCAGCAAGTCTGTCTCTGAGTTTTTTGCATTCGGAGTTGGCAGTTGTTGCTTTTTCTTCAGCACTGGCAGCTAGATTTTCGTCTGTTTCAATCCGAGCCATGAATGTCTCCTTGACATCCTCCAGTTGATCAGCAAGTGTGCTCAGTTTAAATGAGGTTTCCTGAATGTGCTCTTCAAATTTACCCAGCATATCTTTAAAGACTGCCTCAAAGCAAACACATGTGCGTTTCTCCAAGTCTTTATTATCCTGTTGCAGCTTCTCATTTGCTTTTTCCCTTGCCTTCTCGTTTGCCTTCTTGCTTTTCTTTATATCTTTCTTTATCTCTTGCATGAGCTCAGTGATCATCACCTTCAGTTCAGACAGATCAATTCTGCTTTCGTGCACTGTAGGTGAGGCGGTGGGCTCTATTGCAGCCAATGTTCCCGGCTCGCGTGGAGTAGTTGAAAGCGCGGACTGCAAGGCCTTTTCCAGTTTCATATGATCTTCTTCAATCGGCGAGCTATTGTGACCTGCGTCACTCACACTCATACATTTGCTCCCCATTTCGCTCTCAGCCGGAGACGATGTAGCGAACCATGTTCCTGAGGAGTCTGGGCTTTCGCCCATCTGATCCAGGTCAGTCTCTGAAAGGCCATACCTTGAGCTTGAACTTGGGCTTGTCGATCTGAGCTTGGATGTAGCTTTAGTTTTCGTTTCTTTCTGAACCCCTTTCTTGTTGGCCATGTTTATATATGCTTGCATATACTGTAGTAGTACCTCAGGCTGGATAAATACAGGATATCTCAGGATAATAAGAAGATAATATGAAAAATAACACCACTGCTAGCAGAGCTCCACTTCAGACGTCCATCTTTCGCAACAGATGAGACCAAACCTGCACAGGAATCTAAATCAGGTCTTCAAAATTCTGAAATGCATCAATAAAGTGGATCTTTGCAAATTATTTAAATTAAATGGCAAACCATGCATGGTAGGACACCAGTGGAAATTAATGGGAAGTCCATTTAGGAATGAGGCCAGGAATCACTTCTTTACTCCAAGAATTGTAGGAAACTGGAACAAACTATCAAAGCTTGTAGTTGAAACAGAAACCTTGACAACCTTTAAGAAGTATTTGTATGAGATATTGGGAGCTATTAGCTAAATAAGTCTGTTTGTTTCTTATGTTATGGGTACCTTTAAATAAAATCTTATATACTAGCCGACGCCTGCCGTAGCATACGGTGGTGTAAGAATAGGAACGGAAAACGGTGAGAAAGGAATTCAGTAAGCAAGAAGAAAGAAATACTTCTTGAAAGAATAGGTGAATAGGTGTTTTGCTGGAGACAACAGATAATGAATTGAAAGATCTTGCCCTAGAAAAAGCCACGTACAACTGACCGTGGCTGAAGACTGGTTGTTGTAAATGATTAGAAATCTGTGCAAACGTAATGCAAAGCGGGATGTTGGGGTCGTGTTTGAAGTAAATGACAATGGTAGCATGGAGAATCTCGGAAAGAGCTTGAATTTCAGCTTCACCACCATAAACTCCAGATGTTGCCATGCATTGATAGTACTCATGACTTGTTGTGATAACTCGACTTGCATTGGAAAGAACAACAGGAAGAACGTCTCTAAATCTGTCCCAATGTGATGCAACGAAATCTACTGCCCTATGTCGTAGTGAGAGTGCATTGCCTTTGTCAACTGTTTGTGTAAAGAAATAACCCACTGATTGGAACAGGCAGTTTCCGGATCCCGGAATAGAGATGACGTTGTATAAAAACCCATCGACAGAGAAGATACTGTCATTCATTTTATAACAAAGGCTTAGTAAACAACAGTCGCAGTATAACAAAAATAGCAAGGAGCAAAACCAATAGTAAGGAGTGAAACCAATGCCAATAGTCGAGAGAGTACCTTCCTGTAGTAGGCTACGGAAAAGACTCCCAGGCACACACATGGCCGAAGTGTGACGTGACACCAATGGGGTCATGAGAGAGGGGCGGGGAACGTGGTAGTCCAAAGGAGGAAAAGGAATCGAGAAAAGCGACGTGGAGGTATATGGGAGGCCGCAGGCAGCGTGGGGAAGAGACCAGTTTTGAAGAGGAAGCAGGACGAACCAGAAGAGAAATATATATAACAGATAAACATCTACGCGTGGAAGTGTGTGTGTCTGCCCGGCTCAGAAGTTAGAGGTGGAGTCAGGGTAAGGGTTTTGCCTCTGAGGAAACAGAAAACTCACTTAGCCACTAATAACACAAGCAAGGCCAACACATCAGCAAAATGAAACCTCAGAAGAAAGACAAAGTCGCATAGCCACTAACATCGGCAAAATGGTATCCCTTTTATTTTTCCTCCTGCCACTAATACACAAGTGAGATGAGCACATCTGCAAAACGAAACCTCGGAAGAAAGACAAAGTCGCTTTAATACCGGCACAACAGTATTCCTTTTACTTTTCCTCCCGCCTCTAATACACAAGCGAGGTGAACACATTGGCAAAGTGAATCCTCCTAGGAGAGAGATGCCCAGAGTAGTTCCTTTTAATTATCTGACATCTCTAAATTTCAATTTTTTTTCTGAAAATTTCAATAGTTTCTAGGACCCTGGGCTTTTTACATCACGGACTTACACAGCTACTTATTGTTTAAAGAAATATGAACAACAAATATCAATATACCATCCGCAAGTAGCAATAGCATAACAGTGGATGTATTTTTACATCACTTGAGCTGGAATCTGCTGTTTATGAAAGCTGTTTGGGCCACCACAACCCTATTTAAGCTTGCCGCGTAATTATATTTAATTATCATTGTTATTACCATTATTTTTGATATGACTTCTTTTTACAAAGATACTTAAACAAAAACATGATATCTCTTATTTTAATTAACTAAATTTAAAAAAATGTAAATGTTCCAACTTTCAAAACAGTTAACTGAGTTCCTAAATGTCCCTGTATTTTATTTTTTATGTCCATTTTCTAATCTCTCATTGAATGCCTAGCCAGATATTATGGCTACTTGTAATGATTTAATGCTTTTTAATGGATCTCTCATGTTCCTCCAGCAGTAGAGTTGACTTCACCCAGTGGTTCTGAGACACGCTGTCAACTGGATGAACTTCTGTATACTACCCTGATGCAGCTGCATTTCTGGGTTTCTTCTAAATGATTCAACTCCCAACTGGGGACGGTTTCTGCTTCACAGCTGTGGAAAGGATGAGCAAGTTAACAAAACAGATAAATGGTAAATGCTTTAATTAACACATTAAGGCAGCAAAAAGATCATGTTATTAGATATTTTTATGACACATCCCTCATTTAATATATTAACCTCATATTTTCAGGCATTTTAATGAATTACTGTAATAATGCTACCATCTTCCTTCATTTTTCATTGGAAAATGTTATCTCATGAAAGCCAAATGAAAATTAGTCTTATCCTAAAGCCTTATAAATTCTAATTAAAATGGTTTGATATACAGTATACAGCACTGAAATTTTATTTGGTAATGGAATTTTTATTACTGTTAGAGATTCTATTCATATGTTTGTTTCATATTTATTAAACATTAACAATAGGATCCCAAACGTATTTTTAGGAAGAAGCTGCAATCGAAAATGCTTTATATTTGCATAAGATACTCAAAAATAACAAAAGGAAAAGAATAAAATCACACCTTCACTAGAGTATGCTTCAGATAAAAAAAAATAAGTGTGTGGGAAGATATGAATATATCAGTAGATGCAGTGTGTGCTTGGCAGTCATGAAATACAAAAAATGTGCCACACAGAGTGGCAAAGGTCTTGGGAGCAGCCGCCACTGCGTGAGGGTTCCAGACAGAGAATCCAAGATGTGTGTGCAAAATGAAGAAAATAGAAACCCCATTCTTTATTCATTTTTTAGATCAGATTTTATGGTTTTTAGGCTCACTTCACAAAAATTCAGTTGTGACATCACCTATGAATGATCACTGGGTGTTTCAGAGGCTTGACATGGATGAGGCCATGACGGGCTCAATGTACTTCTTTCCTGTTGGATTATAGTACAGAGAAAGTTTATTTGAGGCAACACTGTGGCAGAGCACAGTCTCAGAAGACATTTAGAAAGAATACCAAAGATCAGTATACAGCAGGGGTCTCCAACACATCACTCGCGAGCTACCGATAGCTCTCAACCCCTTTCCAAGTAGCTCGCCAAAGACCTACATAAATTTGAAAGCTTGATTAGTCAAATTAGGGGTGGCCAATCTTTCCAAAAAATCATATCATGATCCTTTTAACGCAAAATCACGATCCACAATCTGAATTGCAATCTATTTTTTCAATGTGGCATACACTTAAGAAAATATCCAGGCTTAAGCTTATCAGGACATAAGTAACACTTTATTTTAAATAACAAACTAAGTTGAATTCAATTGTTCTCTCATTCGCTAGCTAAGCGGAGTTAAGGAACACGCCCCAAAGCCGGTGAGCCCGCTGCATGTTTCTTGGATTTGTGCAAATAAATCTGTACCGCTAGCAAACTATAATACATAGTGAAATAAGAGAAGTCACAAAATCAACTGGAATGTTCAAGCAAATTATTGAAAGAAAACCAGATCTAAATTCGTTAAGTACAGTAGTTCTCTCATGAAAAGCGGACAGACAGACATTTGATTTTATGTATTATATATTAGTAAACCTTCAAAAATAATGTGCAGTTAAAGTCTCAACAGCATTCTCAGCATTTCTGGAGCTTAGTAGAGCCAGATAATTATAAGAATCTTCACCAAGCAGCTATGAAAATGTCTGCTTTGTTTGGGTCTCCATACCTCTGTGAGCCTGACATGAATGTGATAAAATCAAACTTCAGAACAAGACTGACAGACGAACATTTAAATGACTCCATAAGAGTGAACCTCAGTGGCTCCACTTCACCAGACACGCCTCTCTTGTTGACTCCCATGCCAGTCACACATGCAACTGGACATGTGAATAAAGTGAAACAGTGACATGGAACTAAATCTCATACTGCAACTAAAAACACATACACACATACAGACGTCCGCCGGGGACCGAAGTTAGCATTCTCAGCATTTCTGGAGCTTAAAATGCACTTGCAGCAACTGGACATGTGAATAAAGTGAAACAGTGACATGGAACTAAATGACAAATGAATAAGTCATATCTATTTGGAATTGCACTGTTTTGTTTTGGCAGCATTCATGTTTTAATTCAATAGTGTGAGATACACTAGAAAATGCATACAGACGTACAAAATGCACTTGCAGGTGAACTAAATATTTTTTGTGATGTTTTAATGCGGAATGTGAGTTGTGGACACCAACATTTTGTAAATTTTCAGGCAAAACAAGTGTATTCAGTTTGTTTGGGTTGAAATAAGCTATGAGAATAAACGTTAGAAAACATGAGTAGCTCTCTGCCATTTTCATTTTGTAAAAGTAGCTCTCAGGGGAAAAAAGGTTGGAGACCCCTGGTATATAGTACTAGAGCCCACATGGACTGTAAAGACGCACCAAAATATATAATAGAAAGCCAAGGTGTTATTGCATAAACATATGATCTGTAACATAAAGAATAAAATACTAATATGATGTAAGAGAAAATAATGTGTATTATTAAATACCAGTATATTGTTTGATAATCTTTACTGGATGATGCTTTGATGTTAATTATTTGTCTTGTACAAAGTCTGAATGCAATATAAAATGACAGAGTGTGTTTTATGTGGTGATAGGCTTTTGAGGCCACTCAGGCCCCTTCTTACCTGAAGAAGGGCCCGAGTTGCCTCGAAAGCTTGCATATTGTAATCGTTTTAGTGGGGTCATTTTGCTTGACTTCTTACTACATTCATAATGGCTAACACGGTACAACACCCTAGTAATATGGTGGTAGAGTATATTTTCATTCACAGCCTGCAAGTTTTAATCATTTATGTCAATAAACCCCCATGATGGAAGAGATGAAGTGTTTTATAAAGATTGTGTAGAACTTCAGATGTTCACATCACTTACAGCTCTTCCACACCCATGTATCACTCATGTAAAATTCATGGCTACTCCGTATGAAAAATTGTCAGCCGCTGACTGAATCGGCCCCTCTGTCAAGCCCAGATTCAGGTGTTTAAATAATCATTTTCTGATACTATAAATATTGCTTATTCATACTACTACTGCCTAGTGCAGTGATTTCTAGCATCATTTTGCAAGCTCTTTATTAATATGGGGCTGTGTCCTTAAAGTAACTGAATTTGATCATTTAATGTAGTTTTCTATTTTACAGGTATATTGCACTAATCTTTATATATTATAAGACTGTAAAGATGAGTATAATACGTTCAGATGGCTGGGAAGACAGAAAAAATGAAAAAAAATTACAGTTAGTAGGAAAAAAAAGCAAAATCTACATTGGCTCCAAGGCCAAAAGACCACCCAGCCCCCAGTGAGCATTCAACCGAACATAGATATCCTAAAGTTGCTCCACATTTTTTTCAGACTTCATTCCAGAGAATTTAATTCAGAGGTCCTCATGGACAGCTGGGGCACCCACCTTCATTTATGCATTACAGGTGGCTGCCCAGGGTCTTGATCAGGTGGTGGGGGTGCAGAACAAACAGAAAAGAAGGCAAAGAAAAGGAGAGATTGGTAAAGATTGCAAGATTGCACTTGAGGAACAAGATCCTAATTCTATGCACGTAGATCGATATACCGTATAAAAAAAATATATACAGTAAATGTCAAGCAGAGGACAAAGACTAAAGACGGCACAGAACAGGGTTCAGTCCAAGAAGAAACCTCCCAAACAGAGAATGAAACCCATACTGGTAACCAGGGCACACCTGTAAGCAGACAGTGGACAGTAGAAGATGGTCTACCATGTGGCCTTTGCGTCAAAGCACTGCATACACTGAATTTCCTGTGTACATATAACGTATAAAAGTGCAGTTCAATAAAAAAAATATAAAACACAAGCCCCAAATAAATCAGTGCTATTTAATCTTTTTTTTTAAATTATTTTTCTATTTCCTACATTTACAAGCTTGGGAGATAGATAGATAGATAATCTTATTGTTGCACATATGGTGCTCGAGATATTCATATCTACATTTCTTATGAATGTCAGCCTGCATTCCTATCCATAGTTTTAAAGCGTCAACAGCGGTTACATCAGATTCCAATATTTTTCTCGATGTGCCAGACAGAATTGTCTCTGCATATATGGAATGAATTACACCCCCACCCCAACCTCTGTCTCTCCTTCTATCCTATCCATGCCTTTTCTACAAATCATTTCTCCTGTGTATATAGATCTGCTGCATCTGTCAAATGTGTGCAGTATCACAGATGTTTCTCAGCTCTGACCTCTATTGTTTGCATTTCAACTGGCAGATTTTTGTTTGAGATCAATGAATACATTACTCCTTACATCATGTGACTCTGCAATGCCCAATAATCAACACAGGATGGCAGCAATAAATAAGTTTAGGTGTCCACACTTGCATGATGGTTTTCTTTTCATCTCCCTATACATCTACTGTTGTGTATCCCAGTAGTAGATGTTTTGCATTTCCTTGTTTTCTTTGATATTCAATCAATCATATCAACTGCTAAATTCAAAAATACATTTAGGAACATTTTCTAAAAAAGAAGAGGACGTTTACTGAGTGACATTAAAATTAGGGAAATAATTAAAAAAACAGCAGAAGTAGTGGGAAATTCTCTATAGAGGCTCCATATGTAATAGGAATACACACACAGACATTGCAAGAGACTTGTGCACTTGCTTTCCAGACGTTATCATTAAATAAATTTAATAGGTAAATAGTTCTTGCATGCAGGAAAAACCCAAGCATCGTTTGTGAGTTATTGCTGGGCAACTTTTTAAAATCTGACAATTCCACCTTTACAGAAATCTGAAGCAATACACCCATGAAGATAAGTGTAGCTAGATGTCGCAAAGGGGTAAACACCAATCTTTGTAGATGCCATTGTAGAAATTCAACATCGTTTTCTGTTTTTGCAGAGTGTTTCATGATCAAGTAACAAAATTCCCTTAAAGATGGAGACAACACTGTTTGAAAATAGTTTTGTTATGACAATCACGGATTTTCTTTTTGTGTTAATGAGATACCATAAATGCATGATAAAAAGTATATTATCATGTCTTATATATCAAAAAAAATTATTCCATTTACTAGTAGAATTTGTTAAGAAAGACTTAACAGTAAAATGCCAAAACACATTTGCTAGTTAGTTTTTAGGAATACAGGCATGCTGGATGGTTGTTATAAATTGTGGACTATGAGATTTTAAAAAAAATATTCTTTAAACAATATTTTACATGAGCATTTTGGCTGATTTTTCTCTAGCACCATTTTGTGTGCTTTCCTCTCAGTTATGCTTCCTGAATGTAATGATTAATTATTCACAGTACCACAACATTATCTTGTTTTACAATTAAGCACAGCCACATTATTATTCCCATTACTGGCACGTGGCTCCTGGTTGCCTTGTAGGTTGTGTAGTACGACGTATGTTACACCTTCAAAACTGCAGCAAATAGTCTTTCTGTATCCGTAATTTGGATAAAAACAGTGACAAAGAAACATATGTTCTTTCTCGACTTTCTGGTTTTTGATTCAATAGTTTCTCTCTCTCTCTAAGTTTGATTTCTGGCTTACCGTTAGGTTTTGGTGTATTAGGTTTAGTCTTATAGTTTTGATTTGTTTCTGGTTCATTAATGTTTAATCTCCTGTCATTTTAATGTTATTTGTGTTTTTTTTCTCTTTACTTGGATATTTTAATTGTTTTATGTTTTTTTTTTCTTTTGTGCCACAGCTTCATAGCAAAGCAAATAGATGTGCACAGGTATCTGCATGCACTCACTCACTCGTGACTGGTGTCATGAATACCATTTTATAACATTTCAGAGGTATCTGCACACATACTGTTTAATAAAAAGTAAAGAAAAAAGAGAAATTTAAATAGTATGTCTCTGCAATTATCGCCTGTATGTGCACTTGTGACTAGAAGATAGCTGTGCTCATTACTTTCATTTTTATCTTATTTGCATGGTCTGTTCATCCTCAGCCAGCTAGCATCTGCTACCTTCAGTTTATCTGGATGGCTGCCCCACGGTGTAAGTGTCACCTACCTTTGGTGTCTTTTCTCTGTCCACACTTTTCCTTGTGGATGATGGTTGTGTATGTGTGCATGCTGTCATAAATCCATTTTTAATGCAAATATTGTATTTCATAAATTGTTTTCTGGGTAGAATATTTGCACATCTCCAATCATGATTAATATTTTTCCCCTGATTAAAGTGATCTGTCTTTTTAAATTCTGATCGAGATTCAAGTTTTCCAGTTGATAAACATTGTGACAAGTAATGGCAAAAAACATATTAAAAGTTTGGGGCAGCCTCCCATATATTGTATCCTGGCTGCTAAAATTGAAATGATTGAACAGAGATATTCACAAGACTGAGTCCAAAACAGAACTGATCAAAGACAAGAAAGATGACAGCTTTAAAGGCCCATTCAGGAAGTGACATCATCTTTAGGGCCAGAACTGGAAGTAATGACATCACCAGGACCGGACCCGGAAGTGTTGTCATCGAGGGTCCTGGAACCTGGCGGGATTTCCCAGGAACAGCCTGCAAGTAACTGAGAAAGACAGTCAGCACACTCTGCCACCCGCCACTTGGTGGTGGTATTACAGTTACTCAGGCCCTTTAGCTCCCCCCTATTCACACGTGTGTGACAATATGTTCTGCCTTTCTAGATTTGTGATTTTTATTTGTGCTTTCTTTCCTTAAAATGGAGTTTAGTTTCCCTTGATAATTAATACTTTTGTAATTTTTTTTGACAATGGTTCTATTTAATTAAAAACGTATTTCTTACTTCCACCACATGAAACAATAACATGAATGATCTAGTAAACATTTAGGCAAACATCTGTGAATCAATTCTTTTTTATTCCCATATCTGGATCATGACATTAAATTATTATTGTATATTGAAATCTCAAAGAGTTGCATTGTCAGTACTGCCATGTTAACTTCATTGTATTTTGTAATTGCAACTTTGACTACCACAATTGAGGGACTGAATCCTGCTTCTGTTTCTTTTCATGGCCGTATTGATCCATTCATAAAAGATAATTTAAAATTTGCTGTTGTTAATGCTAAGCATTTTTTCAAAAGCCAAGGAGCCAAAATAGTCAAAGACAAAAAAAAAATTCACAGTCCCCAACTGATAAAGAGCCATTTTAGGTTCTATGATTGTGCTACTCAGAAATATCAAATGGGCCTCAAAAAAAAAAAAAAAAAAGCCGGACTTGCCCTCTCCATGAGTCTGAACCCAATGAATGGGCCTCATCAATGGTAGCCTATCCCCAAACTCAAAAAACAGGCCTGCATCGGCCCAAAAATGGGACAAAGCCTTCAAATATTCAACACAGCAATAAAAGAAGAAAAATCACCAATGTTGTGATTCTGCCACACAAAAACAGCAAAAGAAGGGTGCTACCTTCCAAAAACACAAGCCTGACCTGTTCTTCATCTCAGGTAAGCTTCAACACAAAATGCAGCTTGGCCCCAAACTGAAAGGCAGGCTTATGACCTGGAAGAGGCCAAAAATGGGGTAAAGTCTTTTATAGTTACACATATCAAAATGAAAGAGGGTTAAAAAGCCTCCAGTCCAAGAAAACTCAATAAAGTTCACTGATAATTAGATATTTATTAAACAGAATTCAAATAGAACTGCCAAAAACAGGACAGGAGCAAAATAAGTTTTGCCTAAAAGGCAGACAGAAAACCAAACAAATCCAAAAATCATCAAACCAATATCAGTACCTTATAATTAACATAGGGATCAAAGCCAGAAAATCCACCAAAGCAGAAAACATAAATGAAAAACAGGAATCATAAACATCCAAGCAGCCATTTTGTGCACCTCTTTGCTTTATATACCCACGGGGTGGTTTCTCAGCTTTGTCAGGTGGCTCCACCCCTCCAGGCCCAACATACAGACTACAAGTAACATAATTTAAAGAGTTAGACAGTACAACGCTCGCATTACTCATAAAGAGAAAATTTTCAATAAACAAAATATTGTAGTGACCCTGAGTCCAGACTATTTCGGGGACATGTTCTCCAGGAATCAGAGGGGGCGAGGATGCCTGCAGATCCACCACAGTGAGAAGCATTACATTGCAATGAAAAGATTAAATAAAGAACAACAAAATAAACATGAACCAGAAATGAGGTACTGCCTGGTGTATAACAGTTCTTTTTAAAATTTTTCTTTTTATTTTCTTTGTTTTGGGTGTCCCCTGCCTGCTTTGTGTTTTCCAATGTCAGTTTATTTTAATTGTAATAAATTAGCATTCTCTACGTGTTTAGTAGCTACCTCCCTTGTTAATTATTTAATGAGATATAATAATAAGCCTCCTGATTTGTAACTTGTCTCAGGTGATTTATTTAGGTCATTCCTAGCACATAAAGAATTTGGTTGGTGTCTGATATCACTGGAGAGGTGTTAGTTACTTTGTATTTATTCTGTCATTGCTCCCCTCCATTTTGAAATTTTGACCTTTTGGTTTACATTTTTGCAGGTTCAGGATTTTGGATTTTTTGAATTTTTGGTTGTGTCCTTTGGTTGAAGATTTTGTGTTTTTAACTCTTTTGGACATTGTTTTTGTTCATTAAAGCTACAGCCTCTTTTTGTATTTTTTCCCTTTGCTAGTTAGTTTGTAGTTTGTTGTGTTATTTCCTCAAAGTTTTCTTACTGTCCCTTCTCTTTTCCTTTTGAATTTTAATATTTTATATTTTTATTGCTTCTTTTTTGATTTTTGTAGTATTAGTTAATTATTACATCTCTGTTTGCCCTGTTTCTATTTAATCATTAACTGTTTTCTCTTTAGTTTACAATTGCTAATATGTTTTTTTTTAAATTAATTAATTACATTTTGTGGCTCAATCCCAAAAATTAAAAAAAAAATTAAAATTGCTCAAGAAACCATGTTACGTCTGCTAGAGGCTTTCATTGATTTGAAAACAAATTGCAGATGCTTTCTAAGCACAAGACCCACCCTTATAAGATATGAGGTGATGACAACATTCACCATGATGTCAATTCCAAGTTCAAAGGCCATATCCTCTGGCAAACTGTACAGTTTAGTTGGCCTTTCTAAATTGTCAGTGACAGAAGACATCACACATAAATACCTAAAGAAAAGGTGAATGGTGAACAAATAGAGGTAAAGAGAAAAGAACAAAACATTATCATTATTGTTAAATTGCAGCAACTGTGTCTTACATGGTGCTTGAATGTTCTCTTCATGTGGATTTTCTCAAAGTGCTCTGGTTGTTCTTGTGTCCTAAAGAATTGCTGGTTAGGTGGACTGGCCATTCTAAATTAGCCCTGTCTTGGTGTATGTATTAGTAGGCCCTCTGGGGGGGCTGACACCCTGTCCAGGGGTGACTACTGCCTAGGGACCAATACTGCCTGTATAGGCATCAGCCCTCCACAACCCTCAATTGTTTCTCAGAGAAAGCATGTAGTCGGGCTACCAAATTACGTGGTTTAAAAGTTATTTGTATCTTCCCCAAATGTATATTCATCATTCACATTTCCTTCATGTAACACTTTAATTAAAAATGTACATTTTTCGAAATTATTTAATTGTGAAGATTTTGATTTCCCCAGGGTTTAGAAAGATTATAAAACATTATCTGGGTCATTTGTCATATCCGAGCAGCCAGATGTGCCTAATGTCCTTCTGACAAGGCTTGTTAGAGACAAAACAAAATCTGTTTATTCTTAAAGAGGCATAGAGTAAAAATAATTAATAATCAGACTGGCTTGAACTAGCACATTTAAAACAGTGTAATTTTTTACAGTGACAGTTTGTTTACACATAGCTTTATTTTAAGTGGCACTATTGTTCAATATTGTGACATCTGCATTACACAACTGAGCCGTCTTTAGGTCTTACTAAAGTACCTTCTGCTTACATTTGACCTTTTCTGTGCTACTGAGTGTTGCAAACACCAACTCAAGCAACAAAGAATTTGCATCATTTCATCCATTTATGCATTTTCTGAGCCCAATTTTTAGGGACGTTCACATATACTATAAAGCAGGGATGTCCAGTTCCAATCCTGGAGGGCTACAGTGGCTGCAGGTTTTCATACCAGCCCTTTACCCAATCAATGACCAATTTTCACTGCTATTTAACTTCTTTTCCCTTCATTATATTAGCCCTGTTTCTAAGGATTCAGTCCTCTGAATTGATTCTTTTCTTCATTAAATGACAGCCAAACAGAAATGAGACATGAAATGAGACAACAGATGACCAGTAAATTGGGGCTTCAAACTCCAGCCAGTTTCTTAATGAGAAGCTGATTCTTGATGTTAATTAAGCCGATTATTTAATTCCATGGCCTGTTGCTGCTCTCATTCTGCTACAGTAGATATTTCCAAAACTGTCGATTTTCACTGTCAAAATGTTTTGGTGACCTGAGCAGATCAGCCTTACAGAGATCCTCTCCTTTCTTCATTTTCAGATATTGTGTGATGGACGCAGGTTAGGTGGTTGTGCGTCGGCTTGCTTTGTATCTCATTATTGTTTGGCTGCTAATTAAGGAAACAAGAAACAATTCAGGGGTCTGAATCAAGTCAATTAAAATTAACAAAAATAAGTTTATCATTAGCATAAACTGGTCACTGTTTCAATGAAAACCTGCAGCCACTGTGGCCCCCCAGGACCAGAGCTGGACACACCTGCTGTAATGCAAAAAGCAACAACCATGATTGCTATGTCTGACAGTCTGCACAAACTAACTCAACTCCAAGTGGACCACTTTAGTTGTAATTTGACACACTTATTCTTCAAGGAAATTTGCCTGGAAAGTTCAAGCTTTTGTGAGATATCTTTAAAATTAGGGCACTGTACAAAATCTTCTATTGAAAAGCTTTGGTGAATATACAAAATTGTCTATTTTAAAACAGTGAAACATTCTGTGCAACTTTGCTTCAGATACAGTCATGCTGGCTCTAGGCATAGGCCAAGTGGGCGGCATGCTCATGGGGGCAGCAAAAAGTTATTTCATGTACGATTGTGAGGGTGCCGCTCTCCAAGGGAGAACCCCACTCGTCCATTTCATATGCAATCGTGAGAGCGGCAGTGTCCAAGTGGGAACCCCCATTGCTCTTTTGTAGATTTCAGCTATTGATCCAACCGCAAGGATCTAAAAGAGAGACTCTATGGGTATCTCTTTTTAAGCGCTTTCAACTGAGTCTTCCAAGGGGGTACAATATCCCCTTAAGCAAGCCCCTGCTTGAGAGTGGTCACTTCAACTTGTATATTTCTTATAGCTTTCTGTTTTTACTTGTCCTACAGTCACACTTTACAGTTACTGAAACACTGGGGGAACTGCACACACACGCATGTGTGTAAGCATGGCCGTTGTTACACCAGCTCACCTCTCCAGCTGCTTGAAGTAAGTTAATAAACCTGAAAAGTATAAAAAAGAAAAAATCAAATGTCATTGATTTAGAAGTGAACGTAAGAGGAATGGAATTATGTAAGTGTGAAAAAATATGTACTTGGTATTTTCCCTAGAAACAACCTCATGACGTCATTTTCTGCACATTGTAATGAGTCTGTATTACTCGGACACTATAATTTATAACTCCAGACCTGCTCTACACCATGGCCTAAAGCATCCAACAGTTTCACCTTGAGACTTAAACAGATTTTTAACTCTTTGAGTATGTTTTTCAAAAATATTATGTTTTAAAACAGGACATCAATCGATACCATTTTTACATCACTTGAATTGGACTCTGCTGTCTATGAAAGTTATTGAGCTACTACAAAAGTGCTTAACTGCATAACATTATAAAGTATTGTTATTAAATATGTGTTTAATTTACTCTGATAACACATGTAGTTGAATTCTAATATTACTTATTTTTGAATATTACAGGCATATTTAATTTAAAAAAATGTGCTACCTGAAGTAATTAAAAAATGAAAAATGCTCCAACTTTCAAATTAGTTAGCTTAGTCCCTTTGCACCTGAATGGTACCTCCTGCATTAAGTGAGAGAGGGGAGACCCTTACTAATATGTTTATTTTTATACAGAGGTAAATCTGGGTGAGCATTGTGATAAATATTGATTTACTTATTGCTTTTAATATATGCTTTAAGAAAAAAAATCAGCAGTTTTGTTTGATTGTATCCAATATTCAGACATCAGAAATATAACTGAAATGCAAATCAACATACAAACTGGACTTTCCTTTCAGTGCATACAGTTTCCATTTCAGGACATCCTCTTCCCTCTTACAAAGTTCCATCTTCCCTAGTATCTGTGCCAAAATGGCATCTGGCCACCAAAAAAACCTTCCCTGTTCCCTGAGAAGTTGACAGATTCATCGACTTTTTCTTATTTAATAACCTTTTGTTACAAATTTAAGGTATTGCAGCACGTTATGAAGGTTCTGTCCAAGATCATTTTCTCTACATAAGATGCTCTATTTAAGGTATGTATTTGCTTAGATATATTTTGCTATTTGTGTTAGATTCAAAAAGCCCAGGCTCATAGAAACTATTGAAATCGTCAGAAAAAAAATAGAAATGCAGAGTCAGCGGTTTCGTTGCCGTGCTCGCCCCCCTTATCTACAAGCAGCTAAGCGAGTTTTTCTCTCGTTTGCCTTTCCTCGGCGGAGTCGCTTTCTTTCAGCTTCATGCTATAGCCTCGTACTTCTTTCTTCATCCGACTCGTTAACTTGGGGCCATCTTGCCGGCTTTTTGAACTTCATGCTGTAGCCTCGCATTTCCAGGCTGGACAGATAGACACACACACACTTCCACACATAGACTTTTATATATAAGACAGGAACAGTTTTTCTAAATGAGTAAAACAGGAGAAAAATACATTACTGCCCTAAAATATGTAATGATAGAAAAAGGAAAATGAAGGATGCTGTCAACATCAACTTTAAATCATTTATACTTTGTTAAAAGCAGATTATAATCATCACTTCAAAAGAGACCCACCGGATCAACAAGCTAATTAAAACAAAAAGCTCAGTTATTGGATGCACTCTGGACCCCCAGAGGTAGTAGCAAAGGAGAGAGTTAAAACAAAATTGAGTGCCATTATGAACAATGCTGCACATCCTCTCTGTGACGCACTAACACTGAGGACTTTCAGCCAGTGTATCATTCAGCAGAAGTGTCTCAAGAAACGTGACTGGGGCTCCTTTATACCAACAGCCATTTGTCTACATAATGCCTCACTGGGACTGGGTCAGCCAAGTCAGAAGTTTTCTTTCTTTTTAATTTTATTGCTTTATAGTCATTCTGGTGTGTGTTCAGACCAAATTGTGTGTGTGCATATTTATTTATTTATTTATTTACTTACTTATTTATCTATTTTTAGTAAAGCTTCTGCAAAAATCCAAATTTCCCATGGGGATAAATAAAGGTCTGTCTATTCTATCTAATAAAAATGCAGATTACAAATAACATTATAAAAGCGTAACACTATAAGGCATAATGAAGCTGCAATTTTCTGGAGTTAAAAAAAATTAAAAGAGGATGAACGTGACTGGCTATTTAAAATGTATTCTCACCCATGTAACAAAATAAAGATTAAGAAATGCAAATTTCTTTTCTAACGTTTGGCCAACATTAAAATATTGGGCAGATTAACTGCAGTCTTGACTGATGCCTACCCTTCCGAAACACCCAGTTTATCTTTTTCTCATTTTTGTGCTTGAGAGAGGAGGGAGGAAGGAGGATGGTGTAGGACAAATTGGGCATAGACTTTAGTGGCATACATGGCCTGTTAAGACAGCAGACTTAACATGGATGCAGAAATCCATCTCCACAGTCCCCCAACCCTCCTCCATCATTCCAGAGTATTAGACTGAACTGCACCTCTGCCCACACTTTGGTCAGCTCTGTACACCTCCACAGAGGCTCCTTCAGACAAAAAGGCACCCAAATAGACATTCATTGTGACTACAAACTGAAAGCTGACTGGATGTGATGTAGAAAATAACACACCTATAAGCAGACAGTGCTTCTGTAAGTGGAAAGGACTTTACTCCAATCACCCAGGATTACACCTTCCATCAAAACTAGCTGAATTCATCTCTTCTGTCTCTTTTGGGTTAGCTCTATGAGGTGAAAGGCCATCCGATGTCTGTGGAGCAAAGTGCTCAGAATCTTTCTTTGGCCTGGTAGCTACTCTTAATAGAGCCTTAGAGCTGGACACCATCAACTAGCTCTAAGATTCACTGTGCCAAATCAAACTTTGTGCCAGTGACTGAGCCATGTCCAAGAGGACTAAGAAGTAGCATTACTTTAAGAAGGGGATTTCACTATTGTGATACTAAGAGTAATGCTTTTCCCTATGAAGTTGCAGAAGACACAGAAAAGAGTCTAACAATTAGCCGAGGAAGGCAGCATCACACCACTCCATGGACAAAGGGCCATGTAGCAAATCAAAGAGTGCACTCTGATGCAAGGAAAATTCTGCACTGTAACCTAGAGCATCAGACATCATCCTTAAAGACTTTGTATTGTAAAACTGCTTATCTGTGGCAAGCTAAGTTAAAACTCTAAATAGTGAGTAAACAGCCATCCTCTTCTTTGTTATAATTGTTTGTCTTGTATCTTGTCTTCTGTATCAATAAGACATGCAGTTATCCTATTTCTAGAATCCTTAAGTTTTTCAATTAAATTGTCTCACTCTAATTCTTGAAATGAATGTGCTTCAGTTGCCTTAATATAAGTCTAACAACTGGACACTCCATCCTACAGAGAAAGGTAAGAAGAATAAAGTTGAAGCCTTATCAAATTATGTAATTAATTGCTGGTATTGCCAAAGGTAAAAATGATAATTAATACATTGATTAATTTACAGATTGATTTACTTTTTCTCACAACTGTACTCCATTTCCTACATTTATTTGTTGTTCCTGGGTAGGTAAAAGAAACGTTGAAATCTCTCACATCCTGCAATTAATTTGGTGCCTGAGTGAACTCAAACCAAGCTCTTCCAGTGGATCTCTTACATATTTTCCTGCAATGGCAGACAGTGAAATGAAAGAGTTAGGAGGGATGATGGTATTTTTCCAGAGGAAGGATGGCATTTTGGTCCTGGCCCATCATTCCAGAATCTTATATGTCAAATATTGCGAGCAATGAATCTTCTAAGAAAAACAAATGAAACAGTAGAAAAAGCATAAGCATAATTTTCAGAATGCCCAAAGAATGAGAGTTCTTTGTCAATCATGGTGTCCTGTCACACAACTGAAGAAGTTACTGCAGTGTGGGGCAAACCAGATGATCACCAAAGGTGGCTCTCTTGAGATAAGGAAGCCATGATGCCATCCATATCTACATCATCACAGTTTTCAATTGAAAAAACTCAAGATATTTACCTTTTATTGTATTGTCTTGCGATCCATCATTTATTGACATGTTTTCTACTAGTTAACTCATAATTTAAAAATACAAAATCAAATGTATCTCCTTTTATTACTTATTTAATATTCCATATTGATTTTTTGTTGGGTGGTTTCAGTTATATTTAATGTGATTTTACTGACAACCACTAAACATTAAATGGGGGCTTGGTCACATTTAGTGTGCGTAATTAAAATCTATGATGAACACCTGCACAGGGGTCTTGGCCTGAATATAAATTAAAAACTTAAGGAGAAATAAACTGTGTTATAGTAATGCAACAGAATCCAAATAAAACCCATTTTAATATGAGTCATATAATGTTAAAGCACAATATAAATAGGCTAGGCTCCTGTATGCTGACTTGGTGGAGGGTTTGCTCTACCCATACTTCTTTTGACTATTAGGTATATGGTCAAGGATACGGATGAAAAGTTTCTCGTTACAGGTCCAGTTTTGGGCATGGTAGGTACTACTTTTAAATTTCAATTCACATACAATTGACAAACAAATTTACGTTAATAAATTGGAACACTATCCTTAAACTCCTAAAACATAAAATAGAAAAGCATAACCAACACATCATGATTCTCTCAGTGGCATTGTTTCGAAGGACCCTTGACGAAAACCTTTCCAAAGATATATATATAGTCCGGCAGGGCAGCTCTGCTGGTTCACTAGGTGCTGCGAGAGGGTGCTGCAGGGAGACAAGGTCCCTGTTATAACAGACTTCAGTTTTACCCAGAAGTACTTCCATCGGGTAATTGCCCTGGCACTGGAAGTTCTCTCTGGTCGGAGCTGGGAGGTAGAGAGGCAACACTTGACTGGAAGAGGGCAGTGCAGGGCAGTGCAGTGCAGTGATGAAAGAATTAAAGATAGAGAGAAAACATGTTTTTGTGCTTATGATACTTAACGGAGGTGAATTGAATAAACCTTCCATTATTTGAACTCGGGACTTTTTGTGTGTTTGGGGGTTTGGGGCTTGCTGATGCCCCGGTATTGTTCACAATATATATATATATATATATATATATATATATATATATATATATATATATATATATATATATACAGTGCATCCGGAAAGTATTCACAGCGCATCACTTTTTCCACATTTTGTTATGTTACAGCCTTATTCATTTTTTTCCTTAGAATTCTACACACAACACCCCATAATGACAACGTGAAAAAAGTTTACTTGAGGTTTTTGCAAATTTATTAAAAATAAGAAAACTGACATAAGTATTCACAGCCTTTGCTCAATACTTGGTCGATGCACCTTTGGCAGCAATTACAGCCTCAAGTCTTTTTGAATATGATGCCACAAGCTTGGCACACCTATCCTTGGCCAGTTTCGCCCATTCCTCTTCACAGCACCTCTCAAGCTCCATCAGGTTGGATGGAAAGCGTCGGTGCACAGCCATTTTAAGATCTCTCCAGAGATATTCAACCAGATTCAAGTCTGGGCTCTGGCTGGGCCACTCAAGGACATTCACAGAGTTGTCCTGAAGCCACTCCTTTGATATCTTGGCTGTGTGCTTAGGGTCTTTGTCCTGCTGTAAGATGAACCGTCGCGCCAGTCTGAGGTCAAGAGCGCTCAGGAGCAGGTTTTCATCCAGGATGTCTCTGTACATTGCTGCAGTCATCTTTCCCTTTATCCTGACTAGTAGCTTGCAGTGCCGATTTATTTGCACAAATTCAAGAGACATGCAGTGGGCCTCAGGGCATATCTTATATCCGCTTAGCTAGTGAAGGAGAGAACTACTTAATTGATTTAAATCAAGTTTTTTTTCTGGAATTTGCTTGAACATTCCGGTTGATTTTGCAACTTCCCCCATTGCGCTAATCCAAGGCAAAGGTGGGTAGGGGGAAGCGTGATGTCAGGAGTAGGGCTCCGGGCGTGGGCCTCCTCACACATGCACCAACCTCCGTTTTAATTGTTCTGTCGCTCGCCACATTTTGGAGCAGACCTTGCCTCCGCTTAGCTAGTGATACCTGTTTGTTTATTGATTTTTAAAGTTTGTCATGTTTCACTACTACACGGGCAAAACCGCGGTGGACAGCTAGTTTATCATAAAACAGTTTCATTTGCAAGAGGGGCATTAATACAATTAATTATCAATGCAAAGAGTAATACAAGAGAGACAAACCTAAAGCTAATGATAACATTGTTAGTGACACAAACGTCCTCTGACATGGGATGCTAGTACTTTTTATAACTGGTATAACTAGAAAGCTGAACTTGTGCTTAATCAGAGGATATAAAATCACTATTTTGCAGTCAAAAAATTTTGGGATGAAAAAATATCAAATTATTAATAATTTATCTGCAGCAGCAATAAAACAAGTATTAACAAACTGCTACATACATCTCAAGTGAGTGGTATGCCTCTCACATATTTTTGTAAACTAATGATGAGCAAAGCCTGCTGAGTCTGCTTTGCCTTGATTTTGGCAAAATCACAGAAATGTTGGGAACTTTACCAATGTCAGCACCATGCATTGAAATCAATAGGGAAAACATAGCTGAACTAGTTTTGATTGGATTATAATTGTGTAATGTTCTTTTAAGTGTTCCTGGGGGCTAGGGAGACGTCTGCCAACAATGCTGAGCCGATTATTGTGGCAAAAAATGTGACCAGAGTTGTGAGGCAGGAGTGCTAACCACTGTGCCACAGTGCATCAATAAATTAAAACTAATAGAATTTAATATTAGAGCAGTCAAATATCAAGCAGACAGGAAGCATTAATTCACTAAAACCTATAACACACACACACACATACAAATTCAATAACAGGTACTCACCTCTCTCAAATTGAACAGTACAATTTGTTTTTTTTCCCCTGATTCATTGCTGTTATTACCTAATAAGCACACATATTCATAAGTGCTTATTCATAAGTGCTAAACTACTATTGTCAGTGCTGACATTCAGCAATAAGGTAAATACTTCATTGTTACTCAGGGATTCCAACTAACTGCGTAAATTACTTACTTTACACAGTCACTCTGAAACCAGATTGGTTTCTTCTGATTTTGGCTGTGCAGTGACTATAGTAGGACTTGGAGAAACTGAAGTTGAAATAGAAATAGCTGAAATGTCTTAACAAAGTAAATAAATCCAATTTTTGAGCCTGTCTAATGGCTACCAGTTTCCCAGGATTCACTTTTTTCTCATCAACTCTGCTGTAGTAAATGATTGCCAGTAGAAGTGTGGTAGATTTATATCCAGTCCAGGGATTTCTTTTTGTGCAATCACCAAAGCCGAATGATCCCTTTAGAGTCCTCAGGTTTTTCTATATTTCCAAAGCAACATATTTAAAAGTCCAAGTTTTGCTATTTGTTTCTCATAATGGTACTGTACATGGGACTTTCTATATATTTCATAGAGACATTGTGCTACCAGCTGGTCGTTTGGGGAAAATTTCTCCATAATCATTTGAAAAGTTTTTGTGCTCATGGAGTAATTCCTTTGAAGAAACTCTGTTACCTTCTGTTTTGTTGTGTTAGGGTCTTAATGTTGACCCTATTATCTCCTTTATACTCTTTATTATGTAGACCTTAACAAAATGTATCAAATTACATACTCTTACTACACTGTCGGGTGCTGTAGTTTACCACTTCCACCTTCCCTTTTTACATCTATAACACCAGGAAATTAGGTAAGGTAAAAGATCAGGCAGGCGTTGATGACTTAAACCACTGGAGGGCAGTGCCAGAGATACCCAGAATGTTCTCAATCCTGGACAGTACAATGTCATGTCTGACAGTGTCAAAAACTGCACTGAGATCTAACAGAATGAATATGCTGGTTTGTCCAGAGTCTGCTGCCATTAGAAAATCATTGGTTACCTGAAACAGGGCAGTTTCACCAAACTGAAAAGGTTCCATCAAATTATTAGCAGTTAGGTAATTGGTGAGTTGGGAGGCTACAACACATTCAGGAATTTTTGACCAAAAAAGGTATGTGAGAGATAGGCCAAAAATTTAGGTTGTCAGCATAAAGACCAGACTTTTTTAACAATAGGGTTACAGAAGCAATTTTAAAAGTGGCTGGCACAAGGCCTGTGCCAATGGATGTATTTATTATTGTTGTAACAATCAGGATTATGGCATGAAGGCCGGATTTAAGAAGTGTACTCTTGTGTACTAGTGGGGATGGGGTCCAGTACACAGATAGTAGGCCTCATCTTACAAAGCAGGTCATTAACAAAAGCAGATGTGACTGGTAAATATTTAGTAGCGGAGCTGGAAAGAGTGGGAAGACAGGCCAATAGCTATCATAACTACTAGGGTCAAGGCCCAGTTTCTTGAGAACTGGTTGAACCACAGCATGACTAAAAGAAGAAGCATCCAGCCCTGAAGCTAAACTTGCATTAATAATGGACAGTATACTAGGGCCAATGCTGTCAAATGTCTCCTTAAAGAGGCAGATGGGAACAACATCAAGAGGTGATGAAATGGGCCTCATGACTGAGACAGTCTCCCCTAGAGCAATAAGGAAGATTGAATCAAACCCATCAAGGAAATAAGAACATGAAGTAAATGACATGAAGTCAGATATTGTAATACTAAAAGAATGCCTAATATTTTGAATGTATGTCACAAAAAACAGACAAACCCCTTAGAGGAGAGTAATAATACAAGAGTGTTAGGCAGAGTTAAAAGAGAATTAATAGTGGAAATCAACACTCTAGGCCTCTTTGAGTTCTTAAAATCAAATCAGTAAAATAGTTCATTACATTGCCACTCTGGTGGGTTTGCTTAATATGGTAAAAGTCAACCCTCTTTGATTGCCTGTAGTTTAGCCTCCTGCCCTTTTCAAACACTGGCATTACATTGCCACACTGGCCCCACCATCCCAGTCACATAAAGTATCATTGTTTAATCACACATTTTACAGAACAAGAACCATCACCATTTTGATGTGCCTTCCATCATGATGAATGCTGGATTATTGATCTGAAAATGAAATACAGATATACTTAGATGCAGTGTTTACACTTTTTTCGTAACTAGATATTACCCTGAGTTTTGCACTTTTCAGTACTTTGTTGTTTTTGTTAGATGTCTCACCAGTCAACTGGCAGGTAGCACTGCTGAAGTCTGTGTCCACAGCCCACCACCTCCCCCACCAGCATGTGTGAAAATATCTAGTTTATGACATTAGTAAGTTTTCAACAGAAGGCACAAAATGTCAAAGCTTGTGTGGAGGAGTACAAAAGAGTAATGTTTAGGGAAAGTACAGTAAATAAAATGTGATAAAGAAAAGACATAGTTTAACCACCTGCTAGGCAACCAGTTTAAACAAAATGAGTTGTTAACTGTGATGTAGTCATGGGCTGCAGAGGCCCACAGGTAAAGGAAATTAAACAGTCTATATATATATGATTCAGATGTTTTGGTAGGGTGGAATTCCTTCTTTTTTGTCCACTGAACTAAAATCATAAATGATATGCTGTAACCAGGATGTTACATTTTACAGTATTTCCTTTCTTAGCATTTGTATGCTGATGATAGCACAGCAGCCATAGGCGACCACACTCGATAACATCAGCACCTGGATGTTGGCCAACATTCAATTGTTAAATAGTAGCAAAACAGAACTCTAGGACCTCAGCATAGGAGGTACATGAGATTTATATTTGAGGGGGCTCTCAGAACACAGAGTACAAATCAGTTTTACTTAGAAACAAGGCCAGTTCATTACTCTGTAACACTGGAGCACAAATATAAGAAACCTCATCGAATAATTCAAGTAATTCTGTGCAGCGAAACAGCTTCATTGAGGATACAAATGTAACAGGATGCAGTTTCATTACCTTTTCCCTTCACCACAAATAAATGAGCCAAAATGTTACACATGTCTAAATATTGTGAGAGTTTTAAACTACGTACACATATTCATACTTTATGATGATGATGATGATATTTACGGGTGATCAAATATGAATAAAAAGCATCTCAATCAAATGGTAACAACCTTATAACCCTAATGAAGCAGGACCTGACATTTAATCTTGCCATCATATTATTATTTCTCAAGGGTAACATTTCCTGATTGTGTCTGTGTTTTGTAAAAGTAGGGCAGACACAGACAGTCTTTCCTGACCAACTGTCTGAGTAAAGTCACTTATGTGCTCTCAACAAACTGTAATGCTCTCTAAAGGGGCCATTTTTGATTGTTAATGATTTTCACAGCCAAATTTGTAAGCTTACAAAGCATTTGTGCACAATGCTTATAAATGAAAATTGTTATATTTTCAAAATGTGAACGATATTTGTTTGGCATGTTAATTATTTTCTGTTGTAGTATATTTGTTTTGTACAGTGTGATAAAACTACTTATACTTCTCCACCCATTAACCAATCTTGAAAGTAGGTATGCAGCTTTATGGTTGCCCTCCTCAAGCTGACTTCATTTATGTAAAGCTAAATTCATGGGCCTCCCTTCAAAAGTAAAGGCAGGGCCTCCGCACTAAAAAAATTGTTCCAGTCGAACCCCAACTTATCATTCCCAAATTTAGCATTTTTCACACATTTAATCTTTTTTGGTATATTGTTGTTGAGTATAAAAAAAGTCTTGTCTGATGAAGTGCAAGTCTTTTATGGCTACGTTCACACTGCGTGACTCTATTCTGATTTTTGCCTCATTTGTAGATTTCTTTTATTGAACTACTCAAATTAATTTTGCAGTTGATCCAAATCTGATGTGAATGAAAATGTCTATCCTGAACGTGCCCGTGTTTAAATTGAAGACATGACTCTTGACCAATGAATGAGGGGAAAAGTCAGGTTTTTCACTTCCAAAAGTGTGACCCTGTTGTTAAGGGTCTTTCTATATGTGGACTACATGAATATTCTAGAGTTGTTTAATTCACTAAATGTTAACAAAAATATATTCATTTTGCATGTTGTACATGTACGACTGGATGCCTTTGACATGTGGATTATACGACATGATATTTTTGATATCGCTTACTATTGTCCAGCTTTCATCACCATTCTATTAGCAACTTTGTTATGTCCTTTCTCTAAAAAACTATTTTTCCTCAGCCATCACTATAAACTCCATGGGGTAAGTAGCAGAAAAAATGTTTTTGTGTGTTGTATTTGTTTAAAAACATTGTAGTGACAAGTCAAGTAAAATTACATCTTTTATTGGCTAACTAAAAAAGATTACAATATGTAAGCTTTCAAGGCAACTCAAGCCCCTTCTTTAGGCAAGATATAATACAGAAACTGGAGTTCCCTGTGTTTATACAGACACCTGGACAAATACAGCATTAGAAAACCTTTACGTGAGACATCTTAAATATAAAAAATTAATAGACCTCTTCAGGCTAAGATTCATGAAGCAAGAGAGGAGAACTATGTCTAGTCAAGATTTTTTGATAAGGATGAGAGAACTCTCCAACAAAGTCTTTTGAAGTTTCTGATGAGTTGTTACATACAATGTGGATCTGTAGTCAGGTTGTTTGGGTTAGTCAGAGAGATGTAAACCGTCCTCATATCTGGTTATAAAACTCTTGTCTCTATTAAAACCATGTCATAATGTATTAAATTTTAGCATGAGTTTAACTTCACATTCTTTTCTCTCTTGCTGTGTTCTTAAGTTGCCCATAAGCACTGTGACGTTAAAGTCTCTCTCACAGGGTCCATGGCTGTTGAAGTGAGCTGCTACAGAAACATTTGTGTTGCCATGCTTGATGTGGAACCTGTGTAAATTCATTCTCTGGCGGAGTGTTTGTCCAGTTTCTCCCACACAGAGTGCAGGGTCAGGACATTTCATACAGAGAATGAGGTAGACCAAATTAGATGATCTGCAGGAAAATTATCCCTTTACGTGATGTTCTAGTCGGCAGTGTGGTATACTACATGGTCTGTATTATAAATAATATATAAATCTTTTCTGTAGGCAGGGAGATGTACCATTATCTTTTGGTTCACTTAAGGAGCTTTGGACAATTAGTTGCTGCAAACACTGTAACATTGTGATGGCACCTAGTTATTTTCACAATACAGTAGACCCCCGCGAAGTCGCAGTTCAGAGTTTGTGGCCTCAGTTTTTCACGGATTTGTCCTTAGAACCTAACTGATAATTGTTAGCGGAAACCACAAATATCCTCTGCAATTTTTTATGGCTTTTTTCGGGGCAATACTGTACTGTAGAGAGAACACAAAGCAAACATAGAGGAAAAGGCAGCTTGTGATGGTGAAAGTAGCCAATCCAAGAGCATTATTTATTTCTCCTTGCTGCTGATTGGCTGCTGCTCTGTGTCACATCTCCAGCAGATGCAGCCCAGCATTCCCATATCATAACCGCATATACCACGTGGAGCTATCTCAAGTGTTTCGCTGAGCGTTCTTGTGTTTTTCGTTTTGTTCTTCTTAAAGCCCTAAGGTGACACCCAAATGCCCTGCACCTTCTAAGGATTCTGGCAATGAACCTAAGCACCAGAAAAAGTTTAAGACAGTCCACGAGAAGGTTGAACTACTGGATTTGCTCCTGGAACTAAAAAGTTATGCTGCAGTAGCCACCCAAGGAGCTGTAAATCCTCTGCTTTGCTGTGCAGTCATTATCTTCATTATATACCTTCATCATACTGCACAGTTAATTCATCATCATCTTCATTCAATATGATTCATTATTGGTGAGTACCCATACATTTTACTGGATTTTTATTAAATGAAATTATTACGTATTTACCCTACTTATACCAAAGAAAACGACATAGTGCATAAAAAGGAAGCATGCTTGCATTAATTACAGTACATATAGGGGTAACATTGGTATTTTACATTCTAGCACTGTGGGAGACATAGCAGTACAGTACTGTGCAGTATACGGGTTTACCTTTACATTCTTTTTTTAGGGTAATGTATTCAGCTGAGTTTGAAATGAAATTAAAGTGTTTTGGGGGCATTTTTAGGGTTTAAACTATAAAAATAGGCATTTTTTTGACCACATCCAAAATTTGCGGTTTTTCACAATTCGCAGGTGCTCTGGCAATTTCGGGGGTCGTCTGTATAAGGTATTATCAGCTGTTAAGGTTAAACTGAGGAAAAAAAATTAAACACAAATAAAAATAAATTTAAAAATTAAATAATAACAAACACCTCAGCAGTTTACTGTTTCACCACTTTGCAGACTCTAAGCACTTTTGTGAAGCTACCAATAAACATACCTATTGTTCTGTAAAGATAGGGCCAGATTTGTAAATGTACAAGGTACACTTTATGATTCATCAACAACAGTCTGTTCAGGTATGTAAAGTTTAGAGAACAATTTTTATTGTCAAAAAGAATTTTTCACTTCTGTGAAGGTAAGTTATTGTCAACTAGTGATGCACAAATCTTACAAAATTCACTTCATTCTGAGTTCTGTGAAAATGCCACAAACTCTGAAAAATGCATTGAAGTCAATGAGGAAGGAGAGACTGAACTAAGTTGGAGTGGATTATAATTACGCAATTGTCTTTTAAGTGTCCCTGAGGGTTAGGGAAGGATTTACCAACTATGCTGAACCAATTATTGTGGTCAAAAATGTGACCTGAGCTGTGAGGCAACATTGCTAACCACTGAACCATTGTGCCTCCCTGAGATATAATTATGCTCCGAGTCCACAATACAGCAAGTCCTTTATCTCCCTCTGTGTCTCCTGAGGTCCTATCACTATGACTAACTGACACTTACAGAGCCTGTGATGCAAGGAAGCAGCGTTATGTACTGTTGTTACCCATAATTTGCTTAATCCAGCAGTTAAGACAAAACTTACAATGAATCTATGCAGAACAACAAAGTATTTTCATAATGTTCTCATTATGGTCAGTTAATACTGTATACCCCTCACATGAAAATGCTACAAGTTTTGTTTTTTTAACACATGCCAGGTGCAAATTTGGCTGGAATACCGAGCAGGTGGTGATATCACACACAATTACAAGTTATCATGTAGTTGTGCCAAGTGTCGGCTATAGTAGCAAAGTGGTCAGTATGTGAACTACAAAGCCAGCATCTGTTTTATGTGGGGGAAACGAGAACAAAGAAGTTGATGCATTGTAAACTGAGTGATTCATTAGTGAATGCAGCTCACTTGTAGTGTTTTCATAAGCATGGCAAGACATGACAATGCATGCAAATAAATTGTAATTTTCTTTCCATTTGTGCACATCTGCCATTAAATCATAAATAAATGCGTTTGTGTGTATGTAATTCAGTATGTGCACCAGCATTTCAATACAGCAGTGCGCAAAACATATTTGTTTCTCTTAAAAGGTCTCCCATTTATGGTCAAGTACCATGTTGCATCACTCTTTCCATTTCACAAAGAAGCCCACTATTTATTCTTACATATTCATTCTGTTATGACTGGGAGTCCCAAAGTACATAAATCCCAAAAACAGGATCGACCTCATTGCTGGATATACAGTAAGAGCAAACGTAGAATCTTTATTAAACAAAAAGTTTTATTCTCACAAAATGCTCTTTGAAGCTCTGAAGAGCACAAAAGGTATAAAGGAGTTGCCAGCAAAAATGAATCCAAGTTGAACAAAAAAAACAATATGGTTACCCAAGGCAAGGTCAAAAAACGGACCAGAAAGTCAAAAAAACACACAAAGCATAAATAGAGCAAAAAACACAAGTAACTTCATCACTACCTAAGACATCCAAAATGAACCACCAGAAACAGTGGAAGACCCTCTGGATTTATAAGTTGGATGGCAGCTCCTGCCGTTGATTGGTAGGTGGCCCCACCTCATGGGAGACCATCCACAAAACACATGGAACATTGCACAGGCAGAGAAAACTAAGCAGAAAAAAAAAACAAAAGTAGCATTAACATACCTTAACGCCTCAACATTGAATATTAAAGACATAAAACAAGACGTGGCGGCACGGTGGCGCAGTGGTAGCACTACTGACTCGCAGTAAAGAGACTCAGGTTTGCTTCCCGGGTCCTCTCTGCATGGAGTTTGCATGTTCTCCCCGTGTCTGCGTGGGTTTCCTCAAACAGTGCAAAGACATGCAGGTTAGGTGAATTGGCGATTCTAAATTGTCCCTAGTGTGTGCTTGGTGTGTGGGTGTGTGTGTGTGTGTGTGTGCCCTGTGGTGGGTTGGCACCCTGCCCAGGATTGGATCCTGCCTTTCGCCCTGTGTTGGCTGGGATTGGCTCCAGCAGACCCCCGTGACCCTGTGTTTGGATTCAGCGGGTTGGAAAATGGATGGATGGATAAAACAAGACATTGAAGGCCAGCCAGGTTAGGAGTCCTGGCTGAGATATAACACGTTTATCGGGTCTGCTATGTCCGGGAAAACCATATGACTGAGCTGGTGTCCATCATTGTGCTCAGTGGCGTAGCGTGGGTGTCAGCCGCCCGGGGCGGAGGAAAATTTCGCCACCCCCTTATTTAGGTATTTCAATTTAAAAGAATAAAATATACAGTAATTCTTTGCCGCCTCCTAAAAGTGCCGCCCAGGGCGGGCCGCCCTTGCCGCCCCCACTACGCTACGCCACTGATTGTGCTTTTCACTTACAGTTCGTTCATTCCATCCACTATGTGCCCTTTTGCACATTCTCCCTTCTCAATGTCAAATTCATTCTGGCTGTGTACCTTGTATTCCATGGTGTGTACAAAATATACTTGTTACTTACCTAACTTAAAAAAATCTGACGTGCCAATAGTTTTCAGATTCATTTATTTCTTCATCACGCATTGTAAAACAAGGTGTGTGTTTATAAATGTGACAATTTTTTTGTTGATTATTTCATAGTTGTCTGCTGAAAACTGACATGAATTTCCAGGAATTTCGATAACATTGACAAGAGAGTTGGTCTTGAGGTAAAAAGGATATTCAAATGCAGTGAAGTGTGTGGAGAAATAGAGAAATGCACATCTGGGTACTTCTGGTGATAATTTATTTTATCTGTCTACTTCTTGCAGTGTAAAGTTTGAGAACCTTTGGGTAGTGACATTCCCATCCAACATTGGCTTCTACAGCTATGTGACATTATGCTGATGTCACAAAGCATTATGGGGTGCTAGAAAACAAGATCATCAGCGAACACAGAAAATTCGCTTTTTGTCAAAAAATTGGAAACACCTGATGATTAAACTAAAACATCTTTCACTTGTTACCCAAATCGTGGATGTTCCATATAGCTTTTCAAATAAAGTTTTTGTTGATCAGTATTTGTTCATGTCAGACTTTTGAATTATTACATACAATAAGTCCAAAGAAGGCCAGCAGCTCATCACAACTGACATTAGACCACAAAAGTGCACCGCAATTTGCTTTCATTGTGCAGTGCTGGATGAGATGTTGTGCACATTTGTTCAGCTCAGTCACAATTACGTCTAACATGCCATCACTTCTGAACAGACTGAAATTTTGTAATGGATCATCTGTATTTGATACATCTGTTTGGTGCCTTGGAGAGCCAGTGAATGGCAGCTTGCCCAGCACTTTTGATTACACTGTGTGCATTCATAAATAGTGTCAGAATTAATTGTTTATGCAAAATCATTACCTTCATATGCTTCACAATCACTAGAACTAGACCCTCTAATGCTGTCGGTGGCCATTAGTAAAGAACTGTAACTATTATAACACAACAAATCACTTTTTTCCAAATGCACTTTCTCTTTTGACAGCCCATGTTCAGCTCTCCTGCTGTCCCAAATGGTGTGTCAGCTGCTGTCCTCCATTGCTGTCTGCAATTCTGTAGTTATGCATTAACTCTCGGATGATGGCTTGTGTATAACTAGCAGTGGATGAGCTTGCTCAGAGAAAACAATAAGAATTTAAAGAGGACTTGATCAGGAAGTCTAACAGCAGGAATATCCATCCATCCATCAATTATCCAACCCACTATATCCTAACTACAGGGTCACGGGGGTCTGCTGGAGCCAATCCCAGCCAACACAGGGCACAAGGCAGGAAAAAACCCGGGCAGGGTGCCAGCCCACCGCAGACAGCATGAATATTTCTTTGAAAAACCAAAAATATTTTTTCATGCATTTTGATTAACTTCAGGAGCCCTGGGCTGCAGCCTAGGTTAGCTGATAAGACCAAAATGTATGTGTTTTGGTCATCAAACCAAAAGCCACTTTTGGGGAAAGCCTAACATTGCACATTATGAAAATCACACCATCCTCATAGTGAAGCATGGTGATAGAAAAATAAAGCTGTGGGGAGAGTGGAGGGGTAATTGAAGGTAGCAAAATACAGGAAAATCCGCGATACAGTTTGCAAGAAACCGCCATCTTGAGAGAAGATTTGTGTTCCAGGTAAAAAAACAACCCTAAACGTAAATAAAGCCAAAGCTACACAGTAATGGCTTCAGAACAACAATGATAATCTCAGAAGTAGCCAAGTCAGATCAAGACTTCAATCCAACTGAGAATTTGTGGCTGGACTTTAAAAACACTCTTCACTCACAATCACCATGCAACCTCACAGAGCTTGAGCAGTTTTGCAAAGAAGTACCCAAATGTGCAAAGCTGGTGGAGACCTGTGCACATAGACTCAAGGCTGTCATGGCTGCCAAAGGTGCATTTGCGAAATACTGACTTGTAGGGGGTTGATTCTCATGTAAGCAATTGTTTTGTGTTTTATATTTGTAATTTATTCAGATCACGTTGCAGAGATATGTTTTCACTTTACTATTAAATGGAGTTTTTCTGTTGATCAGTGTCAAACATTTTGTAACTTCTAAGAAAGTGACTTTTTAGACTTTTCATAAATATTTTATGTTGCTGGTTGTGGTTTAACCTCCTTAGCATTACATTTTTTCTTAAAAAACATGTTGCATTTTTTGGATGGACAAATGATTTATATGTTAAATCTTTCAACTGTAAAATGTGCAAAACGCTAAATGTATGTACAAATTCAGAACTATAAAAAGTATAATAGTGATACAGATAATAATAAAAATATGAAATGAATAATAATAATAATGTTTTTTTATATACTATACCAATATCTTTGAATGGGAAAAACTACTTAGGTGTTTGATCATTTATTCGACACTGCTCAACATAATGGTTCGTTCCAACAACAATTCTTTCGATCACGCCATCATCAAGAAATAACTTCATCTTGGCTTTCAATGTTCACTTTTATTCCTGACTGCCACCCAAAATTAAGATGAGGTGGTTCTGGTTTATTTGAAACAGGGTCAAAAGAAACCCAGACATGACCATCACTTTTAGATTCATTAGAATCACTTTCAGTTTCACTGAAGACAGATTCACTTCGTCATCACACATCACTGCTCATATCACTGTCAAGAGAGTTCAACACTGGGCTGCTAAAAAACATTTCTTATAAGACACCATTATGAGGCTAGGAGAAGACGCATCTACATCGTTGCCTGGGTAATGCTCGGGCCTAATGCTGACCCTGCTTCAAATAAACCAGCACCACCTCATTTTAATTTTGGGGGGCAGCCAGGAATAAAAGTAAACGTTGACAGCCAAGATCTACTTACCTGAAGTTATTTCTTGATGATGATGTGATTGAATGAATTGTTGATGAGACATACTGTAGACCTAAACAGTTTTCCAGTTCAAATATACTTGTATACTGCATAAAAGACATTTTGACATTACTGTATTATTATTATTAATTTCATACTGTTATTATTATTTGTATCACTATTATACTTTCTATACTTCTGAATTTTTACATACTTTTATTGTTTTGTACATAAAACATGCCTATACCGTTGCCCGAGTAATGCTCTGGACTAGCACTGTTAGAATTTTTACAGCCTGTGTAGTCCTCGGGTCTAACACACAAGACACGTCTATACAGTTTTTAACAATGCTTTCATAGTGATGCTCAGGTCTAACACTAAGGAGGTTAGTATCAGCTATTGAGCTGTTTTACAGATATTTGCACCACTCAGACATTTACATTTGCCATTGCAGTTTATGGTGTTGTGCTTGTATTGTTTCACATGTAACTGAATATGCTGTATATTATTTGTTTTGTTTGCAATGGAATTTTGCATCTGTTCTGTATTAATAATGTTAAAGAGTTGTATATCCTAGGTCAAGCTGTCTCCAAAACTCTAATTTGATAAAGAGAAGGGTTTAGATGTCTTAATATTTATGACATCTCAGTAGATGAATGAGACCAGTGGTGGTGAAGCTTGAGGTAAGTCCTTGGACAACACTGTCAGTTTGCTTCTTGACCTGTTGTCATGAGCATTGAGTAGTAGAAATGGTGCTTGCATGGTGTTGCAGGGTTCACTCTGTATGATAGGTGGGATCTCAGCAAAAAAAAAATAAGTGGACCTTGAAATGGAGCTCCTGAGAATAGAGAGAACCAATTGGCATGGTTCAAGCACCTTTTGTAGATAAAGTGGAAGGAGAGTAAAATGAAAGATCTCAGAATTACATTCTCATCCACATAAATTCAAGAGAAATATGCAAAAAAGTACAAATAATGAAAACTGTTTAAAACAACCATGGTGTGCAAATAAGAACTAAAACTGAATTAAGTAGATTTAAATAAATGTTGTGTTTTTGACGCCCTCAGCATGTTACAGATCAATCCACAAGTCCAAATAAAAGCAATTTAATCTTTTCTCAGATATTTCAAAAAGGTTAAAGACGACAATGAAAGAGCATGTAGCTTTTCTGACCCCAGCACACAGCATTCAGTATGCTGCTGCTTGAAAAGAAGCTCGATAGGGATGATTTGATTGTGCCTGGTGCAATAAATACTACAGCGTGCTGAGCACTGTATGCACTGTACACAAATAAAAAGAACACAAAGAAAAGGAAATGAAAGCACACTGTGCCCTTGAGTTTACAATATATAATGCTCCTCTGCTGATTGATTCAGCATCCAAGACTAATGACATCTAGCCTGTTGGATGCACATAATAACTTCAGTAACCTTATTGCTGTTTTAAAAAAAATGATTTCTTTTTAATGGTTTTAGAAATCTGGCTAAGGCAAACAAACAGAATCTGTCCAAAACTTAACTGTACTTTCACAGATTTTTAATGTCAAAGTTTTTGTACTGATGTCGGCTTACACGCTTATACTAAGCACATCTAAAATGGTATCGCATTGATCTAACAGTAAGAGCTTTTTAAGAAACTCCCCATAGGCAAACTTCTTGAATACAGCATCTAATGCGAAGTCAATGCAGACAGGCCAACAGCACTTGTAATGTTTATTTCTTCAATTACTTCAGGTAATACTTTAATTACTTGCAGCTGGTATATGAGAAGCGCCATCCATTATGATTCAACCAGCATATTTGCTGCAATGTTTGAATTATTTATAACTGATGATTCCTGACCTGAATCTGTTATTGCCAGCTTTAATTAAATCATTATGTGCATATCACGTGTTCATTATGTGAGCTTTTATGCATAAATTCCAAAGTAAACATATTTCTATCCTTGCATCTAAGCAATATGTTTTTGGATAAATAACAAAGCTACAGCTTCTTTCATGCATTTTTTTCCACAAATACTGCCGACTCAAATATTTCTCTTTTAAAAATCTTCTGAGTGATGATGACAAGTTTTACCCTTCTTTTCTAATATTTATTGTGGGTCGCAATTACTTCCTATGCTGTCAGAGTAAGTTCTGTTAAAGATAAAATAGGTAAACGAAAGTGTAACTAGATGGGTTTTTGAAATTTTCATGGGAACCAGAGGGTAAACTAGTTATGCTAATGTTTAGCTCACCTACAACAGACCAGTGGCACTTACATCTCACGTCATGAAGACCTTTGAGAGGCTGGTCCTGGACTATGAGTCTTCTTGCAGTAGACCACCTGGACCCACTAAAGTTTGCCTACTGGACAAAGATTGGAGTGGAAGATGCAATTATCTGTCTAATGCACAAGGATTATTCTCACCTTGACAAATCTGGACACACTCTGAGGATTATGTTTTGTGATTTCACCAGCACCCCTTTAGGGGTAAGCTCAGAGATATCAGACAGATGATCCTAAAGTGTCCTGGATTATGGGCTATCTGTCCGGCACACTGCAGTTTGTGAGACTCAAGTCACCATGTTTCTGTGATTCCTTTAGGAGAACCACAAGGAACAGACTTGTCTCCTGTATCGATAAGGGGGATAATGGGTGATAAGACAGAGTATCAGAGTCAGGTGGAGAACTTTGTTTCTTGGTACAAAAAGAATTGTCTGCATCTTAATATAAGCAAAATCAAGGAACTGGTTCTTGACTTTCATCGCACCAAAGCACCTCTACACCAGTCACTATTCAGAGAGTGGATGTAGAGGTGGTGGACTGCTACAATACTTGAGGTCCACATTAGTGACAGACTGGATTGGTCTTGTAATACAGAGGTATATAGGTAAATAAAAAGGGCAGAGTAGACTCTTTGTCCTTAGGGCATCTTTTACCTGTTCTACAGCTCCTGTGATGGCCAGTGCCATTTTCTAAGCTGTGGTATGCTGGGCTATTAACATCACTTTAAGGGATGCCCACTGAATCCACAAACTACAGTGTTTAAAAGGCAAGCTAAGTTATGGGATGCACTCTGGACCCCTGGAAGATCATGGCGATGGAACTGAGAGCCATTATGAATAATGCTGCAAATCCTCTCTGTGACACACTAACACTGAGGACTTTCAGCCAACAGATTATTCAGCAGAATAATCTGTGGCAAGGAATGCTACTGGGGTTCCTTCATACCAACAGCAATGCACCTGCATAAAACCTCACGGTTAGTGAAACTACGAAGTCAGAAAATTTTCTTTATTTTTTAGTATTCTTTGTTTTTAATTATTCTGATGTATATTTGACAGGGATTTATTGTCTGTCATAAAATATGTTTGTCATACTATAATATTATTTATTTATTTAAGCTTCTGTAAAAAGTCAAATTTCCCTATGGGAAAATAAATGTGCTATCTATCTATCTATCTATCTATCTATCTATCTATCTATCTATCTATCTATCTATCTATCTATCTATCTAATCACCTTATAAATCATATCAGCACTGAAACAGATCACAACTAGGCCGGGATTCTTGGACATTAGATAAGGCTACAAACAATCAATATCTTTGACAGTAACTAATGAAGTGATAAGTCTCAGGGGAAAAATAAGAGCATGCTGACTTTGTGTATTTGAGGGTCTTTCTTGAAACCTGTTGAAACTGCTTACAATCACTCAGTCTTTTAGTGATCATGTGGGGCACATGAACAATGGGAATGTGTTTATTAAGGATTGCAGTGCCCAAGGTGGAGTTTAAGTAAAGAGAGTAAATTAGCACAGAAAGAATTGTGTTTCTTTTTAAGGAAATGTAAAATTAAACATTCACAAATCTGGCATTACATCAAATTAGGGGCTGCTCTACACTCGAAGCCTTCCTTAAAATGCTCCAGCATGAAGTGACCTTTTCATGGATGATTGAACAGAAGTGGGGGATGTTAAATGCCTATTTAGTAGTCCCTGAAGCCACATATGCCAACAAGAAAGCTATGTAGGTCTCCTGTGCACCCTTGTGATGTAGTGAGAATGTCTGGTGTCTGCACGGTTACTTGATCCATTTTATATTTATTATAAAAGAGGTCAGGGTTTTTGACTGCAGAGACAGGTAAAGACAGTAGAAGAGAGTTCTAGGAGGACAGCACAGGAGTTACAATGGGCATTGCCTACTCAGGAAATGGTCAAAACAACAAATGATCCAGAAGCAGTTCCAAGGCAGAGATTTAATGTCCTTTCTGGAAATAACTTTGCTGAGGCTAAAAGTAGGTCTTTAGTGCCAGGCAAGAGCTAATCTGGTGGGTGGAAGAGCGACTGCACTGTTTCAAGAAGACATTCATGGAGGTAAGGAAGGAATGTACCTGAGGATCATTTGTAGGGAAATGGACCTTCCACCATAGGTTAGAAAGAGACCCTTTCGGTATGCCTAGATAAGCCCACATTTTTAATTTATTTGGTCTTTCCCTGTGTTACTCTGGATTCAGGTATGATTCTTGAGCACCGACTACTGGTCACAACAGAGTTACACTCCAAATAAAACACAGCTAAAGGGAGCAAATGGAACATTGTACCAGAGTTTCTCATTCTTTTGTCTTAACCTACATTTTCAAATTGCTTTATCCCATGCATGTCCTATGTCAAAAGATAAAATGCTACCTTAAGTGAATATTCCTCAGTTGACTGCAAATGACTCTACTGTTTAAGTTTTGCTTTTCCTCCAGCCATCCATTTATTTAGTAGTAGGCATCCATCCATCTTGGAAGATGATGATTGTGCCGTGGTCAGACTATCTTAGTGCTGTTCCGCAGGTATTGCATATAAGGCTGGATTTTGAAACTGGAGCCTGAGTTTGTTGTCTTTGCCTCCTGCGGGGCCAGGCTTCCTAGAATAAGGCTTGTTTGTGATGCCGACCAGTTTACTCCTAGTCAAGTTTTGTGGTATGTTGCAGTCTGCAACACTTGTTGTGCTAATAATCATAACAATCATAAAGAGAAGGCCAAGAGGAATAGCAAAAAACAGAAAATTAAAAACCAATTATGACATAAAGCAAAATTCAAGAAAGGATAGCCCAACAACATGAGTATGAGTTGTTTCAGAACTATGCTTAGACATCACAGGTTTTATATAAGCTGATTACAATCCCAACATAAAAAACTACCAAACTACCATTCTGCCCACTTTTTTTATAAAGTACAAAAATGTTTCACTGGCTTGTGCATCTTTGAAAGAATTTTCATTTCTTTTGGATTATTTAAAAAGATGAACAGTTTTGATGCTTAAGTATGTAATTACATTAAAATTCTCAAGTGTTATCATTGCTACAGTCCACATATTAGATTACCAACAACATTCAATAAGCTTTAGTCTTCCAATGAGATGACTGTACATCTGTACAATCTGTGTCCATTTCCAGTATCACAGCTCATACAGGGATGTCAAGTATATTGAGACACTTTTGTTTGCCGGTTACAGGTATCCCTTTGTTAAATAAATCCTGTATTTCAAAGTAATCATTTACAATCACTGGCACTGAGAACACTTAAAACTGGGAGTTTCGGGTGAAGGTTGAATGGCGAGTTTCACGGATTACTTCTGAAGCATACCATTGTACTATCTATGTTATTTTCATTTGTTTGATTAAACCTAAATACAAAAAAGAAAAAATAACTGGCTGTGAAGGACAACCGTCTGGACTGGGGTAAGAAATGAAAAATGAATAAAAGCAATACAGCAACTGGAACAAGGATAAAGAGTTGGCTAATTATGAGGCTCATAAGGCCGTATTCTGAGTAGAATGTATAAAACTATGGCTTGTCATACACATGCACATGAGAGGCAGCTAAAAGGCTCAAAAGGAGTCAATTCCATGCAAGACCAGGGGATGGCAGAGTGCACTGATCCTTACTCTTTTTCATCGGCAGACCGTCCACGGGAAACTTTGCCTGGATCAGAAGACATCACTTCCGGTTTTGGGCCCAATGACGTTACTTCAGGTTCCTGCCCCGATGACATCACTTCCCCTGCCTGACTTTAAAGCTGCCACGTTTCCCTGTCTGTTTGATCTTGTTTTGGACTGAAGTCTATAAAACTTTGACCCACAACCTTCACTTTTCAGCCAATTTCAAGTATATGGGCAGCTACCCCCAAACTCTTTCTGTGTATGTATGAATCCTTTCACTAGCTATATATAAAAACATACCAGGCATATACTGTATGCTAGAAATTAAATTTGAAAAATTCATTTGTAGCAGTCAGCTAAAGTGTTTGGTGTATTAACAACTATTGAAGTGCATACAAGAAAATAAATAAATAAAGCTATTAACAAGGTCAATAAAGCTATTAATTCAGACTAATTAAAGTTACCAATCCTAATCATCCTGTTAAACTACACAATACGCTGTCACAGGTGTGAGAGACAGGATGCAGCCATTGTCATATACTGCAGTATATTCAAAGGTCACCCATGAGAGGTGTCTCCTATTAGTATAGAGAAGTCAGCTCTTGTGTGAGGAGCTGGCAGTCACAATGTCAGTCCTCTGCCAAGACCAAGTGTCCCTGCCATACTGGAGTTTCACTGCCACCTTTAAACTGACTGACAAAGATTAATGATTTTTTTCAATGATATTGGTCATTTTATGTTTATACTAAAATTTGCAGAATTTAGGCACAGATTTTATAATATTTTTGGAGAAATTGTTTTAAAGATTAGTAATAGTTTCACTACATACAGTATGTATTGCTTATCTCTGAGTACATTGTTTTCATCTGTAATTGTGCATTTCGCTTAACTGATCTTATGTAAGCATGGATGTATATAATGTGTCCTTTTCTTTGCTTAATTAGAAACCTTCTCTAAGGTTGCCAGAACTGGCATTGACTCTTTGAAAATCCTTTGATAATTAAAGCAGGAATACTCTGTGATTTGATTTTTGATGCAAAAATGGAAATTAAAGAAAAGTGTGAATCCCCAAATAATCTTTATATAAATCAAATTGATCTATTAACAACATAAGTAAAACATTATTTTTGATGATTAGGCCAAGAAACACAAAATATACAAAAAAGGGCAAAAGTAGAATGTGTCAGGTTATAAAATATATAAAAAGAAAGGGCAGGTTACTAAGTAATTCAGTGACATAAATGTCCTAACAATTATCAAAATCCAAACTATATTTATAAATAGACCAAAATTGTAAAATAGCCAAAATACATAAATATACAAAAATGCTAAGTAAACAAAAGAATTTCAGAAGTCTTGAATGTACAAGGCCTAGAATTACAAAAGGACTACAACTTAAAATGTCCCATTTTACAAAGGACAAAATACCTCTAAGCCAACCCTACGAACAGGTCAAAATACATTAAGCAAAATTCACAAAAGTAAAACTAACCTGAATAAAGATTGCTGAATGAAAGGAGAATAACAAAGAGTGGCTGGGGTGGCTCCCCACTCACTACGAAAAGTGGTTTCAGAAGTGAGAAAAATGAATTATTAATTCTTCTTCTTCTTATAATTGCCACGTGTTCATCCTTAGATAAAGTATTAGGTAGCAGCCCCATTATCTGCTCACCTGCAGTGCTAACAGGCCCTATTGCCTTGTGATCAACATAAAGAGGGAATAACAAACGAAATGAACATATTAAACGACCAAAAAGACAGTTATGAAAGGTTAACAAAAATGGAAGAACTTACTGAAAAACAATTAAACACTAAAAGTAAGAAACCGAAAAAAACAGCTTGATAAATAAAAATTTCATAAAACAAATTAAACACACAAATGTAAGCAAAACTAAAGTCAGCAGCACCATGAAAATATAGGAAATAAAACATAAGGTTGGAGCTTGTGAAATTTTAGGTGAAACCAGAAAGCCCATCCAATCACATCTTTTCACATTACTCCACAATTTCATTCACCTGCTTAATAGATGTATAATGCATATCAGCATGTCATACCTGGGTATGGATTATTATGTGTAGATATGGAAACAAACAAGTTAATACTAGAATTGCCAAAGCCTACAAAAAAATTGGTAATCCTGGCCCACCTTAAATCCCTTCGCTCCTCTCTGTCGGCGTCTTTTGTCTTGTAAATGTATCGATCAACACAAACAGCAAGCAGCCTGCTATCCCATCCCCCCATCCATCGCCACAGCTCAATTCACAAAAAAGGTTCTCAGTGTTTATGTTGGAGTGAATTGCCCAGAGTTGTAGCGGGTAAATAATACATCATCATTTGGAAAACATACATTTCTTGTGTGTTCTGTGTCTACAACAATCTATGTAAACATATCAATAAAACAGAAATGATTTTCATGTTTTAGTAATAAACTAGCAAAATACCCGCGCTTCGCAGCAGAGAAGTAGTGTGTTAAAGAAGTTAAGAAAAATAAAAGGAAACATTTTTAAAAATAACGTAACATGATTGTCAATGTAATTGTTTTGTCACTGTTGTGAGTGATGAGTGTTGTTGTCATATATATATATATAAATATAAATATAAATATATATATATATTTACACACACACACAAACATATATATATACATATCTATACATATACACATACATATACATACACACATACATACACACACATATATACACACAAATACATATATATATATACATACATACATACACACACACATATATAAACATATATATACATATACATACATATCTACATATATACACACACAGCTATTTCGTATCAGTGCAATACGCTGTTTGTTAAAACGTTGACTCCGCTCTTACGTGCAATAACAAATCAAATCATTCAGTTGTCTTTGCTCATATGTCATTTTAGAGCTGGACGCCTGGCATCTTTTTGGCCACAAGTTCGTTTCTGTTTGGTGTGAGGTTCTGTGTTGTGGAGATTCTCAGGATGGATTGCAGGTGCTCATCAGTGAGGTGACTCCTGTGTGCTGTTTTGTTAGTCTTTATCACTGAGAAGAGCTTCTCACACAGATATGTGCTACCAAACATGCACAAGGTTCGAGCCGCATGTAGACGGACTTTTTTTGTTCTTCAAAGTCACCAAAGCGCCGTGCAAACTCAGTGCGCAATAACTCTAGTAAGCGGTAAGTGTTCGGCAAGGCAGCTGAAGCGCTGCATTATGGGATCTGTAGTTTATTGTGTTACCAGCTTCATATACCGGGCTTTAATAACAATAATACAGTATATAAAATGATCTCGGGCGGATATAATTACGCCGGGCGGATGTGGCCCATGCCCTTGAGTTTGACACATATGGACTAAATAGAACTTGAAAAGATATATTTTTTCAAATGTGATCGCGCAATTCAGATAGAGTTGACGCGCACTACAGCCTGCATGCCTCAATAAGTCATCCTCCCTCGCTCTTACTTTTTTACCGTTCATCTAATGAATACACTGAGTATGGCTTTACCAAAACAATCATTGATGGCGAATAAAGTATCCATTGTGGCCCCCGGCCGGGGCTGGAGCCCGGCCGGGACGCCCAGGAGGACGTGAGGAGGGCTGGTGCCTCCTCCAGACCGAGGCGTCCGTCCTGGTTCTATTGGGGCCACGGGTTGAGGGCATGGAAGCCCTTCCTGTAGGGGCCCGTGGTCACCGCCAGGCGGCGCCGATGCCGGTTTATCCCGTGCGGTTGCCGGTCGGGCGGGAGCCCGCCGGACGCTTGGAGGACCGGAGGAGGCGAATGCCTCCTCCAGACAGAGTGGGGCGTCCGTCCTGGTTAGGCAAGGGGCCTCGGGTACAGGGCTTTGAAGCCCAGCCCTGTAGGGACCCGTGGCCACCGCCAGGCGGCGCCCCGGTGCCTAATTATACCGGGAGCCCGGCACTTCCGCCACACCAGGAAGTGCCGGGGGGAAGACTTTGTGTGGCGCCCGGAGAGCTGCCAGGAAGGCAGCCGACACTTCCGCCGCTGGGCGTGGCCAAGGAACAGATGGCGGAAGCACCTGGGGCTCATCCGGGGCATTATTTAAGGGGCCGCCTCCCTCCAGTCAGGTGGTGGAAGTCGGGAGGAAGTAGACGGAACTGGAGAGAGAGGACGGGAGGCAGCCAGGAAGGCACAAGAGACTGTGGGCCCTGGACTTTGGGGGAATCGGTGCAAGAAGGCACTGGGGGTGCACGTGAGCGAACTTGTACATAGTGTATATAAATAAAGTGTGTTGGGTGCAAAACATGCTGTCCGTCTGTCTGTGTCCGGGCCAGGTTTCACAGTGGCGTAGTCGGCAGGATACTCCGCCTGGGACAAGGCGGGGACCTGGGTTCAAACAATCAATTTCTGTGAACGGCCTGGCGCAGCAGCGGACCCACACACTGGCAGCGGGAGCGGCCCTGCACGACCGCGGGCGTTCCCAGAAACCGCCCGGACAGCGGAATGGCTTTCCCCGAGTGCGGAGGAGAACCCGACATCGCCGGAGCGCAGCGGGCTCCAGTCGCGCTGTCGGGACGGACAGCCAGGCCGGCGTGGCAGCACCGAAGGCCACACCGAGGCGGGGCCTCGGCATGACGGGATCCGGGAGGTAAGTGCCCTGCCCTGCAATCATCGGCCCTTCGGGGTCGGTCTTACGTCTATCCTTACAGGGAGGGACGAACCGGATCCGTCCGTGGCAGGAGCACGCGGGCCACGGGCTGCCGGCAGCGCGGCGACGGCGGCAGCAAAGAAGGCTGCGGAAACGGAGCCGCTGCGGCTCGAGGAATCGCCGCAACCACAACGTGGCGAAGAGGCACGCCTCCGCACCCGGAGCTGGGAAGGCAAGATGGCGCGGGCGGATGTCCCGCCCGCTGACAGGCGCGGGATTGGCGGTGTGTCTTGCGTGCCGCCGATGATTGGATAGAGGCGGGCCCAAGGAATGCCAGTCTCGTGCCAAACCGAGACCCGATTGGGCCAGAGGGAGTGGCCCAGAGGAGGCAGGCGTCGCGTGGAGCTGATGGACAGGTAAGCCCACCGACGTCTGTCTCTCTCTCCACCAGCTGCTCGGCGTCGGCCGGAGGAGTCCTTCGCCCGCCGAGCCGCCCTTAGAGGAGCTGCGTGTTCTCGCCGCGCAGTGTGAGCAGCTGATGGAGATGGCGGTCGCGTCGAGAAAGACACCGAGTGAGACGGAGGATCGGCGCGGCGCTGGAACCGGAGGCAGGCAGAACACGGCGGGAGTGGTGAGTGTTGCCGTTCCCGTAGAGCAAGTGGGGGTTCGCGAACATGGCCGTGACGATTACGGGACGACCGGCCCGGTAGGCGACCTCCCAACAGCGGATGCGGCGGTGCAGACAGCTAGCGAGGCGAGGAGCTCGAACACGCAAGGACTGGTAGGATCGGGGCTGCTGAGTGCCCTGGGTCCTAGCGCCCTGCGCTTCAAGCCTGCAGCTGTCTCCTGTCGCTCTGCCTGGACGCAGACGGGCTGGATTTGAGCTTTGCTGTGCTCAGACCCAGACCGTCAGCGCGTCCAAAAGAAGGAGGAACCGGCGGGTGAATGCCGGTTCCTCCGATAGGAGAGACGCGGCGCTGGAGTGCGCGTCCGGAGAAGGGCCGCCTCTGGATGGACAGAGGAGATCCCCTGGGCGGCTGGGCGAGCTGCCTGCGAGAGCGGTGCCGAGGCCGACGAGCGGACGGGCATGGAACCTGCGGCGGAGGACTTCAGCAGGCAAGTTGGAGGCTGTCGGGGGGGCAGGAGCACGGTCGATACGGAGACCGACGGGCGCCGGGGTGAGTGTCCTGGCTGTGCTTCTGGCCCTCTGTTCCTTTATTTTACAGGACCGAAGCCCGGCAGCGCTGAGGCCGGCGTCGACAGGGACCTGCCCTCCTGGAGCGGAAGGCGCTCTGGAGTGCTCCACGCCGGGTGGCCTACAGTGACCCGCTGGGGAACAGCGAGGCGAGCGGCGCAGACCACAGGGGCGTTGCGCGGCGAGGGTGCCGAAGACAGATGTCCCAGGGTGCCGTGTTGGACCCTGGGGACATAGTAGGCCCTCGCTGGGACGTGCTGCCCTTCGGGTTGTGCCGCTGGACCCACGTGTCCTCGCTAGCGGTGGGGCACTGTGGCCCCGGCGGGCTGGAGCCCGCCGGGGCGCCAGGAGGACGTGAGGAGGGCTTGTGCCTCCTCCAGACCGCGAGGGGCGTCCGTCCTGGTTCTGTTGGGGCCACGGGTTGAGGGCATGGAAGCCCTTCCCTGTAGGGGCCCGTGGTCACCGCCAGGCGGCGCCCGATGCTGGTTTATCACGTGCGGTTGCCGGTCGGGGCGGGAGCCCGGCCGGGACGCCCTGGAGGACCGGAGGAGGGCGAATGCCTCCTCCAGACAGAGTGGCGTCCGTCCTGGTTAGGCAGGGGCCTCGGGTACAGGGCTTTGAAGCCCAGCCCTGTAGGGACCCGTGGCCACCGCCAGGCGGCGCCCCGGTGCCTAATTATCCCGGGAGCCCGGCACTTCCGCCACACCAGGAAGTGCCGGGGGGAAGACTTTGTGTGGCGCCCGGAGAGCTGCCAGGAAGGCAGCCGACACTTCCGCCACGCTGGGGCGTGGCCAAGGAACAGATGGCGGAAGCACCTGGGGCTCATCCGGGGCATTATTTAAGGGGCCGCCTCCCTCCAGTCAGGTGGTGGAAGTCGGGAGGAAGTAGACGGAACTGGAGAGAGAGGACGGGAGGCGGCCAGGAAGGCACAAGAGACTGTGGGCCCTGGACTTTGGGGAATCGGTGCAAGAAGGCACTGGGGGTGCGTGGCGAACTTGTACATAGTGTATATAAATAAAGTGTGTTGGGTGCAAAACATGCTGTCCGTCTGTCTGTGTCCGGGCCAGGTTTCACACCATTATTCGAGTATGTAGATCGGGTTATATATATATACATATATATATACCCGCGTATCATGAGAAGTAGTGTGTTAAAAAAGCTAGAAAAAGAAAAGGGAACATTTTAAAAATAACGTAACATGACTGTCAATATACAGTATTTGTTTTGTGAGTGTTACTGAGTGTTGCTGTCATCAAGGATTTGATTATCATTATTTCTTTCAATCAGGTTCGTATTTGTAGGATGTGTTGTGTTCAAGTTACATTCCGTGTTTGTCAATCGTTGTAAAGATGACAGGTTTCATTCATCGATTTGTTTCTTACTGCATCAATAAACAGCTCGTCTTCTTTATCTGAGACCTGACACACTGCATGCACGGGTTTTTTACACTGTCTTCCTTTAGCGGGACATTGACTTTTTCCAACGTGTGCTTTGTTTCCGCAGTAGTTGGATTTATGAATATGCTTGTATGTATGAGACGCTTCATATTTTTTGCTGCCTTTTCAATTGTGTAATTCGGTTTTTGTTCAGCTCTTTGCAACTGTTGCCTTTTATCTGTGCACTGCGTCAGTTCACGTGAGCCACTCGGTGTACATGCATCGAAGGTTCCCAGCTGTGCTGGTGCCATCTCGTGCTATGTCCATGGCTGTATTTAATGTTACCTTAGTCCTGGCACTTAAAACTTTCTCTCGCAGTTTCGCTGAGTTTGTGTCAAACACCACCCTGACCATCTCATCTTCCTCTCCATAAGCACAGTCCTTCACCCGTGAATATTTACCCGTGGCAGTTTGCTATTGGATTGCCGCTGACGGACGGCCTTATATGGGCAGGCACTAAATTACAAACGCCAGCGGCAGCCTGTCTATGAACTAATTTAAAGTGTAGGTTTACATCGTGCTTTGTTTCCGAAGTAGCAGAACTCATGAATATGGTTGTATATGTCACTCGCTCGCTTCTTATTGTTTGCTGCCTTCTCAATTATATAATGCATGTTTTCTTCAGCGCTTTTTTGAGGTCTTCCTGGTTTTCTATGTACTGCGTGATTACGTGGGAGGCGTGATGATGTCACACGAAACTCCTCCCACGGCGTTGAAGCTCATCTCCATTACAGTAAATGGAGAAAAACTGCTTCAGTTATGACCATTACGCATAGAATTTCGATATAAAACCTCCCAACTTTTGTAAGGAAGCTGTAAGAAAGGAACCTGCCAAATTTCAGCCTTCCACCCACACGGGAAGTTGGAGAATTAGTGATGAGTCAGTGAGTGAGTGAGTGAGTCAGTGAGTGAGTGAGTGAGTGAGTGAGTGAGTGAGTGAGTGAGGGCTTTGCCTTTTATTAGTATAGATATATATATATATATACACACACACACATATAAACATATATACATATATACATATCTACATATACACATATCTATATATATATATATATATATGCACATATACACATCCACATATATATACATATATATCTATACTAATAAAAGGCAAAGCCCTCACTGACTCACTCACTCACTCACTCACTCACTGACTCATCACTAATTCTCCAACTTCCCGTGTAGGTAGAAGGCTTAAATTTGGCAGGCTTATTCCTGACAGCTTACTTACAAGAGTTAAGCAAGTTTCATTTCGAAATTCAACGCATAACGGTCATAACGATCAACAACGTCCGCCATGTTGAACTTTCTTATTCATGGCCCCATCTTCACGAAATTTGGTAGGTGGCTTCCCTGTGCTAACCAAAACCGATGTACGTACTTATTTCGGTGGTATGACGCCACTGTCGGCCGCCATATTGAATTTTCCAAACATCACTAATTCTCCAATTTCCCATGTAGGTAGAAGGCTGAAATTTCGCAGGCTCATTCCTTACAGCTTACTTACAAAAGTTAAGCAGGTTTCATTTCGAAATTCTACGCATAACGGTCATAACAGTCAACAACGTCCGCCATGTTGAACTTTCTTATTCATGGCCCCATTTTCACGAAATTTGATAGGCGGCTTGCCTGCGCTAACCGAAACCAATGAACATACTTATTTCGGTGGTATGACGCCACTGTCAGCTGCCATATTGAACTTTCCAACGTCACTAATTCTCCAACTTCTCGTGTAGGTAGAAGGCTGAAATTTGGCAGGCTCATTCCTTACGGCTTACTTACAAAAGTTAAGCAGGTTACATTTCGAAATTCTACGCATAACAGTCATAATGGTCAACAACGTCCACCATGTTGAACTTTCTTATTTATGGCCCCATCTTCACAAAATT